>NC_044982.1:157577562-157877562 GCF_008728515.1 Papio anubis | reverse complement strand
CCATCTTGACGCCCTTTCCCTTGGCAGAGAAACCAAGTCCATCAGAGGCCAGCCCTGATGACTGTCAATGGCAGCTTCTGCAGCCCTGCGTCGACCAGTCTCTCTCCACACGTCCTAGGCACATGTGCAAGAGCACGACACACAGACAGAGAAGAATTCTAAGAACACTTTACAGACAACGTTCCAACCTGAAAAGGAATTGTGTAGCCTGCAGTCTGGATAAATGGATCAAGGTCTGTTTCCACAAATAAGCTTTATCCCTCTGGAAAACAAAGACAAAGTGTGACTGTCCTCAAATGGGTTTTGGCTCCAAGCTGAATCATCAGGATTCATGGAAAGACTGTGAGGCGGCAGGCCCTTAGGATGAAGATGTATTTTATTACCATTCAGCAAATAAAGACCATGCACGCTTATGACTTCACTCGTAGAGAAGCAAGGTCATTCTCCATTTCCGAATCTTTTACGAAGGGCAAACAGAGAGTTTGTTATTAAATGGCATTTGCGAATGTCAGGGGTTTGTGTGGCTCGTGGGATCCCTGTAGAGTTTACATCAAGAATGGGTATTTTTGTTGCCTTGGGCCCCAGGTCTTTTGTCAATAACTTGACAAGTCACAGACACCTTGAGAGGTGACGTGAACACCTGAGCTCGCTCCGGATTTGGCCACGTGTGAGCTGCATGTTCCGGTCCTCGAGGCTAACCTGGCCTGTGCCTCATGCGTCATTCCCAGCACTGTGTGAATGGGAGCCGTCCTATTCCATGGCTGCTGGAGGCCTGGACTTCTCATGGATATGTGTGAAGCAGGGCAGTGTAAGCCAGGGAAATAGTCCCCACTGTTCTGCTTCCGTGTGAGGATAAGAAATCGTAAATACGGCGGGGAGGCTGGGAGAGGCGGCTTCACGAACGCGAATCACAGCCAGGTGGAAGGCATGAGTCCTGCTGCTCTGTGCCACTGGAGGGTGAACGTGGCTAATTACAATTTACTATATATTTCTGAAAGCTAGAAGGGAGGATTTTTGAATGTTCACCACACAAAGCACTGATAAAATGTTTGAGGGGATGGATGTGCTAATTACTACACACTGATCACTACATATTGTATACACGCAGAGAAACGCCACCCTGTACCCCAGAGACACGTACGATTATTACATCTCGACTAAAAATAAAAATAAATTTTAAAAACGTGCAATGTGCTACAACTGTCCCGGACACCTAGCACTCACTAAATAGCAATAATTGTTATTTTCCTCTGAGTTTGCTAAATTATAAAATTACCGGTTATATATACACCTGCTCCCCATACACGATAGAGCCCTGTAAAGATGCAATCACAGGTCTCCAGACACTTAGCAAAGCTACTCATATTTACACAGGGAAAGCCCTGTCCCTGAGATCATTACTCTTCAACATTCCGGGACCATCATTTTTAGAACAAGGCCTGCATGGTTCTGAGTAGGCGATCTGGCAGCACACGCTCAGAGCAGTACCCCAGCAGCTGGCGGAGTCCTGTGCCTGCACCCAGTCTCATGCACAAAGGGAGCACATTGGAATTGCATATGTTGATGGCGCTCCCAGCACTAAGGGTTGGGATACCATACGCTCACCTAACGCTAAGTGAAGTAGCAGCAATGTGCATGCCGACCGCAAACCCCCGTAGTGCTCCCTTGCCAAGTTCCAGGTGGAGATGTGCACGCGAGGCCCGTCCATCTTCTCAATGCTGGAAGGCACTGCGGCACACCTGCTGACTCAGGGCCACCTTCCTCAGGGATGCCCCAACCCTGGACACGGAGGCCTGGTGACCTGGTGACGGCCTCAGTCTAGGACCAGCAGAGACTGAGGATGGAATTCCAGCCTTTCCCAGAGTCCCGGGTCGCTCATACTGAACTGCTCCCTCGGACAGAGAGGCTGGACAGGGTTAACCTGTCACTTGAGTTCCCCACCGGATTAAGACGCAGCCCTTTGTTCTCCCAGAATGTAAGGCCAATGCCAAGGACACCTGCTGGCTCTGTGTGGCCAGCTGCCCTTCCCAGGGTTTCCGGTTTCCCGAGCTGCTACTTCCAGCCACTGTGGACCCCAGATCCCACCACTCCAGCTCCCTCTAGCCCTGCAAGGCCTGAGACCTGCCCAGCACTCTGAGAAGCCATGTGTGTTTATCTTATGGCTTGAAGAAGTGCATGAATGCACCTATAGGGTCGTTGTGCCTGGGCTGTGGAGAGCTGCTCATGGGCTCCCCGGAAACTCCTGGGATGACTCCTACCTCCCTCTGCCCTGGGGCATCCCACCTCCTACCTAGACGGGGAGGGGTTGACTGTGAAGGCCCTGAGCAGCTCAGCACCACCCCACCTCGCACCTGCCAACATGCCCCCTGCTTCTGCTTCAGGGGCTCTGTGATCCATCTGGGAACCAGAGTCTGCACCAGCCTGTGTCCGCTCCAGCACACAGAGGGAACCCTTAAGGTGCAATGAGCATCTCCCTGGATTCCTTTTGTTTGTCTTCCTCCACTTTCTCTTAGCCTGACATTTTCCTCAGCACAGTTCTTTTTCACAATTCCCCAATGTTCTGTGCATTGACAAGAGCCATGCCGAATGTGACCTTTGAATGAGATCTTAAATCAGCAAGGGACATCTCACAATCAGGCAAACGAATCGCCCGGACCGTCAGTGTCCTCTCCTGCAGCCTCTTTGGACACATGTTGCTGGAAGCAGTTTGATCCTCCTGCCCTCTGCTGTTGGGTGGTGGTTACCCATGCCGGTGTCCTCCCCTGTGAAGAACAGCCTACCTAAGGTTAAGGTCAGAGTCGGGGAGTCCCCACCAGCTTCCTCGTCAGCGAGGTCCTGTCCACAGTCATGCTGGCTGCACACACTTCACACCCGTGTGTTCTGGGAGTGGTACTGATCAATCACATGCCCACGAGAGAGGGACAGCACCCTCACGAAAGAGGAGCCCGCAGACACTCAGGCTGAAGGCTCAGCCAAAGGCCCAGCTCCAAAGCCCACACTCTCCTCACAAACCCTCTTCCACTAATTTCCACTGTGAACCCAGGATCCTCCTCACCGTGGAGACTTTTGGGGGTCTCAGTCAGGGAGCAGGAATCCTGGCCTCTAAGCTTCATCACAACCCACCCTGGCCTGGCTGGGGAGTCCTAGGAAGCCACTTGCCAAGCTTCCCAGCAGCCCACCAAGACAAGACTCATTAAAATGTTTAATCTTCTGAACACCCCTTTAAGGGAGGCAATGACAAGTTGCAGCAACCAAAACTGCTGGTGGCTTTTCCTCAATCTTACAGAAGTCATGTGTTTTGGAACCAAATTCAGGTCAGGGGCCAGTCCAGTTGCACGGACTCTCCTGCTGTGAAGCTGGGTGTATTTCAGCAGTTCGATGCTGGCTGTCTCCTGCGGTCCTCATCCTCTCCTCCCTCCTCTCTGGGCACTTAGATGTGCACCTTGAATAGAAGGATATCCCAGCTGCTGAGCTGCAGAACATTGGCGCCCCAAAGACTGGGGAGCAGCACACCTGACCAACAGCAGGTTTCTCTCCTGAATTCCTTACCAATCCATAAAACGACAGCTTCAAACAGAACTGTCCTAGTGTGTCCACGAAGGCCAAGCGCTGACACCCTGAGCTGGGTCGCCAGGGCATGGTTAGAAATTAACTTTCATAAAAAGGCAACATCATATTTCATATACATTCATCAAATAAAACATGTTAAGAAATTTATTTAATTCATTATCAATGAGAGAACTAGTAAGATGTTACAACCAGTTACAAGGAAGGAGAATCGGAGAACCCACACCTGTGTAGGTCTGGAATATGCAGGTGAATGTGCAGATAGAACCACGCCCGGCCCCTCCACCATGAGGAGAGAGCCAGCTGAGCCTCCACAGCACTGAGCTCACCTGGCTGCAATGGAATTATCTCTCTGCATTGCTGTCAGTTGTCTGCACCTTAGCGAGTTGTGAAACAGTTCCCTTAGAACCAGAATCAGATACCCTGGAAGGCTGAGCCATAGACAGGGCACAGTTTCCTCAAACAAGTCTTTTCTCTGCAGGGCTGACAGCACCGCACAGCACCAGTGTCTGGATCCTACTGGGGCCACAGACTCCCTCTGTCTGCAGCAGGGGTTGTGGCCAGGAGTTTGTGCCTTTCTATTAAAAAAAAAAAAAAAAATCTCCCAATTACTTGGATGGACACTAAATACAGGGGAACACCTGACCTGCAATTTATATTCACAATCTCGTTTTCAATGCCCCTCTCTCTGTGACCCCATGTCCCCCTCGAGGCCAGGTGTGCGGTGTTCTAAGAGGGTGGCAGGAGGAACCGCAGGGAGCCTGTCCCCCTGCTCAACATGGACTCTGACCTGAGGCCTGCAGCCTTGCCAGCAGAGGTGGAGATCAAGCGGCCATGTCTCTGCAGTGTCCACTTTGAAACTGAAAGCCTGCCTGGGAGGCACTGCTTTAGCTGATGATGTGATCAGTCAGCATTTAGTGGGGGCTTCTCCTTTCTGAGCCCTTTCCAGACTCTATCTTATTAAATCGGCATAACATCCCTGTGACGTGGTTATTGTTAATTATTATTCCTATTTTACGGATGATGAAACTGAGACCCTGAGAAGCAAGACAGATGGCAAAGATAAAAGTAGGAATTCTATAGCACCAGAGCCCGTCAAGGATGTGGGTTTTCTTATTTAGATTATGTTTGTCCCGGGTGAGAAGGGCCTCCTGAGAGGATGCATGTGTGCTGGGGAGAAGCAAAGGGAAGAGTCAGGAAGGGGTAGGTGGGAGGGTGGGGGTGAGGGTGCACCTGGGAACACAACCAGCTTTTCAGGGGAGAAGGAGTCTATCCTCTCTGATTCTCTAATTGCTTATAAAAACTAGACGAGAGGGCAAGAGACCATGAGCCCCGGCACACCAAACATCAATCGAGCTACCCACGCACACACAGTCAGAGGGAGAAGCTCCCCAGCAGCAGATCAAATACAAAGGGCACAAACACAGCGGCCGGCACACCCCCTGCCTGGAGGCCACCCGCTCATCAAAGACCAAAAGATCCAGAGAGCCTTCGGGGTTTGAGCTATGTCTGTTTTTCAAAACGAATATCCCTCCCAAAAGCATGTCTTCCAATGACCTTTGGTTCAAATTGTGATTCAGAAGAGAAGAAAGGCTGTCAGTAAGCAAAAAGCACACCCATTCCTCCAAGTGAACACTCTCTTTCAGAGAAACCAAGGGGTGTGAATAGCAGAAGCTCGGTGCACGCGCCTCCGAACGCCCCAGCCCTCTAAGCAGCCACTGGCCTCTGTCGGAGTGAAGCTGCCAAGTGCGGTTGTTCTGCGCTGAACACAGCACCAGGGAGAAAAGGGAAGACGTTTTGGCTGCAAAACAGGCACTCAACACATTTCGGTTGGAGTAATAGGAATTTATGATAATTGGGCCTACAGGCTAATCTTTATCCTGCAGGAATTGCATAGATTACCCTATGCAATACTTCTGTGGAAGTGAATGGATAAAACCTCCTTTTTTTCAGTTCAAAAGTCAGATTTTTTTTTTTTTTTTTTTTTTTTTCTGAGACAGAGTCTCGCTCTCTCACCCAGGCTGGAGTACAGTGGCGTGATCTCGGCTCACTGCAAGCTCCACCTCCCGGGTTCACGCCATTCTCCCGCCTCAGCCTCCCGAGTAGCTGGGACTACAGGTGCCCACCACCATGTCCAGCTATTTTTTTGTATTTTTAGTAAAGATGGGGTTTCACCGTGTTAGCCAGGATGGTCTCGATCTCCTGACCTCATGATCCACCCGCCTCAGCCTCAAAAGTCAGATTTTTATAAGTTCAGGGCTCAGACCTCTAAGAGACCAATATAACCCAAACAGAAGTACTTTCTCCTCCACACACAGCCTTTCCATGGCTTGTTCTTTGAGAATGTTATTAAATTCTAGGTGTCCGGTCTATTCCCTCTCAAAATGCAATGCCATTAGAAGAAAGTGGTGTGGATTTCCAGCACTTTCTCCCCCAATTTGAACATATATATATATATATATGTTCATATATATACATATATATATATATATATATATATATATGAAGAGAGAGAGAGAGGTGGGGGCGGGGGTGAGAGCATCTTGCTCTGTTATCCAGGCTGGAGTGCAGCGGCCTGATCATAGTTTGCTGAAGCCTCAATCTCCCAGAATCAAGTGATCCTCCTGCCTCAGCCTCCCGAGCAGCTGGGACTATAGGCGTGCACCACCACAGCCAATTAATTTTTTTTTATTTTTATTAGAGATGTACTCTCGCTATGTTGCCCAGGCTGTCAAAATATATTTAAATGAACACAATAAATGCTTTAAGTGAGCTTTAAGAACAAAAATGACTTGTAGGTGCCCTGACCCAACTGCTACCTGCTGTGGCTTCCCCTCCCCACGCCTCGTACCCAGGCTCGCCACCAGGGAGCAGCGGGGGCTGTGTTTGCGGGGCGGGCAGAGCAGAGACGGGAGGGACCCCAGCGGCGAGCGAGTTGCAATGGATTTGCTAATATTCTAGTGAGCAGTGCTCGTCTAGTGGAGTCTATTCACAAAGCACCTTTTTTCAGATGACCATTAATGAGTTCTCATGACATCCCCCCATGTCCCGGGGCTGTGCATTTGCTCCCCCATGTGTCTGAGCCACAGCCCCCAGGGAGGGTCCCCTCCTTCCACCCGCTGCACTGCTCCCGTCGGAACTGCTCACCTACGCGTGCCTTTGGTTCTTAGTATTAGAGTAATAATAATGAGAGCTAGCACTTATATCAATTTAATGGATCCTAGAAATACGAACATTTTGCATGTATCCAGTTTTAATCCTCTAAACATCCCTTTAAGGTAGGCCATGACAAGTTTGAATTTTCTCTGCGCTCCCAGAAACCTCATGGTTAAGAAGCCCCCTGGCCTCTCCCTCATCCTTTTGTTCCCAGGAACTGGCTCACTGCAAAGATCCACCCTTCCCCTGTGACTTCACTAAGACTCTCAAATGCCCCCTTGTTTATCCGGGATAAGGCCAGGCACAGACCCTCATAAATGATTAGCTGGACTATGTCCCCACTCACCAATCTGGACAAAATGTCCAATAATTTGACTTGGCCAACTGTCGCCAGGATTCTCTCCTACCCCCAGAGGCAGAACCACCCTCCTTCCTGCCCGCTGAGAACATTTCCCGCTCGTCTGTCATGACACTCACTCCTCCCACCGCATCCTGTTCTTTCCAGCCGTACCTACCCCTTCCTATTAAAGAGAATCCCTTTCTTTCTGGCCTTTGCCACAGGTGCAGGTCTAATGGTCCAAGCGTCCCCCACAGCAACAGCCCCTTCCTCAATGGCATTGGTCCTTTGGATAAAGTCTCTCCTTACCTAAGTCCGGATTCCTTGTTGACTGACAGTGCTATTTATTATCCATCCATTTACAAGTGGCTAAACTGAGGCACAGGGAGGTTCTGTAGCTTGCTGAAGTCCAGAACATGCTCGTCAGAGCTGCGGCCAGCCTCAGCCGTTGTGCAGAGCTGCTCTGCTGTCACCCGGCGTGTGTGTCATCAGCCTTTCCATCCTTCAATCAAAAGAGAGGAAACCTGGTCTGTCCGCTTCAACCTCAAAAGAATTTCAGGCCAGAAATAGGAGTGTGCGGTGAAGAGGCTGAATCACGGAGACCCTGGGAGAGATCAGCCCCCATTCACTATGAGAACTAAAATAGAATTTGCTTATCTGAAAAAGAGACGAAAATAGACCACCCCATCCAAAGTAGAATACTACCTTGAGTTGGGTACGATCCTTGAGAGAACTGATATTCTTGGACACTCTTTGGGAAGATCAGTTGTTAGCAAGTGCTTTGGTTTCAATGATGGTGTCCCCTCCAAAATTCAGGTTGAAACTTAATTCCCATCATGGTGGTATTAAGAAGTGGGGCCTTTTGGGGAAGTGATGAAGTCTTGAGGATTCTACCGTCAAACATGGATTAGCACCTTATTCTTTTTTCTTTATTTTATTTTAATATAAGTTCCGAGATACATGTTCAGAACGTGCAGGTTTGTTACATAGATATACGTGTGCCATGGTGGTTTGCTGCACCTATCAACCTGTCATCTAGGTTTTAAGCCCTGCATGCATTAGCACCTTATTTTTTAGAAAGAGCTGGAGGGAACCAGCTTAGGCCCTTTCTGCTCCTCCGCCTTCCACCGTGTGAGGTTGCAGCTGAGAGGGGATGCCATCGATGAAGCAGCCCTCACCAGACTCCAAACCTTCTGGCACCTGCTTCTTGGACTTTACAGCCCCCAGAACTGTGAGAGAGATATTTCTGTTCTTGCAAATTACCCAGCCTCAGGTATTTTGTTATAGAGCTCAGACTAAGGTAGCAAGTAGTAAATATAGTCATATGCACTATATTCAGACTCCTTCTTTGCAAACTGGCCTGCACACTAGGATGTATTTGTAGCCCCAAAAATCAATGCTGGCAGCACTTTCATAGTCTTCTGAGGACACACACGAAGTGGCAAAGAATTTGAATTGCCCAGTGGGCACGTTCCCAGCTGAGGCAGCACAAGGCCTGCTTTCTGTCTCCTGCTGTAAACAAACGTCCTTTCCACGGTCTGTGTGGTGCCGTGTTTCTTGCACTTTTGTGCTTTTTGGTAGTGATTTTTCTGTTTAAAATGGCCCCAAACATGGGGATGAAGTGCTGGCTAGTGCTCCTAAGCTCAAGCCTGGTATGTGCCTCATGGAAAAAATACAAGTGTCAGACAAGCTTCATGCAGGCACAAGTTATAGTGCTGTTGGAGGCGAGTTCAATCCTAACGAATCAACAGTATCTCTAGGTTAAATATAGGGTCCTTCCACAGAAACACACTCACAAAAGGTTATGCATTGACCGTTTGACAAAATGCTGTAACCAAAGACCTGCAGGCACCAGACCTTGTGTTCTCCAAGAAGCAATAGTTCAGTATTGGCCAACGCAGTGTTCCAGGTAACTTCGTAGAGCATAACAAGTCCCAAGAATAAAAGGAATTTTCCATATGCTTTATGGTCTTTTGTAAACTCTGACACCCCTGCTTTATGAATTTCAAGGTAACTGCAAGCTTTTTACTTATCAACTACTGAGCCAGCTATTTGTGTGAGGGGAGGGAGGCTTTAGAAAGAGGTGGTGGAAAGGCGGAAGCGAGGCAGTTTAGAAGGTGCAAACCACCCCCAACTAACGCAACATTGTTCATTTTGATGCTTTGACATCTGTTCTGAGAAAGAACAGCAGGTGGACCTACGGAAGAAAAGAGATAAAAATTCTCGTAGCCAAGGTTTTCTTAGTATATGATATTCATCTGTATCCCCAGTTTTTATTTCAAGGTTAATGCACATATTCATAGAAACTAAATTACTTGCAAGAAATTCTGGTTACAAATATAATCTGCCATGACCTCCTGTTTTTCCCAAGTGCTAGCATATTCATAGAAACTGTTACCTGCAAGAAACTCGGGGTTAGAATACAAATCCGTGTGTACACCTGTGACCCCACGTGTGGGCTGAGATGCCCTGTAACTCCCTGGCCTCAGCTGGCAGAGCTGTACAAAGCTCACCAGCTTTGCACCTGGTTGACGTGCATCTGCAAAGCCCTCACTTGTACTCTACGCATGCCTGTCTTCTTCTTTGTGCCTACATCTACCCATCTTTCCCCCAGTACTCATACTGCATCCCATAAAAGTGGTTCTTCTCCTGGCAGCAGCTTTGAAATCAACACCCCCGACCTTCCCAGCATCACGTCACATGACCTGCTGTGAGCCAAGCTTAGGCCCTGCCAAAGAAGGTCTTGTTGCATGAGACATAATAAATAAAGGTGCCATGGCAGTAAACAGCCATATGCTAGACCAACTTTCTGTATATATGCTTAAGTCCCATCTGTAAACCAAAAATAAAATTCTAAGTCCCTCAACCATCTAAACAGACCCCTCGTCTCAGCCAAGGACATTCCAAAGTTAACCTGGAAAACTAGTTTGGGTCATAAGGGGAAGGGGAAGCCAGACACGTCTCACTACACCCTCCTCCTTTTTTGAACTGCTGATAAGACAGACTCCTTAGGTCTGATCAGAAACATTGACAATCTACTCTCTCTGAAACCTGCTACCTGGAGGCTTCATCTGCGTAATAAATCCTTGGTCTCCACAATCCCTTATCTTGACCCAGACATTCCTTTCTATTGATTCTAAGTCTTTAGACATTAATTTAACTCTTTCAACCAACTGCCAATCAGAAAATCTTTGAATCTACCTATGACCTGGAAGCCTCCACTTCAGGTTTTCCAGCCTTTTCAGACCAAATCGATATATACCTTACATGTACTGACTGATGATTTTTGTCTCTTTAAAGCATATAAAACCAAGCTGTAACCTGCCCACCGTGGGCACGTGTTCTCAACATCTCCTGAGGGCTGTATCACAGGCCATGGGTCACTCGTATTTGGCTCAGAATACATCTCTTCAATTTTACAGAGTTTTAGTCTTTTCACCAACACATCTGTAAAACTTGATCCTGTCCTCTACAGACAAAACTATATCCATAACTGTGAACTCCACCTAGTTTTTACAGCATAATTTTGAAAACATTTCTATCAAACATCCTTTTAAATTGTTTGTGCTTAGTTCTGATCCTGTTATACTTAGCATTTGTTCCAAAGGAACTGGAGCCAGTCAGCTCTAGTAAATTCATTTGGGCTCTTGCTTGTAAAGAAAGGGAAAAAATAATAATATTCTGTAGACTGAAAAGAGAAACAGGAACTATAGATGCTCACATTTGCAGAGATAGCAAAGGAAAGGATACCAACATTTGTGGAATGTAATTAGACTATTGAGTGGATACAAACCTACCCACTCCACAGGCCATCAGTGTTGACGCTGGTCAGATGCAAGTGGAATAATTCACACCAGAGGTTTATTTCCCAAGGACAAGCTCACCCTTCACGGTACTTTCAGGTAATGGCCCATTAGTGGCATTCAGTCTTAGCTGAAAGGCAGAATCAGAAAGTGATGGGTAGGCAGTATTTTTCACCCAAGCTGACAAGTGGACTCAATAAATGTCTGGGAAATGCAGTGGAAATTTCAAAGGAAAGACAAGTGAAGGCCAAATCTGAAATTTCGATTTGAAATTACCTAGCTGTCAAACCTGGCAGATAGAGCTTTCTCACATCGCCCTGCCAGCTCTCTGTAAGAAATCCTTTATTCCAGGAGGAAAATTGCTCTCGCCAGGGTACAGGGCTCTCAAGTTCTTGTGCTCTTCTGCAGTGACACCTAAGACTGGCACCCAGTGGGGTGTCCGCTGCAGGCGGCTTGGAGGGGCTTCTCTGTGCACTTCCAACGTGTTTCCAGAGACCATTTGTAGCTGGTCATAAACTGTGAGGTGCTCGAAAGTTACCTAGAAGCGGAGCTGAGATATCCACCAGGGCAGTGTTGGGCTGAGAAAGTGATACCCTGAGGACCTGTGCTTTGACACTGAGAGGCCTTAGAAGCTGCCTCAGAACCAAAGTCCCTCTGACCTTGTCTGGTCCTCCACCCCTAAGCACAGGGAGGGCCTCCCTCTGCAGTTTCTTTGTTTGACCAAAAAAGCTTCTTTCCAAAACAATGCAATTGTCTTAAACCCCCTCCCTAGGGATTTATCAAATAACCCAGAAAGATCAACCATCAAAGAGGAGAAGAGACCGGGAGTCCTCCCTGCTCCTAGACAGACTTCACCATCTATTCTCTCCAGGGAAGTTCTTCGAGTCTTCCTGGAGGACTTTATCTGCATAAAACAACCTTTGTTCTTAGGAATTATTGTCTGAGTATTGGGTCTACTCCTTCCCCCAGCTTCCCTTCCCCTAGGAGAAAGGATAAATAGCTTCCTGCGGCACACGTTACTGGGTTATTGGGGGATCATTCTCCTGAGTTAGGGAGGCTGGAGGAGGTGTGGACAGGGGCAGCTGCAAGAGCTGGGGTGGGGGTTTTAGACTGTGTCTGGCCAGGGAGGACGGCATCAAACGCAGACGTTCGACAGGTCACACAGTTGTGATGGGAAGAGTACAGGGAGCTGGCCACTCCCTGCCTGGCTGCCCCATTGCTCTCCACAGAGCCCAGGGTCCTCAGCACACATAGTGACCAATGTGGACCTCCTCCACATTCCCATCGGGCCAGAAGCATGGTCTTGGACCTCACATACATCCCCGCACTTCACTCTTTTGCCATTACTGACCATTGAGTCCATTTGTCCTTCAGTTTTCTGGCCAGCCCAGGAATCACAAAGACCAGTCCAACTCCTGCCTCTTTACTGGAGAACCCCGCAGACGCCCTCCCCTCCCATCTAGTTTAATAACACAAAACTTGGGCAGGACACTATTAGGGGAGCGCCTCCAGAGTGGGGTGCTGGATCCCAGGGAGGTAAGACCACCCACCCAGTGGGACATTCCTGCTGGTGAGAAATCTGGTCACAATAGCATATGTTTATAATTTGTAAACACGTGCATATGCATGAATTAAAAGCTCATCATCAAAAACAGTTTACAGGGCGTACAGGTGCATTATCAGGCATGCCTGATCAGAAGAATCTAGATGCTACTGAATCGAATCACACTGTATCTAGTGTTACATGTGTCTTCGTCCATTCAGGCTCCTATAACGAAATTCCATAAACTGGGCAGCTTATAAGCAACAGAAATGTGTTGCTGACAGTTCTGGAGACTGGAGAATCATAGTTACAATTTCTCAATCTCTGTGTTTTATCCTCTATGTAAATACTTGCTTCCTCCCCCAGGCTATGAATTCCGTGGCGTGGGGTCATTGATTTTGTTCCACGTCGTGAGCCCCTAGCCCATGCCTGGCATGTTGTGGTGTCCATATAAAGACCTGGGAAATGGGTGAATTTGCCCACGTATGAAAGGCTTTAAGTGTTTGCATCTGCCATCAGCAATGACTGGTTGGTGAGCAAAATTCAGTTTCCACATTAGAAGAATAGAAACCAGCTGTCTTTATGGTCAGCATCTAGTGGTATTAAATTAAGTTTCCTGGTTAACACTTGTGTCGACAGGAGAATGAGAAGGCAGAGCAGGTCCACAGACGGACTCGAGTGCAGAGGCAGATATGGGCCTCCCAGTTCCAGACACTCCTCTAGATACTAAGGATACAGGTTTGTCCTCCAGGGGCTCATAGTCTAAGATTCCAAGACTGTCCCAGTGATCTTCCATCGTGGTTCTATTTGTCTATGCATTTCCCAGCTAGAAAAGCCACCTACTGTTTTCCAATACGAAGGTCCTTTGTCTTTCAGAGTATTTTTCTGGTTCTTCCTAGAGTTCGGGTCTCTGAAGTAGCAGATGTGAAATGCAAATCACTGGGCTAGAGCCTAACCAGCTGCATCACTCTACACAGACAGCCGGGGCTAGACGGGTGAAAGTAGTGGGGCTGGCATTACACACCATCTCATTTAAGCCTCACCAGAGCCCTCAGGGGCAAGTGCTACTTTTATCATCCTTATTATATATTTTAGAAATGGAAGCCCAGAGAAGTTAAGTAATTTGCCTGAAGTATCTCAGTTAATACAGATGATGGAGCCATCACTTTTCCTTCGTCTACTTCAATCCGAGCTTAGGACTTGCCCACTTCAATGTACTGTTCATTGTGCTAGGTACTGAAGTAACCGACGTTCACACAGTGGTATCAGGATTGCATGGCATTTCACGCCCAAGCACGACTCCGTATTATCAAGGTGCAGTAGGCATCACTAATACTCACCAACATCAGGTAATGCTCACCAGGCACATGCCAGGGCTCTTCTTCTTTCCCTCTTTTAGACTCTATTGTGTCATATGATTTGCTTTGACAGATAAGGTGTGAGCTGAGGTACTGTGCATCATTTCTGCATAGCTCACCATGCCATCTCTTCCCCACCATAGTGACTGAGGAAGGCATATGTTCCAGATGATGTCATGACAGGGTCACTGAATCACTGCAGAGATAACAGCATCTTAGAAAGTCACACAAACCTGACACAACTTCTGTTAGGGTGAGAAATGCCTTTTGTTTCATGGAGCCGTTGGGTTTGAGTTTCCCTGTTGCCGCAGCATTGCCAATCTTACATTGACGGCCAGGTCGGCTTCCCATCCACTGTGGTAACACCATTTTCTTCCAGCTTCCCAGTTTTTCTCTGGCTTGACCACAAGTATCCGCTCAGACTTCAGGGAACACCCCAATACGCAATGCACCATTTTCATTCTTACTTTGTGGATTTTAAGTAGAAAAGTTCATTGGAATACTTCAGGAAAGGAGAGTTAGGTTTCAAAATGATTTTATGCATTTAAGTGGGATTCAGTGACAGTGAATAAAATAAACAGCCAAGTGAATCCCAGGAATCCGCCTCATCATGGCCTTGGGCTGCACTAAACCTAAAACAATACAGAGAGAATATGGAGGCATGATACAATCCGGGTTCCTGTAACTTGCCAGAAAATGTAAGTTGCAACTGCACGTGTCACCTGGAGCTATTCAAAGATGCAGGCTTTTCAACATTCACATGTTACTACTTAAGTTTCTTGAAAATATTTCCAGTCTGAAGGAATCACGTCCCAGCTGGGAAGGGAGCAAGCCGTCCTCCATGGAGGGCTGCCGTGTGTGCAGTCTCCGTGCCAGCATGGCGCTTGCCCTATGTTCTGTGAGTCTTCTCCTCTGGCCATCTCCCGCCTGAGGACCCCACTGAAACTGACAACCCTGCCCTTGCAAAGTACCCTCCAATACTTAAGGCTTTCACATCTTCGTCTTAGAACATATTATGGCGAGTGTTCTTCTTCATTGTTCTAAGGGATCTCTAGACCTTCCCTTAGTACAAGATTACTTTTCTGGTCAACACGTTCTGCCCTGGGGCTTGTTCTTTTAAGGCTTCGCACTCATTTGCCCTATCTTTTCTGTGGATTTGGAATAGCAGTTGGTCATTTCATCCACGTTTTGCCCCCTCAGATAGTTAGAATGCTTGCTCAAGTGAGCTGATTCCTCTTCCTCTATCCAAGATGAATTTTTCTCGTTCAGGAGATTCCTTAATTCTCACAGCCTTGGGGAAGAACGGATCTGTCCCAGGTGAGCAGGCCTTTGGTGGGGACATGGCCAGAGGTGCGCTGGCTACACACCTGTGCCTAGGGTCCCCAAGAGCCAGCTGATCCCCTGCCAACCTTGGGCAATACCCTGGCCTGGACCAGCTGCAAGACGGCAGCCTGGAGAATGGGGCCTGATAGCAAGGAAGCTGGAGGCAGGAAGGAAACAAGTCCAGCCCTGGCCCATCCCAGTAGTAATACTGCCTCCTGTTGGGGAGGATGGTTTCAGACAGCCAAGCCCGACCCCTCCTGGAGAGACAGATGCCATTTCTCATGCAATGATGTCAGGAAGCTCATGGCAGAGAGGGGCTCCCAAAGCGCAGCCCAGCAAATGTCCAGCCTCAGCCCGGGGGTGGAGGAGAGGCAGTGGGTTCCTTAGCCCACTCCTGCTGCAAGGGAAAGATGTCACCTCTCTTCTGAACACACCTGTGGATTGCTAATGCCAGCTCTGCTGTGATCCTCGGCCAGCGCCTGGATTCTGGGCCTCTTTTCCTCTGCCTTTAGATGCCAGGCACACACCCAGCTTGCAGTTTCTCCTCCCGCTAACTCCCTCCAAGTTCTCGACCACACACTGCCTCTTCTGCACTCTGTCTCACCAGGTGTGGAATGCTGTCCTTTCCTTCGATTTTATTTAATTTTCCCTTCACCATCACAAGAAAAATAACCTAAATCCTTGATGTGTGTAGTCAATTTTTATTCTTTACAGCAGATCTGGGAGATGGGGATACCTATTAAATCATACGCTGGTCACACTTCTTCTAAATGCCATTTCAACTCTCTTAATCATCTCCTTCTCTTCCTCCCTCTCTTCCACTGTCTCCAATTTCTGATCTGCAATCCCCTCCTCCCATAGAAATATATTTGCCTCCTCTGTGGCTGACCTCCTCTGTGGATGACCTCCTCTGTCACTGACCTCCTCTGTCGCTGACCTCCTCTGGGCTGACTTCCTCTTCGGCTGACCTCTGTCACTGACCTCCTCTATGGCTGACCTCCTCTGTGCTGAGCTCTTCCGTGGCTGACCTCCTCTGTGGCTGATCTCCTCTGTCACTGACGTTCTCTGTCGCTGACCTCCTCGTCGGCTGACCTCTGTCACTGACTTCCTTCGTGGCTGACCTCCTCTGTGGCTGACCTCCTCTGTCACTGACCTCCTATGTGGCTGACCTCCTCCGTGGCTGACCTCCTCTGTGCTGACCTCTTTCATGGCTGACCTCGTCTGTGGCTGACCGTGATATTGTAGCTCATCTGCATCCCAAGCATCGCCATGGTGTTTTCCTGACCAAATTCCTTCCCCTTCCTAACAGGAATTGGACTACATATAAGTAAAATCTTTGACAAACGATGGAAACACAAACAACTCATGAACAACAACCTGATGTAGAAAGGAACAGAGAGCAACCCACTAAAGAAATGCCTGGAAATTGGCCATGGCCACGCCTTGCTTCAAGGGTTTGGCACTTTCTCGCCTGATCAGTGAAACACTTTTGGCCCCTGGGTTAAAAGACAGAGAGCTGGTGTTATCCTCGCACACATACACAGACACAATCCCATCCACATGAGTGGATGAGAGTGTCATGGTATTGGGTAGATGCTGCCTATGCTCTCTGTTCAGTTCTCTCTAGGAGGATCATAATGTTTAGAAACAAATAAGAATCATGTAAATACACTGGCTCATTCATGTGTGAAAGCTCTGGTCACATGCAGACAATGCCTCTTCCTTTACACAGGACACTTACAGGGTGATCATTAGAAACAGCCGAGCACTAGATGCACCTGCCACAGGTTTGGTCACTGATGCTTCAAAGACCCAGGACACCGGCTCGAATTATCTGGGGTTTTTGTAGCCAAATATCTATAGAAAAGCCCATGCTCTTGTAGGGAAGAAAATATAATTTCTTTTCCTTCCCTTTTTACATTCTTAGTTGAGACACTATCCTGAAAATGAAAGTTGGAATAACAAACAACAACAACAACAAAAAACCAGAAGCTTACTATCAGACTGCACGCATCATGCCGGAGAGTTCCAAAAGTCTCTCTCTCTCAAGGCATTGGTTCGGGGGCTTTGCTTAAACAGTATTAGAACAAAGAGCCGTAACTCCTATACAGCAACAAGACAAAGATGAAAGTTGCTCCAGGTTTCCGAAAGGCAGGAAGATGCAAGAAGGTAGATCTGTGGGGAGAGTGAAGTCTGCTCCTGGAACCTCTGGCGCCACCATCTCTGAGCTTTCTTTCTGAGCTGGTGAGTAAGCGTTGCAAAGGGGCCTGACTTTAGGTGAGAAAGGCAGAGAGCGCGGCAGAAGGCAGAATGTGCCTTGCGCCTCAACCTTCTTTTTTAGTTCAACCATCCCAAGTATTTTAGAGAGGAATATTTTGTTGTCCGTCATTCCCATCATGAAGCGTGAAAAGATGAGTCATTTCTTGGCAGCAGAAATAGAAATGGTCTATAATTAGCACCTGGATTTTCACTTTGCTGCCAGCCCGGTTGGTAGAAGAGCATTCAACCAAGTGTGATGGCTTAAAGATCTTCCTTTCTAGATGCCTCAGGAGCTACCTTCAGCAGCTTATTTTTCTAAGGGTGGATAAAGCTATCAAAAAGTACCCCTTAGTTAGCCTGGCCACTAGCTCCAATTTGAAGGCCTGAAAGGCATTTGCTAAAATGCAAATGTTACCTGGGGCAGGTGTGACTTTGGTTTCTACAGTTGGGTTAAGACAAGCAAAAATGTAATTGAATTCAAGTGTTCCACTAGGCTAATAAGCACAGTAAGTGAGTAGCCCACTGAGCCTGCAGTGATCCCACAGGACAGCCTGAAAGCCTGCATGTGTGCCCGCGGGGAAGGGACGGGCCAAAACACGAGCAAGGGAAGCCTGCTTGAGTGAAAGGTGGGGCATTGCTCTCGGCTGGGGAGAGATAAGGCAGGAGAGGCTCAGGGTTCAGCACGCGTATGTTCTCTGGACATGGACTGAGGCCCTCTGTATGTCTGGAGTGTGAGAAGAAAGCACCCCACCTAGGAAGGGGCTAGGGCCGCCTGGGGAGGGCTGCAGGCAAGGCGTTCCCAGCTTCTCTAGTGTGCACAGCAAATGTCTCCCCACGGCCAAACCCAGCTCCTTTCTGTCGGCATGCAGCTTCGAACTAAGAATGATTTTCACATTTTCAAAAGGTTGAGAAACCATCAAAAGAAGAATACTTCATGACACATTAAAAATTACGTGAAATTCAAACTTCAGTGTCAGTTTTATAGAAGGACATCCACCCCATTCATTTACATCTATGATGCTTTCTCACTGTGGCAGCAGTCAATGGTCACCATGGAAACATGTGTGGTCTGCAGAGCCTAAAATATTTGCTTTCTGGCCCTTCATAGAGAGAGTGCCAATTCCTGTCTCAAACTCTCTCCTAAAGATCAATGTTATGGTTTGCAAGTTTGGTCCCTTCAAAATTCATGTTGAAATTTAATCCCCAATGTGACCATATTGAGAGGTGACTGGATCATGAGGGCTCCGTGCTTGCAAATGGATTAATCCATTGATGGATTAACAGATTAATGAGTTAGTGGATTGATGAGTTATCATGAATGTGGGGCTTTATAAAAGGTGAAGAAAGACCCTACCTAGACTGTTAGCACACTCAGCCCTGTGCCGTGTGACACTCTACACCCCCTCAAGACTGCAGAGTCCCCACAGCAAGGAGCCCTTACCAAAGGCAGCCCCTCAACCACGGAACTCCCAGCCTCCAGAACTGTAACAAATAAATTTCTTTTTTTATAAATTACCTAGTCTCAGGTATTGTTATAAGCAACTGATATATTTCAGATCTGTGCCCCCACCCAAATCTCATGATGAATTGCAATCCCCAGTGTTGGAGGTGAGGCCTGGGGGGAGGTGATTGGGTTGGGGTATGGATCTCTCATGAATGGTTTAGCACAATCCTCTTGGTGCTGTTCTTGTGACAGTGAGTGAGTTCTCATGAGATCTAGTTGTTTAAAAGTGTGTGGCATCTGGGCGTGGTGGCACATGCTTGTAATCCCAGCTACTCGGGAGGCTGAGGCAGGAGAATTGCTTGAACTTGGGAGGCAGAGGTTGTGGTGAGCTGAGATCATGCCATTGCACTCCAGTCTGGGCAACAAGAGCAAAAAAAGAAAAAAAAAATGTGTGTGTGTCATCTCCCACCCTCTCTCACTTGTTCCTGCTCCTGCCATGTGACACGCCAGCTTTCTCTTTGCCCTCCGCCATGACTGTAAGCTTCCTGGGGTCTCATCAGAAGCCAGGCAGATGCCAGCACCATGTTTCCTGTAATCCTACAGAACTGTGAGCCAATGCAACCTCTTTTCTTTAGAAATTACCCAGTCTCACGCATTTCTTTATAGCAATGCAAGAGCGGCCTAATATAGCAAAAGAAAGCAAACTAAGACAATTGTGTTTTTGCTCCTGTCCATAGCTGGTCAAGGAACACGCTGCTTACTGGCCAACAACCCCTTTAAGAATGTGGGATATGATGAGGTTTCTCTTCAAATAGCCTGATCAATCCTTTATTCTTTAATTCATAGTACCACCCCGCCCCTTTTCCTTTTTCTCTTTTCTGCCTTTGTTACACGTGTGGACACGCCACAGTACCAGGCTTAGCAGTGCCAGCTCACATCCCTTTCCTTATTTGGAAAGAAGACTAGCTCTCTAGCTCATTGCAGACACCCCTTCTCCTCTCCCCTCTCTCCCTTACGTGCCCACCTTATCTGAAGAAAACTTCAAATATTTAGCCAACCAAGATTAGTTTAGATTGTACAGCCCAACCCTGGCCAATGAGGAAAAAGAACAGAGGCAGGACTTGCGTCAAGAATAAAGGCTCTCATGCCCCTTTGTTCAGGTGCGCTCTCATGGCAACTGGCCAAAGAGAAGCACCCCTCTGCACAGAAGTAAAATTGCTTCCCTAAGAATCCTTTGTTTAAGTGTTCAATTTCCTTAAGATTTTGAGCATTATTCCCAAGAAGAAGCTTCACAGTGACTGCCCGGCTGTGTGTGTTTGCAGACACTTTTCCTTGCTAGTTGTTTCAAATTATAGTGATAAAGGAAAATAGGAAAGTGTTAACACTAAACCATAGTTCTCATAAACATAATGGAATTATGACAAGCCACCTGCAGAGGTCCACCAGATGCTTAATGGGGCCGAGGGTTCCCGTGTCACGGAAGGTAAGAGCTGAAGTCTGCAGGAGGAGGCGGAGCAGGACCTGCTGAGAGGATCAGAGCACAGGGAGTCCCAAGCCACAGAAATCAGTGCAGGCGAGTGTGGGGGAGAAAGGCCACAGATTTGGGGCTGTGGTTGAGGATGACTATGACTCCCCCATTGTTTGATGTGTTACTTTGGTTAATCTCAATCTCTTTTAGCCATTTAAGCTTCATATTTTATGTTTCTTCACCTTTTCTTGCTTTGAGGCTGTCTACATGTTTGCTTGGCTTTGAAACAGTCGTTTGAAAAGAATATTCTTATTCTGTCTTCCAACTCAACTGAAATACAAACAAAGTAATAGATGTTCACTTAAAATAATTAGAGGATTTTATAGGAAAGAAAAGCAAAATGCTTCAAAACCAATTTGTTTGAATGGGATTGTTTCTGACCAACAACGCCTTCTGCCATGACTAAAACCTCCTTGAGGCCTCGCTGGAAGTTGAGCAGATGCTGGCGCCATTCTTGTACAGTCTGCAAAACTGTGAGCTAATTAAACCTTTCTGTATTACCCAGACTCAGGTGTTTCCTTACAGCAATGCAGGAACAGCCTAATACAGGGACATACATCTCACACAGGACTTGCACACTGTTGACCAAGCATCCCTGTTCTCTCTAGGAACATCTATTGAAACATGCATTTACTAATGACCTAACTGGCTTCAGTAGGACACTGGAGACTGAAACCAGATTACAGCAGATCAGAGTGACCAGGTGTGGACAGCTGGTCTTTTAATCTAATTGCTGGTGAGAGGAAAGAGAGATTATTAGCAATGGAGGGCGGTGACTTGATTATGGATGCCTGAGAAGAGCATAGATCTGGGAGAAAAGAGGAGGGATGAAGGAAGACTAGATATAGAAGGTGGAAGAGGGATGGCTAATGGGGTGCACGCCCAGTAGGGATGGGGACCCAGGGGGCAGGCCCACCAGAGGATGTCTACTTTGTGCACAGGCTTTGGGAAGGACTAGATGTGCCTCTGACTTCCTGCAAAACTGCAGTCAAGGTGGCTTAGCTGTCTGTGGCTGGGCAGCCACTGGTGGCAATGTGACTGCGCAGATGAGGTCTGAGGATAAAATGAGTCAAGGGACTTCAGGTGCTCAAAGGAATGTCCAAGCTCAGCTTGGCAGAGACAGACTGGGAGGGTCAGAGGTCACCTTGCCGTGTGATGCTGGGCGAGCCACTCCCACCTGCCTGCCAGGAGCCAGGGAAAGGAGAGACACAGGGGAGCAGCACCACCATGTCAGGGAGATGGAAGGGCAGCAACACGGGGAGACTACAAACGCAGGCGACAGGGAAGGAGCGGCTGGGAACAGGGTGCTGCCCTGGGAGGAAGGGAGCTCCCTGCCATAGAAGGTGATTTTAAAAGGCACCTACACACCTGTCCAACTGGAATAGCAGAAATGGAATTCCTTACTGGGTGGGGCTGTCTAGTTTAATAACATAATATTGTAGAGATATTTCTGTGTCCGTTTCTACCCAAATAAAGACATAAACTCATTGCAAAAAAATATAAGATCTGTATGATCACACATTCCAACTAGGGGAATACTATTATAATATTTTCAGGTATAGCCTTCAAATTCTTATTTATGTATTTACTTTTATTTTCTATTGATACATAATATTCATACATATTTATTGGGTAGCTGTGATATTTGACTGCAGGCCTAGGGTGTGTAATGACCCAGTCAGGGTGCTCAGGATGCCCATCACCTCAAGTATTTATCATTTCCATGTGTTGGGAACATTTTAAGAGCTCTCTTCTAGCTGTTTTGAAACTTATACTCCATTGTTACCTATAGTCACCCTACTCGGCTACTGAACATTAGAACTTAATCATTCCACCTCACTGTATGTTTGTATCCATTAACCAACCTCTCTGTATCTCGCCCTCATCCTTATCACCCACACACTCTTCTCAGCTTCTGATATCTGTCATTCTACTCTCTACCTCCAGGAGATCAACTTTTTAAGCTCCTACATGTGAGTGAGAACATGTGGTATTTGTCTGTCTGTGCCTGACCTATGTCACTTAACATAATGACCTCCAGTTCCATTCACGTTCCTGCAAATGACAGGATTTCATTACTTTCTGTGGCTGAATAGTATTCCCCATCTTTTTGCCCATTCACCCATTCTTGGACACTTGGGTTGATTCTATATATTTGCTGTTGCAAATAGTCCTCTGATAGTCATGGAGATGCAATTATCCTTTATGATATACTGATGTCCTTTCCTTTGGATAAAT
The DNA here is from genome assembly GCF_008728515.1 of Papio anubis. Lineage (NCBI taxonomy): Eukaryota > Metazoa > Chordata > Mammalia > Primates > Cercopithecidae > Papio > Papio anubis. The sequence continues at coordinate 157,855,006 of NC_044982.1, read as the reverse complement.
ACCCAGTAGTGGGGTTACTGGATCATAGGTAGGGTAGATCTATTTTTAGTTTTTTGAGGAATCTCCCTACTGTTTTCCATAGTAGCTGTACTAATTTATCCTCCCACCAACACTGGATAAGAGTTTTTCTTCAAATCTGTGCCAGTATCTTGTTATTTTTTTCTTTTTAATGCTAGCCATTCTGACTGGTGTACTATGACATCTCATCTCATGGTGGTTTCATTTGCATTTCCCTGATGATTACTGACGTTGAGCGTTTTTTCATATACCTGTTGGTCATTTGTACGTCTTCTTTTGAGAAATGTTTATTCATGTCCTACGCTCACATTTTAATTGGATTATTTGGGGTTTTTTGTTTTTTTTTTTTTACATTGAATTGTTTGAGTTTTTTGTATATTCTGGATATTCTTTTTTTGTCAGATGAATAGTTTGCAGATATTTTCTCCCATTCAACAGGGCTTCTCTTTATTTTCTTGTTTCCTTTGCTGTGCAAAAGCTTTTCAACTTCAGAGTCCCATTTGTCTATTTTTGTTTCTGTTATCTGTACTTTTGAGGTCTCAGACATAAAACCTTGGCCGAGACCAAGATCCTGAAACGTTTCCTCTGTTTTGTTCTAACGGGTCCTGTGTTAAAGGCTTTAATCCATCTCGAGTTGACTTCTCCATGTGGTGGGAGATAGGGGTCTGGTTTCTTTGGCGGGGGAGGGGGTCAGGGCAAGCCCATCCTCAGGGCCCCACGGTGGTGCCTGCAGGGCTGGCCGTGCCGGGCGAGGGCTGGGAGATCCCCGGGCCCCAGGGCAGTGCTGTGGGGGAGACGGAAGCGGCTGTGGGCCGGCAGCTGGGAGCACGTTCTCCACCCGGGCAGCGGCTGTGGGCGGGAGAGCCGGGCCTCCGTGTGCCTGTCCATGTTCAGCAGCGCCCCCTCCTGGCCCAGCAGCTGGGAGTGTTCTCCACCCCAGCGCCAGGCTGAGACGGGCTTCCAGTGGTAGCCGAGTCCATGTTCAGCAGCTGCTTCTCCTGGCCCAGCAGCTGGGAGCACGCTCTCCACCCGGCTGTGGGCGGAGAGCCGGGGCTCCTGGGCGCCTGTCCACCAGCAGCTCTCCCTGGCTCCAGCAGGTGCTGGGGCGTTCTCCCAGGCGTGCTGTGGGCGGAGAGCCGGGCCTCCGCCAAGGCCTGTCCAGAATTCAGCAGCCTCCTGGCCCGCAGCTGGGAGACGTTTCACCTGGGCGGGCTGGGCGAGAGCCGGGCTCCAAGGCTTGTCCGTGTTCAGCAGCGCCCCCTCCTGGCCCGGCAGGGGGCTGCCAGCGGCGCCCGCTTCGTTCTCAGCGGCAGGAGGCAGCCATGGTGGTGGCTGCAGGCTGGGGATGTCCGCGTGGACGTCAGTGTGGAGATCGGGGGCTGCTGGGCCCCAGGGCTGGCTGCAGGCTGGTCCGGGCTGTGTGCTCAAAACGGCGCTGTGTGGAAGCTGCTTAGGACTCAGGGTGTGTGGGAGGCAGCGCGAGCTCCCTCTGGCTCCACGCCACCGCGCGGTCTCCAGGCAGCTGCCTGCATTAGGGCCTGGGGGTCTGCCCTGGCTGGGACTGCAGGGGTCTGGGGTGGGAGGCAGGCCCCTGAGGGTCTCTGACTTACCCTTTCCCCACACTGGGGAGCCCCTCCAGGTTCCTGCCTATCCTGGCCCACAGGCTGCACCATCTCCCTCTCCTCTCTTGCCCCCGGTGTTGCCTGTCACTTCTCGGTGAATTCCAGAGTTCTCGCTTAGATGATCTATTCGGAGTGTGGCTCTCCACTTGCTATTTTGGTTCTTCTTTGTGGAGGAGGTGAGCACCAGATGCTCCAGTCGGCCATGGTGAAGCCCCTCTTTCCGAACATGCTTGGAAAATATTAAATTATACTCTATGATTCTAAAGCTCTTTTAACTCCCTATGTGAAGAATGTCTTTTTCTTTCAGTAAGCACTTACCATTTTAAGGGTTGCTTACTGGCTGAAGCACCATAGCATTTCTGTTGGACATGTGTTATTTCTAGATTTTCCCTATTATTGACATACGGCTGTGAGCATCTTTGCTCAGAATTCCTTTAGCTCCCCGTGACTGTTTCCCGGGAGAAGTTCTCAGAAGTGGTTAGCTGGGTTAAAGGAGATGCCTATTTCAATGCCTTCAGAGATTTTGCTACGTTGTTGTCTGGAAACCATCCGTTGTTTACTCTCCCAACAACAGATCATATCATAATATTTTATCATCTCTTCCAATTTCATAAAACGTTAAAAAGGCATCTCAGAGGAGCTCTATGAGGTGCACAGGGCAGATATTGTTATTTTCAGAATGAAGAAAAACAAAAAGCCCCCAGGGACAGAGTGACTTAACTCGGTGAGTGTTATGTTGCTCTAGAGCTGAGACCCACCAAGCCTTGTCCCCTCCACTGTGCCTTGAGCTTCAGACAGTGCCAGGGTGACGTCCTCCCACTGGGATTTTGGCCCTTTTAACATTGATAAGTCACCCAAGGCTTCCCCTGACTCTAAAGGGCAATGGTCTCATCTTCTTTTTTCTTTCTCTCTTCTTCCACTGCTTCCCTAGCCCCACCCCTCCTCCTGTCATGTTCCCCCTCCCTTAGATCATTGCCTCACATTTCATTTGGGAGAAAGAAGAATGAAGCTGACATTCATTGAGTGCTTAGTGGGTACCAGGCACTGTGCCCTGCAGATAAGAGAAAACTTCCCTCTTTTCTATTTGGAGTAGACGTAAGAGCATTTTTCACCTAATTATTAGCTATTTATACTTGTATTAAGGATTTTCCTCTTCTTGCACTTTGCACATTTGATCTTCACCACAGCCCTCTTGAGAAGGGGCTGAGGACTGGGCGTGCATCCATTAGCTCAGGCCTCCCAGATCCACCTGTCTGGAAGCCTGGGGAGGAGAGTCCTCAGTGCCCTCCTCTGCCTCTGGTCATGGCCACAGGGGTTTAAGCTACATCTGGGGGCCAAGCAAAAAACAGACTTTCTGCTCAAGGCCTGTCCAAGCCAAGGAACTCATTGAGAATCAGCGATGCAAGATAAACATAAGACACGATCCTTCCCCTTAAGGCTCTTCTGTCTTGTCTTGTGTTGCAGGAAGTCAGGGACCCCGAACAGAGGGTCCTGCTGAAGCCATGGCAGAAGAAAGTAAATTGTGAAGATTTCATGGACATTTATTAGTTCCCCAAATTAATACTTTTATAATTTCTTACGCCTGTCTTTACTGCAATCTCTGAACATAAATTGTGAAGATTTCATGGACACTTATCACTTCCCAATCAATACCCTCATGATTTCCCATGCCTGTCTTTAAATTTAGTCTCTTAATCCTGTCATCTTCATAAGCTGAGGAGGATGTATGTCGCCTCAGGACCCTGTGATGATTGCGTTAACTGCACAAATTGTAGAGCATGTGTGTTTGAACAATATGAAATCTGGGCACCTTGAAAAAAGAACAGGATAACAGCAATGTTCAGGGAACAAGGGAGACAACCTTAAACTCTGACTGACGGTGAGCCTGGCAGAACAGAGCCATATTTCTCTCCTTTCAAAAGCAAATAGGAGAAATATTGTTGAATTCTTTTTCTCAGCAAGGAACATCCCTGAGAAAGAGAATGCTCCCCTGAGGGTAGGCCTCTAAAATGGCCGCTTGTGGGGCAGCTGTCTTTTATGGTGGAAGACAAAGGGATAAAATAAGCCCCGGTGTCCTGTAGCGCTCCCAGGCTTATTAGGACGAGGAAATTCCCACCTAATAAATTTTGGTCAGACAGGTTATCTGCTCTTAAACCATCTCCTGATAAGATGTTATCGATGACAATGCGTGCCCAAAACTTCATTAGCAATTTTAATTTCACCCCATCCTGTGGTCCTGTGATCTCGCCCTGCCTCTATTTGCTTTGTGATATTTTATTACCTTGTGAAGCATGTGATCTCTGTGACCCACACCCTATTTGTACACTCCCTCCCCTTTTGAAAATTGCTAATAAAAACTTGCTGGTTTTATGGCTTGGGGCATCACAGAACCTGCCGACATGTGATGTCTCCCCTAACACCCAGCATTAAAATCTCTCTCTCGTACTCTTTCCCTTTATTTCTCAGACCAGCCGACACTTAGGGAAATAGAAAAGAACCCACGTTGAATATCGGGGGTGAATTTCAGCCAATAGTCTTGGAGCCAAGACTTTACTCCACCTAAGCCTTGGGTTACAGGAGAAACATTATCTCACTAAAAGCCTCATTCATTGCAAGCACACACAATGAATGTTGTAGTGGAACAGGCAGATGAGGGTGGAAGGAAGGTGAGTGACAATGGACTCCAGAGCCCTCTGAGAATGTTCTGGGAGGGACTCCTCCACCCAGAGGAGAGACAGCTCAGCACCAAGGAGCAGCCCCTCGAGTACTTCCTCCCTCCAGATCCAGACCACGAGGGGAAGGGATATTTCTTCTTCCAGTAGATTGTAGGGCCAGAAAGAGGGTGAGAGGTGCTGAAGGCAGATTCAGAGCGGAAGCCTTGGATGTAGCTGCTGGCTTGTCGCTTGAGAATCTCTCGCCTCTCTGAGCCTCTGTTTCTTCATGTGTAGAGGTGGGTAACAGCCCCTACCTCCCTAGGTTTGGGGATTTTGAACGGAAGATGCAGACAGAAAGCCTGCAGCGGCAAGCGGGTGCTCAATGTTTTTTTGTTTTTGTTTTTTGTTTTGGTTTGGTTTTTGTTTTGTTTTTGTTTTGTATTCTAAGCAGTTAAATGGCTTATATGGCTTGGTTCTGTGTCCACACCCAAATCTCATCTTGAATTGTAATCCACACATGTCAGGGTAGGGAAGTGACTGGATTATGGAGGCACTTTCCCCCATGCTGGTCTCATGTTAGTGAGTGAGTTCTCACAAGATCTGATGGTTTTATAAGGCGCTCTTCCCCCTTCACTCTCACCTGCTGCCCTGTAAGACGTGTTTGCTTCCCCTTCCGCCAGGATTGTATGTGTCCTGAGGCCTCTCTCGCCATGTGGAACCATGAGTCAATTAAACCTCTTTCCTTTATAAATTACCCAATCTTGGGTATTTCTTTGTAGCAGCGTGAGAATGGACTAATCACACCAGCAGGAGGATGGAACTCTCTATGTCAGGACCAAAGCCTGTGTTTCCTGAAATAGGCACCCCCTACCACCTCCAGAAGCCCAAGAAGAGGCTGGGGCAGCTCTGCACAGGTGTCGCCTGTTTGCTCCCCTCTGGGTGCCCTTTCACTGGGTGTCTCCTCCAGCACAGGCCAGGACAAGACAGCCCCTGGTGGACCCAACAGCCCTTTGTGCAGGCAAGGGAGATACACAAACCTCCAGGAATCCCACGGGCTGGCCATTCCTCATGCTTAAATAGCAACCTCCCACAAGCTCTTCTAAGCTACCTTCTGTCTGATAGGAAATCTGACATATCCCTTTAGAGAGTCATTAAGGCCAGAACATGAACTAACTTCCTGTCAAACTAACTCTAACTCCTTGTCACTATCGTCTGCATTTTCCTCGCCAAATGCTCTGTGAGAAACGCCAGTTCCATGTAGCTGGTCAGGAGGACAGAGATGCCCATGCTGGCACCACCAGGAAACCAAGTGTTCCACTGTATTAAGCTGGCTTAGGGAGGGGCTCCGTGGAGGAGCAGGGCCATGGGGGCTGCCTGTCGCCTTGGCAACCCAGCTTTAAGCCAGCCTCAGAGTGCGCTCCCTTCACCAGGTTTAAATAACTCGGAAATCTACCAGCCAGCATGAGCGGTTCTGAAAGAGTGGGCTATGTTTTCATCGCATCCTGACAGCTAATCTGTGACAATGGCCCACCCACTGCCTGTGCCCCAGCCACCTGCAGAAGTTCATGAGCTACCTGGAATGATGTTCACAGCCCCCTTCTTATGAAAACTCTTCTTGTTTTTTTAACTATTTATTTCTTGTGACTGAGTTTTAAAAATAAAATAACAAGTCTGACTTGTATTACTGCAATTTGTCAAAATTATTTTCCTTCCTAAAAACTACGGCAGATTTTTTAATGGAAGCACGAGTAACTATCTGGAAATTTCCATCCACAGATATCAGCTTTGATAGTGGATGCAAAATAATTTTTAAGTCAAAATATACATAAAAGCTATTTAATAGCTGAATGAATTTTCTTCAAGTATTCAACACGTCCTTGAAGTTGCCTCTAAGCTGTCTAAATAGTGACCTATTATAAATGCCCTCTCCAGCTGACTGGGAGAATGAATGCACTTGTGAATGAATGAATGCTTTCCACTGCACTCCACAAAGCCTTGCCTTTAAAGTTCCTTCAGGCAGGCGGCTGAGAGTGTCGGGGGAGGGGATAACGAGGCCCGGCTATAGAAATGCCTTTCTTTGGGGTTTCCGCTAGGGAAGACGGAGAAGTTCTGGGGATGGGTGGGGTGATGGCTGTACAGCACTGTGAATGTACTCAATGCCACGGAACTGAAAAATGGCTACACTGGTCAATTGTGTGTTTCTATATTTTACCACAATTTTTTTTAAAAAAAGAAAAGAAAACGTATTTCTTCTCAGAGTTCAACACACTGAGGCCTGGAAGTTTTCCATTTGACTTCCAGGTTTGGAAACCAAGGCTTGTCTGCTCTGAACCTGGCAGACATTTTCCCATCTAATTACTCTCAGTTGGACACGATGCTGGTTGTTGTTATTCCACGTGGAACGTTTTCATTTGTGTAGCATTAAATGTAGGAAGAACACCCAAAACCATCCTGCAATGTTGCCCCCATGCGGCATTGCTCGTGTCTCATTTTCTATTTCCAATCAAATCTAAGCGGACTGTCATGCATCTCAGTGTGACCAACCGAGACCACAAGAGACAGGAGGTCAGAAGTTGTGGCTGTCGCACCCAGATCACAGAGACTGTCACTGTACTACGTGCCAGGTGGCTGTCTACACCTTCCTAGCGAGGCAGGACATGCACAAACCACAGGTCATCTTGTACAGCTCCACAAACAGCCCACCTGGCACCATTCCCCCTCCAGGTCACAGGCACACACCAGCCTGCCTGCCTCTCTACTGACTTGAACATCTGGGGACAGCTGTGCCTCTTTTCCTACTTTCTGTAAATAGAATTGCGCGGTAGGTGCTATTTGCGCCTGGAGGTTCATCCATATTGGTGTGTGTCTTTGTTGCAGGTCATTTGTTTTCACCACTCAGCACTATTCCACTGTGTGAATGTTTCATGGGGTATTTATCCATTCTGCTGTTGATGCACAGTTGGCAATTTCTAGCTGGGCTACTACGTACAACGCTGATTTGAACATTCTACCTGTCTTTGGAGAATATATGCACGCATTGCTGTTTGTAATATTGGTAGGTGATAGTTAAACCTCCTCCTCCCTTGGTTTTTTATGAAAGCTCAGGATAGATTTTATTGCGATTAGTTTCCTTAGTGCCCTAGACAGCTGTGACCTGATTTTATCTTTCTTGGTTTCTTGCATTACAAAAAAAAAAAAAAAGTTTGCATTGAAATAGCATTTTTACCAGGGTATTTCTGGAAGCTAAATTTTATATCTAAATATAAATGTTTGAAGCATGGAAGCCTATTTCTAATTGAATAAATGATAACAAACCATTTCCACAGCATCTTGATCATGCCACTGTTCTCAAATGCTTGATGAAGTCATCCAGAGATGCTGTCCCCCAGTGGTGAGTTAATTCAGAGGGTCAGTCCATGTGCTCCACTGGCTGCCCCTCATTAGCTGGCATTAGAGGATGGCCAAGGCGACACCAGGGACTGCTGAAAGCCCCATCTGAGTGGGTCTGCATGATTGCCTCACTACATGGCTGCCTTCCAGGGAGGGAGGGTTAGGGCCAGCCAGAGTAAACATGACCACACTCCACCTTCCTCTTTCAGACTCATCCTCTGCCACGGCAATGAAGGTTTATGTGTCTGAGATCCTTCATCTTCTTCTGCAGGGCAGAGCTGTGCTGCCAGTGCTTCCAAAGAGCAGAGAAGGCACTTTTGCTCCCCTGCCTTGTTTTCTGCTTGAACAGCTCTGCCAGCTTATTTCTGGGTGCAGGGAGACTCTCTGGGCAGTCCTTAAACTTCCATAAATGCAGACTCTAAGGAGAAAGACTGCAAAGTTCTTCAAAGTGGCAGAGGAACAGCTCAAGAATAAGGGGGTCCCAGTCATCCTCTGCCCAGGCCTGCCCTGACTCCTCAGCATGGCCACCAGCCCAACATGGGAATCTGGGACACTCTCCACCCCACCTCCTGCCCCAGGTGGCACCCACAACCACTCCTCAGTCTTTGCCAGCCTGACCCATGGCCATAGTGGACCAGCCTTCACTACCCTCATTGTTACATGACTCTGACCAAGACATTTCTGAATAAGATTAAGAAATTACATATTACCCAAGACAGCCCTCAATGTGCAGGCTTCATCCCACCGATCAACCTCCCCCTAGTAGTGTCCTCCACTTACAAACCCTCCTGGCTGTTGTTTCAGTGGGGTTGAACAACTCCCACTGCAATAGTCTGAATACATTAGTTCTTGCCTTTATAACTTTTTCAGGTGCAATTTTTGCTTTGACAGTGTCATAAGCTATAACTTCTAAAGGAGATGCCAAACACCCTCTCTCTCCTGTTACTTCATCAAAATATCATCCCTGTGAGTCTGGAAAGCTTCAGAGTTTTGTACTAAATCTCATTAAATATAAACCTTCAGCATCTGTCAGCCCATCTGCTCCTACACAGCTTCAGCCTCTCCCTTTATGTGGTCATTGTCACAAATTACATCTTTATACATTGTGTGCCCATTAGCAAAGGTTTATAATTATTGTTTTATAAATGTGTCCTTTAATTTATACAGGAAACAAAGAGGAGCTACAATCCAGAATAATGTTGGCCTTTATATTTATCTACGTAATGACCTTTACCAGACTTCTTTATTTCTTCATATAGATTTGAGTTACTGTGTAGTAACTCAAACATCTAATAACTAGCAGCCTTTCATTTACACCTCAAGTACTCCTTGTAGTATTTCTTATAAGGCAGGTCCACCAGCAACAAGTTCCCTCAGGTTTTGTTTTTCTGGGATAGTATTAATTTCTCCTTCACTTTTGAAGTATACTTTTGCTAGATATAACATTCTTAGTTGATAGATTATTTTTCCTCTCAATGCTTTAAATAATATCACCCCACTGCCCATCTGGCCTCCATGTTTTTTTCTGTTAATGTTATTGAGGATCCCTTGTATGTAACCAATCATTTCTCTCATGTGACATTCAAGATTCTCTTTGTATTTTGCTTTTGACAGAACTATAAGGTACCCAGTTGTGGAACTCTTTATCATTCTTGGAGTTTGTTGAGCTTCTTGGATGTGTAAATTCATGTCTTTTATCAAATTTGGAAATTTTCAGGATTATTTCTTCCAATATTTTTTCTTCATAATTCTTTCTCTTCTCCTGATACTCCCGTTACATGTATGTAGTGAATTTTCATTTCAGTTATTGGGCTTTTGAGCTCCAGAATTTCTGACTGGTTCCTTTTTTTACCACTTGTCTTTATTGATAGTTTTTCTATCTATCTGTGGAGACATTAGTCTCCTTATTTCCTTTACTATTTGTCCATGATTTTCTTAGCTCTTTCAGCATGTTTAAGACAGTTGATTTAAAGTTTATTTCTAGTAAGTTCAATGTCTGTGCTTCCTCATAACAATTTCTTTTAATGTTTCCTCTAAATAGAGTATGCTTTCTTGTTTCCTTGTATGCTTCATACTTTTTGTTGAAAACTGGACTTTTTAAATATTATAATATGGTAACTCAGGAAATAAGTTTCTTCCTCTTCCTCAGGGTTTGTTTTTGTTGCTTGTTTGGGTTATAATTGTTTGATAACTTTTCTAAACTGTTTTTATAAAGTGATATGGTTTGGCTGTGTGTCCCCACCCAAATCTCATCTCGAATTATAATCTCCACAAGTTGAGGGAGGGACCTGGTGGGAGGTGATTGGATCATGGGGGCATATTTCCCCCATGTTGTTTCATGATAGGGAGTGAGTTCTCACGAGGTCTGTTGGTTTAAAAGTGTTGTCCCCTCACTCTGTCTCCCTCCTGCCACCACATAAGATGTGCCTTGCTTCTCCTTCACCTTCTGCCACGATTGTAAGTTTTCTGAGGCCTCCCCAGCCATGTGGAACGGTGAGTCAATTAAACCTTTTTCATTATAAATTACCCAGTCTCAGGTAGTTCTTTATAGCAGTGGGAAAATGGACTAATACATAAAGACTGTATTCTTTGCCTTTGTGGTCTCTAATGTCTCTGTTCCTCTAGCTTGCAGTCAGCTAGTGTTTTTGACAGAGATTCTTTGAATGCCTAAAGCCAGAAAACAAAATGCAAAAACAAGAAACCTCTCACAGTGTTTGCAGAATGCCTCTTTATTGGACACTCCTTCAGTGCTGAGCCCAGCCATTTACAATTCTGTGTTAGCCTTCATTACCTGCTCACACCAGCCTTAAAGGCCAGCCAGAAGTAGATGTTTAGGGTCTTCCTGAGTCTTTTCTGAGCTTATTTCCTTCCCTGGGCATGCCTGTGGCTTTCTAAATACTGGGGAATATATAGGTTCTTTTCAATAATCTAATCTGCCAAAGAATCTCTCTTTGAAGCTTTTCATCCCAGGATTTTTGTATGTCTTTTGTTTGCCTGAAATGTAGTATTTTCCCCAGTCACTAGAAGGTGGCTCATTTGCCTTTCAATGTTCCTGAGGAATGCTCTCAGAATAGCCACTTTTCTGCTCTTAGGGAGTTCCAAGTTAAGCGAAACAAAGACAAGCACATTGCATCATTCCTTCAGGTAACACCCAGACAGATCAAAACAGACAAAGATAATTCTTTGAGAAAAGTTCTTCTCTGTTTCCTCTGAAACAAATTACTAGAGTCCCACAGTCGAAACATGGGCTTTCACCTTCAAGAGCAATGACCAGCTAGGGAGGGAGGTAAAACAAGGGAAAATAAAAATGCCACAAATCTCTCCTACTGTTTTTATATTGCCTCAAAAAAAGAAAATAAAACAAACTTGGCTGGTGTAAATCTTTGACCATTTTCTAGAATTCGGATAAAGTAGATCTTCACAGATTTTCTTATTATTTCAGTGTTTCTGTGAAGGGTCTAGCTAGCCTTAGAGCTAACCACTCTGCTATTTTTGCTAACATGACTCCAGAAGTGACACCTAATGTTTACCTAGGCATTGTGTTTGGCAGAATAATTGCCACTTAAAGGTGTCCATGCCCCAATACCCAGAACCTGTGAATATGTTACCTGGCAAAAGGGATTTGCTCTTGTGACTAAGATTATAGGCCTTTATATCAAGGAAATTTTTCTGGATTGTCCTGGATGTGCCTAATCAAACATATGAAGCCTCTGGAAACTGGGAATGACCCTCAACTCACAGCTAACAAGAAAAGAGTTATCTCAGTCCTACAACTTCAGGCAACTAAATTCCACCAAGAAAAAAAAAAAATCAAAAATCACATCTTTCTTTTGAGCCTCCAGAAAGGAATGCAACCCTGTCAACACACTGATTTTAGCTTGGTATGACCAGTATTGGACTTCTGAACACAGAACTGAGAGATAATGAATTTGTGTTGTTTTAAGCCATTTAGTTTGTGGTTATTTTTCAAGGCAGCAATAGAAGATTCATACAGGCTATTGGTACCTGGAATGGAATGCATCTGTAACAAACACCTAACTACACAGAAGTGGATTTAAAATTGGATATTGGTCAGAGGTGAGAAGAATTTTGAGGAGCATGATAGAAAAAGCCTCAGTTGTCTTAAACAGACTATTTATGAACGTTAAATACTTCCAATGAAGGCTAAGAAGTGAGGAGCATTATAGAGAAAAACTAAATCACCTTAGAGAATACCTAAATCTGCATGAACAGACCATTGATAGAAATATGGACATTAAAAGTGCTGGTGTTAAAAGCTCAGAAGGAAGTAAAGAACATATGTTGGAAACTGGAGGAGAAGTAATACTTCTTATACAGTGGAAAAAAGCCTAGCTTAATTATGTCACAGTTTTGTGACAAGTAGAACCTGTAAACAATAAAATTAGATATTTAGAAGAGAGATTTCCAAGAAAATGTTAAAGATGTGTTCTGGTTTCTTTCTAGCTGCTTATAGTAAAAGGCAGGATGAAATCGATAAATTGAAGGAAGAACTACTAAACGAAAAGGAACTAGAACTTGATGGTGTGGGAAATTCTCAGCATGTCTGGACAGTGAGACACATTAAAATTAAAAGGTTTACTATCAGGAAAGCATACTCTAGAGAAATGGCTTAAACACCTTTGAAAGATCAAAAAGTCAGTTTTCAGTTACACAAAGGATCTTTGAAAACATTAAGGGTAGGACTCATAGATCCCCTAAATCAAGCTACAGAGCATCTAGGAAATGTAAACAACATTGTCCCTTGGCCATCTTGACAAAAACCAAAAATTGAGATGGAATTATCTAGAAAACATTTGTGGACAAGCCTCTTGTCTAACAGAGTGAATCACCGCGATATACACAGGGGACACACAAGGTTCCTGAGAATTTTATATCAGCAGAAACAGGGCCAGCTTGGATTGAAAGGGTTGGGGAGAGTACAAAAGAAAAGAAAGCTGTTTAACATGAGAGAATAACTTGGACTCTCCAGATTCCACAGGCAGGAAACTGGATGATAAAATTACTCAGCTGAGCGTGTAAGTTACTTTTCAAGAGGAAAGATTAACTCAAAGGGGAGATCTCAGAGTGTAGAGGGTGGAGTCACAGGCTCAGAAGGTGGAGCTTGAGGAACGCAGGGTTGTTTCCAAGCCTTGACACCTAATGGAGTTTTCCTTGGCTGGATTTGGAACCAATGACTTCTTTATTTCTTCCATTTTCTCCCTCTTTGAATGAGAATGTCTATAACCCTTATCCTACTGTATCTGCAGAGCAGATAACTTATTTCTGTAGTTTAACAGGTTCACAGATAAAAAGAAATTTTGTCCCAAGATGGATCATACCAGATCCTTAGTCATACTTAATTTAGACAATTTAGATAATGATATCTGAGACTTCTGAGCTGATGGTATTCAGACAATATTTTTAGATTTTGAGTTGATTTTATAATTGGATAAGACTTAAGGGAACCTTGGGACTGGGTGGACACATTTTTGCAATTGGGACAAGTGTGAATATTTGGAGGCTAGAGGACAGACTGCAGTAGTTATAATAAAAGTCCTTCAGAGGAGTCCATGACTTCCTCTTTGGGCCTTGTGAATATGTTACCTTATGTGGCAAAAATGATTTGCGGATGTGAGTAAAGATTTGAGATACTATCCTGGATTGTTTTGTGGGCCCAATTAATCATATGTGTCCTTAGAAGGAGAGAGTCTTTCTCAGCAGTGGTCAAAGAAAGATGTAATGGGAAGAGGAGGCAGCCTGCTGGTGTTGGCTATAAAGATGGAGGAGGGGCCATGAGCCAAGGAAAGTGGGGAACCTTTAAAGCTGGCAATGGCCCCAGCTCTCAGTCAACATGCAAACTTGAATCTAAACCCTACAACCACAGGAATCTGAATTTTGCTAGCAACCTGAATGAGCAAGGAAATGGGTTCCTCCCTAGATCTCCCAAAAGGAAGGCAGCTTTGCCAACACCTTGGTTTTAGCCTGGAGCAGCCAGTGTTGGACTTCTAAACTACATAACTTTAAGAAAACAAATTTGCATTGTGTAAGCCAGTAAAGTTCAGGCAGCAATAAAAAAAATTAATGCATATATTTTCAGTAGGACAAACAAACTTTTGGGCAACTACTTGTACTATATGTGTTTAAATATAAAACCCGTAACCATCGCTATAAAATAAAAGCTTAAGCACAGATATTTTTCCTTCTTAGACTTACTAGTGCTTAAAATTCATGGCCACATGTTGATGATTGTCTCCCTGATAAAGACAGGAAAATGTACCTTCTGTTCTCCTCTTTCATCCACTCATCTAGCACATTATTGTGTGCCTACTGCATGCCAGGCAATGTGCTGTGTGCTATGGAGATTGAAAATACCAGTATGGACATGGCTTTGCCACCTCTGGATGTCACAGGTTCATGAGAAGACAGATAACCCAGTAAGCATGATAAACAATTTTTTTCAATTGCTCACATCCAGTCCCTTCAAAATATCTTGACTTTATTGCTTTTAGAATCACATTTAATCACATTTAGATTTCTATACTTTTTAAGAATTCCACTACATAATTCCTACAAACCTAAATCTGTTTTCCCCCTAACATTTTCCTTCATGATTGCTTTGTAATTATAGTGGATCTCAAATTTTAGCATAAATTAGAATCACCTGGAGGGTCTGGAGAAACTCTAGCCCCACCACTGAGAGATGAAGCCGCCTGGGCTTCTGGGTCTGGTGGGGACATGGAGAACTTTTCTGTCTAGCTAAAGGATTGTAAACACACCAATCAGTGCTCTGTGTCTAGCTAAAGGTTTATAAATGCACCAATCAACACGCTGCAAAAATGGACCAATCAACACTCTGTAAAATGGACCAATCAGCACTCTGTAAAATGGACCAATCAGCACTCTGCAAAATGGACCAATCAGCAGGATGTGGGCAGGGCCATATAAGGGAATAAAAGCTGGCCAGGCCACCCCATCCCACCCCCACACCAGGGGAGAGCCAAACGGGCTGGGGGGCCCCTGCAAGCTTTGTGAGCCTTGTTGTTTTGCTGTTTGCAATTAATGTTACTGCTGCTCACTCTTTGGGTCAGCACTCTAAGAGCTGTAACACTGCGAAGATATGGAGGCTTCACTCCTGAAGTCAGCCAGACCACGAACCCACCTAGAGGCACAAACGGCTCCGGAAGTGCCACCTTTGAGCTGTAACACTTACTGGGAAGGTCTGCGCTTCGCTCCGGAAGTCAGCCACACCACGAACTCACCGGGAGGAAGAAACGGCGGACACATCTGAACCTGTGGAGGAACGAACGCTGGCCACACCGTGTTTAAGAACTGTCACACTCACCGTGAGGTTCCGCGGCTTCCTCCTTGAAGTCAGCGAGGGCAGGAACCAATTCCGGACACACCACTCGACTTTCTTCCTCAGCATACTGGGGGCAGGGAGAGAAGCGGTACTAAATATTTGTATTTTTAAGAATGCCTGCGTGCTGCTAATGCCGAAAGTGGGAACCACACCTCGAGAACCACTTTTCTAATCAAAAACAACTGAATACGAAAGAACACAGATTTGCCAGTACAAGTCGACAAGGTGGTCAGGCCTGCTGGCAGCTTTCTCATTACGGAGCATGGCAGGAGCCCAGCAGACCTGGTCACTCGGGTGCACTGTGCATTCCTGTTGTTGGGTGGCCCAGAGTGCCGGTTAGCCATGCCCGGCTTTTTCAGTCACAGAATTAGGATTCCCTGTTTTTAGTGGTACACACCAAACGCTGTATGGACTATATCCCAGAATCCCTTGCAGTTCGGTGAGTTCATTGACTAAATCCCAACCAATGGGATGAGTCATGCCTACAGAGAAAAGGAGGGTGAGCCCATGTTGGTCACTTCGCTCCTCTCTGGTGGTTGGAATATGGGGATTGCAGAAAGCCGCCTTAAGAATGGCATATAAGGAAGCTAGATGGAACCGTGTTGACACTGAACAGACACCATAGCAGCCCAGGGTGACCTACCTCTGCACCAAAGCATGAAACACAAAACTAAACTCTCTTGTCTAACTTGTGGAATTGTGGGTCTGTGTTATATGTAGCCTAATCCAATTTAGTGTATTTACACAATAGAAAGCAAGCAATGCAAAACCTGAAAATACAAAGGACCAAATTCGAGCTTGGTTTGTGTTTCTTGCCTTGTTTACATGAATAACCGGGAAAAACAAGAAATTTTTACTCTGGTATTTAATGAAAAGAGAGATTAAAAAGGATTATCAAAGTAACATTTTGGTTTTATCCGCTGGGTCTATGTGAGATTAATTTTTCTCTAGGGGATGAGGTCAGGACGCCATTTCCTTTTGATTCCCAGTGAGGAATCGACTGATCCGGTGTCATTTGTTGATTGTCAACATATAGTGGCAGCACTGCCCTGCTGTCGGTTGGCATTATCCATAGGCCTGCCTCCAAACTTTCCGTTGTGTTACTTTTTGTCTGTGTTCCTTTCTCTGTATTGATACAACAGGGCTTTTTAACTTTTTATTTTGAAATTAAAGATTAGGAAGAAGTTGCAAAAATAATACGGAAATGCCCGGGAATCCTTTACACCATTTCCCCAGGGCAAGTCCTACATAACTGCAGTGCAACATTGAAACCAACACACAGACAGGGACACAGTCCACAGATCTTATTTGTATTTCACTAGCTTTGTATCCACTTGTGCGTGTATAACTCTACATGAATTTAACCCCATGCGTAGAGTTGTATAACCATCACAGTGGTCACGTCACAGAGTCAGGGCGTGTCTACGGGGTTTCATCGTTCTCATCCTTTGTAGCCATACCCTCCCTTCCATCCTCCACCCTTCGTCTCCATCTCCATGGTGACGTGTCTCTCCTTTCATTTAAGTGATCTTTGATTTCTCTGACCATCAGTTTGCAAGTTTCAACGTAAAGATCCTGTTTGTTAGATTTATACCTGAGTACCTCTTTGGAGCAACTTTAAATGGTAATATGTTATTAATCTCAGTTTCCATATATTATTAGCATATAAAAATGCAATTAAGCTTTTTGTTGCTCTTAAATTCTACAACCTTGTTAAGCTTACTTATTAGTTTAAAGAGGTTCATTGTTTATGTGTTTGTTTTAGTAGTTTGCTTGGGATTTTTCTACAGACCCCCATGTCATTTGCAAAGAGGGACAGTTTAATTTTTTCCTTTCCAATCTGCATGAAGTTTTTTTTTCTTGACTGACTTCGCTGCGCACAACGTTCAGTACTATGTTGAATAAGAGTGATGATAGCAGACACCTTGCTTTGTTTTTGATCTTAGGAGGAAACCAGTCTTGTCACGTTGAGTGTTAACTGTAGACTTTTTGTAGTCTCTTTATGAAGTTGAGGCCATTCTCTTCCATTACTATTTTGCTGACGGATTTTTGACGTGACTGGGTGTTGCGTTACATTTTTCTGCATCAATTGATTTTATTTCAAGATTAATTGATACTACTATTCTTCTTTAGGCTGTTGGTATAGCAGACTACACTGATTAATTTTAAATATTGAACTAACTCACTTTTCATCCCTGGAATAGACTCCATTTGGCCATGGAGTGTAATTCTTTATATTGCTGCCTAGTTTTGGTATTATGCAAATACTGGTCTTGTAATGTGATTGGAAAGTATTCCCTGCCCTTCTACTTTCTTGAAAAGACTATGGACAGCTGGTGTTCAGTATCCATTAAATATTGGGCAGAATTTGCCAGTGAAGTCATCTGAGCCTGGTGATTTCCTTTTTAAGAGCCTTTTAATTACAAATTTATAGGGTTTTTCAAATTTCTATTTCATGTTGTTTGATTTTGGGTAGTTTTTGCCTTTCAAGGAACTGACTCACTTCCTTAAAGTTGTCGAATTTATGAATGAAGGTCATTCATGGTATTCCTGTATTATCTGGATGGCTGCAGGATCTGTAGAGATTACTCTGCTTTAATTCCTGATACTTGTGATTTGTGTCTTCTTTTTATCTTTGTCAATCTTGCTAAAAGTTTATCAATGTTATTGATCTGTTTTGGAGACTAGATTTAGTTTTTGTTTTTTTGATTTCCTCTATTTTTTTTTTTTTTTTTAATTGAGGCAGAGTCTTCCTCTGCCTCCCAGGCTGGAGTGCAGTGGTGCGATCTTGGCTCACTGCAAGCTCCGCCTCCCGGGTTCACGCCATTCTCCTGCCTCAGCCTCCAAGTAGCTGGGATTACAGGCGTCGTCACCACGCCCAGCTAATTTGTGTGTGTGTGTATTTCAGTAGAGACGGGGTTTCACCGTGTTAGCCAGGATGGTCTCGATCTCCTGACCTCGTGATCCGCCCGTCTCGGCCTCCCAAAGTGCTGGGATTACAGGCGTGAGCCATCGCACACGGCCCATCTTTCTGCTTTTATATCATCTCTCTATTTTTTATTTTATTGATATTTGCTCTGATAATTATTATTTATTTCCTTCTGCTTGCTTTGAATTTATTTTGCTCTTCTTTTTCTAATTTCTCAAAGTTGGAATTTGGACCATTGATTTGAAATCTTTTCTCTTTTCTAATGTAGGCTTTTAGTGCTACATATTTCTCTCTCAGCACTGCTTTAGCTGCATCCACATATTTTAGTATATGGCATTTTTACTTTCACTCAGTTAAAATACCATCTTTAAAACAAGCAAAAAACCAGCTAGTATTAATAAGTTGCTCCTGGACATTTAAAAAGCTTTCCATTTTTGAACATGTGCTCTGACCTTAGGGGGATTGTTTCCTCATCTGTGAACAAAGACTATCTGATGTTATGTTAAGCTCATGCCTCATTCCCACACAGCTAGGCCTGAAAGAAGGATGCCACCAAAATAAAAGATGGTCCTACATCAATCAGTAACTGTGACGGATGACCTTCATCAGGGTAGATATTGACATTCTACTCCACATCAGTCACTAACTGTGACAGATGACCTTCATTGGGGTACACGTTATTAGCTTTGCTGATGAGGATGGGGCTAGAGGATGCCTTGTCTTTTTCCACTCAACTTTGAGGGTAAAAACTAGGTATTTTCTGGGAATCAGGACAATGGCTAGCATCTACATAGAAAATGCTTAGTCAACGTTGAGTGAAGGAGTATTATTACATGTGTCAGTTAATCCATGGTTAGCTGAGCATGTGAGGCCAACCTAAAGTAGGATGGAAACAATTGGGAAATATAGATTGTTATGAGATGACCCCCAAGAGCATGGCAAGCAAAGATCAAAAGTTATCGGTCTGTTATTGACAGCAGTTAAATTCCTGACAGCAGGAGGTACAGTGATATGCGTCGTTCAGGTTTGCAGTGGAATCATTGCTCTGCTCTGTGCAGGTCTACCCTGGTTATCCCTGAAGCCTCGCCATGGCTCCAGGCCTGCTAGGAAGAGGCCTCATCTGGCCAACGCTGATGTGCATGTACTGGCTCCATAGTGCAAAATGACAACTGAGAAGCCAACGTGCACCTTTCTTCTAGAGAGAGGATTTAAACTGATCAATGATCAATGTTGTATTACTACCTCATGAGTCAAACAGGATAACATATTCCTTTAAACTGATCAATGATCAATGATGTATTACTACCTCATGAGTCAAACAGGATAACATATTCCTTAGTCTAAACAGACATGAGCCCTCTCACAGCAACTGGAACTATTGGTTACTTCCCATCCTCCTCCCTCTCCTGGAAGAAAATCATTCTAGCTGCAGACTCACTCCTCACTGCTCCCACCCCTTGTCCCTGCCCAACACCCCAGTCATGGGTCAGGTGATACCAACTAGAGGTGGGAAGGGCACTTTCCCATAGGCAGGTGGCAAAGGAAATCACTCATGCCAGAAGATGCCTGGACCACTAGACAGAAAATGCCTCATAATAGGTATTTTCTAACAGTCCTTATAGGAAATAACGTGACCATAAGGGAGAGATTCTCCCCCTTCCAATCATATTATAAATGCATGGGTATGGGGTTATCCCCCTCACTAAAGAGTGTGTGTCATTCACATTGTATTGCATTCACATTGTATTGGCCGAGCCCCAACTTCTGACATGAGCATGGGCTCACAGCATGTTGGGATTTAACGAAAGGGCTAATTCCTATACTGCTGCTCAAGCAGACAAGCAATAGATACCCACTGGGATGTCCTTGAGAACACTGAGTTCAAGTCTGAGATCTTGAACATACTGGAAGTCCAGGATGAAAATGTCTTCAGGGTTGGTTTCTCCTGGGTCCTCCTTCCTTGCCTTGCAGTCCTCCTTTCCACGTCGTCCTAGGGCTTTCCTCTGTGAGTACATCCCTGGTCTCTCTCTTCCTAGGACACCAGTCATACTGAATTGGGACTCCACACTTACACCCATTTAACCTCAGTTACCTTTTTAAAGGCTCTAGCTCCAACTATCTAAATGCTTTTCCACTGGGGGCCAGGGTTTTAACCTGTGAACTTGGGGGGACCACGATTCAATGCAGAACACATATGTCCACACGTACACGCACATACATGTAGCACACAGAACACATACATCCACATGTACACGCACATACACGTAGTACACAGAACACACATCCACACGTACATGCACATACATGTAGCACACAGAACACATTCACATGTACATGCACATACATGTAGCACACAGAACACATGCATCCACACGTACACGCACATACATGTAGCACACAAAACACATGCATCCACACGTACACACACATACATGTAGCACACAAAACACACGCATCCACACGTACATACATGTAGCACACAGAACACATGCATCCACATGTACACACATACATGTAGCACACAGAACACATACATCCACATGTACACGCACATACACGTAGTACACAGAACACACATCCACACGTACATGCACATACATGTAGCACACAGAACACATGCATCCACACGTACACGCATATACATGTAGCACACAAAACACATGCATCCACACGTACACGCACATACATGTAGCACACAGAACACATGCATCCACACGTACACACACATACATGTAGCACACAAAACACATGCATCCACACGTACATACATGTAGCACACAAAACACATGCATCCACATGTACATGCACATGCATGTAGCACACAGAACACATATCCACACGTACACGCACATACATGTAGCACACTCATACACACATCTATGCTGCAGACAATGTACAATAATTCGAAAACAGTTTAGCAACATCTTAAAAAGTTAGACATATGAGATATCTGTTTCCATAACCTGGTCATTCTATTGCTAGGTATTTACTCAAGAGAAACGGAAACATATCCACACTGTCTCAGTCCCTTTTGCATTGCTGTAACTGAATACCACAAAGTGAGTAATTTATTAGGATAAGAGGTTTATTTTGGCTCACAGTTCTGCAGGATGGGAAGTGCAAGATTGGGTGGCCCCATCTGCTCAGCTCCTGGTAAAGGGCCCTGTGGTGCATCATGTGGCAGCAGGAGGCGTCACAGGGCAAGAGGACTGAGGGTGTCACTCAGGTCTCTCTTTCTCCTCCTATAAAGCTGTCAATAATGTCCCACCTTCATGGCCCCATCTAACCTGATTGTCTCCCCAAACCTTCCCCTCTCACATACTGGTATCAGATTTCCCACCCTCTGCATTTCATTTTAACAAAATTTAAACTCTCTGAGGATCCCAGAATCAACTAACAAAAAGCACAGGTAAGTGGTTAATTAAAGTATTATCGCACAATGAACATTAGGTTTTAACATGACTTGATGGGGGGACAAACATTCAAACCATAGTGCACACAAATACGCATTCCATCGCATCCTTCTTTGTAATAGTCATCTGAAACAAGATAGTCCAAATGTCCATAAAGAGTGAATGAGTAAGCAAATTGTGATCTATCCATTCACTAGAATACTAAGGGGAGAGAGAAAGAACAGGGGTGGGAGACAGGGAGGGACTTAGCAATTGGGGGATAAGGAAGGCAGAGTAAACAAGCTTCACATGAATATATATAATATATATATGTTTGTATATTATGTTATATATATGCATTTATTTTCTGTTTAGCCTAGTTACTTTGAGATTCATGTATGTTTATATATATGCATTTTATGTTTATATATAGATTCATCTATGAAAAAGCTGTATAAATATATAGATTTATCTACATATATATGTTTTTATATAGATACATATATAAACATTAGATGGATCTCAAAATCACTAGGCTGAGCAAAAAATGAATGCATACCTTATCATTTTATTAATATAAAATTCTGGTGACAAAATTAGACCAGTGGTTGGTTGCCTGAGGACACAAGGAAGCTTTGGGAGCTGACAGATATGTTTGCTGTCTTGATGATGGTGACATTTCACAGGTGTATACACATGTCACAATTGACCAAACGGTATACTTTGCATTCATGAGTTTATTATACAGCAATAGTACCTCAGTACAACTGTACAAGAAGTATACTCTTATTCACCATATCACCTCTGACAGGCAACCTGTATATACCATATTTACTTCCCAAAGAAAGGAGCATGCAAATTCTGAGCCTGAGTCCCTCCAAAGCCTCTGGGAAGCTCCTGTGTGAGTTCGTGAACGTGATGAGCAGGGTGGAGCTGTAAGCCACATTTCACCTGCTGTCCTCAGCAGTTGGCATGCATTCTAATGACACTTGGCACTGCGCGGCTAACTTTCTGGTTACTGACTGGCTTTAATACTTGAAATACTGGCGTGTGCTTTTTGTTAGTTGATTCTGGGAACTTCAGACGGTTTTTATTTTGTTTTAAATTTCGCTTCTTTAAAGAATTTTCTGATTTCAAATCCATTCATTAAGAAATGTGTGATTTGCAGCCAGGCGCGGTGGCTCAGGCCTGTAATCCCAGCACTTCAGAAGGTAAGAGGATCACTGGAGCCCAGGAGGCGGAGGCTCCAGTGAACCATGACTGTGCCACCGCATTTCAACCTGGGTGACTGAGATCCTGCACCTCTCCACAAGAAAATTATGTAATTTGCACTTTTAATACATCATGTTATACGTGACACTACAGAAAACTCAGGAGGAAAAGTGAACAATATTATTTTAATGAGTAACATTAAAAATGTAATTAATATTACAGGGGAAAATTTTGTTTTTTAATCAGCAACAGCTGCACTTCACTGTAATGAGAGTTTAATACTCTTTCTTTACTACCTTCATCTAATAAAATGATTTGTGAAAACTGGATAGAAATTAACATATAATCAGTGTTTCCAAAGGACAATTATCACATTCCTCAACTATAAATTCAAGTTGCATTAGTCCCAAACAAACATGGTTTATGTTTGTGTGGTATTCTTTTGTAATTTACACAGATCTGTAAGTGGAAATGACAAAAAAAATGTTATTTATTTATAAAATGCTTACTCTCCTGCTTTAAACCCGTAGAATCTTTTATTTATTTATTTTTGTTTTTTCATCGAAAAGGTAATGTGTTCTTTAGAGAAAATATTGGGGGGGGGGGAAGTGACAAGAAGAAAATCGCTTTCTATCTACACACCCACTTTTTAAAAATCCAAGAGATGACCTCTGTGTCTGTGCAACTGATACTGCTTCTAAAATCTATGGAGATGCATTTGTATCTATTGCAAGATCTGCACTACAGTAAATTCACCCGCCCTTTCAACTTAATGCTATGTGGACATTTGTCTGTGTCATTAAATGAACTTAATTCAGCATGATTGCGTAGTATTTAATTCCATGAATCAAGCAGTTACTGAAACTCGGTAGGGATGCAAGAATGTGTGCTGTTCGGTGAAAGCATCTGCTATATCTGCCGTACTGACCTCTATGCTTAGACCGGGTCGTGTATTCTATTTTTCTATGGTAAATAAAGAGACCGTGAATAGCCTAGCACATCAGTCTTTGCAAATATCCGGGGGAATTTTCTCAGAATCCGTTCTTGGATTTGAATTGCTCAGTCAGCGATCACGTGGTTTTCATGACTGAGTAGAGGTTACCAAAATGCCACATGGCCTTTTCCTTCTGCACACCTGGCGGCCTTGTGTCTGTGTGCTGCTTTCCTGCACCCAAGGCAGGTATGGGCAATCTGGTTCGGGATAGCAGTGGCCATCTAATACTTGCTTACATTTCTTTCAGTATATGTGAGAAACCCACAGGATCCTAACGATGATGTCCCCACTCCATCTCTATCACCTTTTATCTCCTTAACCTGTTTTATATTTTTATATTTATTTATTTTCTTTCTTTCATTTATTTATTTATTTATTTATTTATTTATTTATTTATTTTGAGACTGCATCTCTCTCTGTTGCCCAGGCTGGAGTGCAGTAGCATAATCTTGGCTCACTGCAATCTCCACTTCCCTGGCTCAAGCGATTCTCCTGCCTCAGCCTCCCGAGTAGCTGGAATTACAGGTGTGCACCACCATGCCTGGCTAATTTTTTGTATTTTTAGTAGGGATGGGTTTTCACCATGTTGGCCAGGATGGTCTCAAACTCCTGACCTCAGGTGATCCGCCCACCTCAGCTTCCCAAACTGTTGGGATTACAGGCATGAGCCACCACACCTGGCCCCTGTTTTATATTTCTTAGCCCTTATGAGCACCTAAAATATTACATCTCCATGTATTTTTGTAATGGTCTATCCACCTCTGCCCCCTACTCCAAAGAGCAGGAACTTTTTTTTCCCTATTGTTTCTACCTTGTCTAGAATAATGCCTGGAGCACAGTAGGAGTGCAATTAATATTTAATAACAAATGACGTGTGCATGCACAAACACACATGTGTTATGAGCACAGCTGTGTGAGTCCACGGTCTCCTTTCATCCTCTTAGAAATCATAATCAGTGCCCCACAAACCACATCCTCACAGACGCTGAGCCTGCCCAGGAGTGCGGGGGAGGCCACGTCGCTCTGACCTGACCAAGAGACAGAAGAGAGGAGAAGAGGGAACCAGTGTGAAGAACCAACCTGGGGGCAGGTGAGAGATGGGTGCCCAGGGAGGAGAAAGAGGGGCACAGCCGACTTCCTGGGCGGCTTCAACCTCTCGTTCACATTTTCCTCTCCACCTCCGCCCATCCTTGGTGAGTAGATAGTCCCCTCCCTCATTAGTCCGGAAATCCTGTCACAGTGACTCTACGTTAGTCCAGTCTTATCAACATTTTGGATGCAATAGAATCCTGAGGGGCTTGTTCACAGTAAATTCTGAGAGACTTGGTCTAGAAGGGACATCTCAGGTGCAGAATATGGGAAATTGCATGTTTATAACCAAAGCCAGGACATAGCCTCACATGACTCCCTTCTGCTACGCAACCTCCTCCTCATGATGCTGCCTCTTCAACGCGTGCCTCTTCCCAGCAGCCCTGCCGTCAGCTCCTATGTCCCAGTGGGACCCTGTGTTCATTTCTTGGGGCTGTAACTAAGCATCATGAACCACATGACTTGGATGATCTCTGGCGATGTTGCAGCTGGAAAGAGGCAGAGGTGGCCAAAGGCTTTCTGGAGGGCTCTGGCTGCCTCAGCAGGGGTCATGCTTTAAATGTGCAGGTGTCTGTCTGTCAGGGCTGCTGTAACAAGATACTGCAGACTGGGGGACTCACACAGCCGACTTTTATTGTCTCACAATTCTGGAGGCTGGAAGGCTGAGATCAGGTGTCGGCCACGGTGGTTCCTACAGGGGCTGTGAGGGAGAGTCAGCCCCAGGCCTCTCCCTTTTGCTCCCGACTTGTAGGTGAGGCCCTCCCGGTGTCCTTACATCATCTTCCCTCTGCGCATATCGGTCTCTGTGTCCAAACTTCCTCTTGGTGTTTAAGGACCCAGTCCTGTTGGATGCGGGGCCACTCTAATGAGTTCATTTTAACCTGATCGCCCCTGTTAAGACCCTGTCTCCACATACAGTCACACTGTGAGGTCCTGGGGGTTAGAACTTCAACATTTCTTTTTTGAAGGGACACAGCTCATCCTCAGCAGGCCGCCGACGCCAGGGACTTCACGCGAATGGTGCTGGCCGTATTACTGCACAGTCCCCTCCCAGCTGCCCTGTTCTAGAAACCTCCATCAGAGTCCAGAACCCTGACTGCTTTAGTGCCGTAGCCTTGCAATGACTACAAGGAAGGAAAAACTTTTTGCTTGTTTATTGTTTAGAAATATTACATACCTGATTCTCTACCGCCTCCCAAGAGAAAGCACAATTCTGTGAGAGAGGCTTTTTTTTTTTTCTTTAACCCCAATTTACATATCAGAAAACTGCCGCTCGGACAAAGTCAATCGGGAACTCAGTGTTATCCAGGAGTTACTAGTGAAAGAAGTGGCCCTGAAATCCAGGATGTGTCTGCCTAGAGTTTTGTGAAAAAGTCTCATGTTCTCTTGTTTGGGGCAAGTAGCTGTGACTTATGCTCTTGTTTCAGCCAATTCAGAGTAGAGTTGAAGCTGCAAGATCAGGGATTAGGGAAGGGAGGACAGTTCAAATGCCAGGCACCAGGGAAGGGAGGACAGTTCAAATGCCAGGCACCAGCGGTAAATGCTCAACCACAGAGCGGGCAGTGGGAGACAGAGGAGCACTGCGGAAGGCAAGTCCTCCAAGAGCCACACATATAGGAACCAACAGTGGAACTTTTACTAGTGCCTGTCCATTGCTTACTGGACCAGATGCCAACATGGGCATTTGGCATCACTGCAGGACACAGACTGCAGGCCAAGACCTACCTTCCTTGACCAGGCACGGTGGCTCATGCCTGTAATCCTAGCACTTTGGGAGGACGAGGTGGGTGTATCACCTGAGGTCAGGAGTTCAAGACCAGCCTGGTGAAACCCTTGCTCTACAAAAATACAAAATTAGCTGGGCGTGATGGCAGGTGCCTGCAATCCCAGCTACTCAGGAGGCTGAGGCGGGAGAATCACTTGAACCCAGGAGGTGGAGGTTATACTGAGCCGAGGTTGCGCCCCTGCACTCCAGCCTGGGCAACAAGAGTGAGACTCCGTCAAAACAAACAAACACCTACGTTTCTCAACAAGGGAGCAAAGCACAAATAGGACAGATGAGGGAGATTCTGAAGATTCCTTAAAAGTCCTTCCTTTTCACCTGGGAAGAGAGAACCATGGAGCTCTCCCTGCAGGGTGTCTTCTCTTCTGCCTGCAGGGCCTTCCTTCTCTTAGGTTTTGGGGCTGGAGAGGGTGGGCACTATTTGTCTTTTATTTGAAGAGGGTCAGCTTTTTTCCTTGCTTTCTTAAAAAGAGTGGGTTGAGTTCTCAAAAAAAGTTCCTGCGGCCTTCTGGTTAAGCTGCGTGCGTGGAATGCATGCATTGGCAGAGGCTGCCAGCAGCCGTCAGCCATGCCCTCTCTAGCGCTGGCGTCTGCAACCTTTTGCTGTAATAAGGTACTAGATCATAACTACCAGACAATAAATAGTTGGCTGGGCGCAGCAGCTCTTGCCTGTAATCCCCGCACTTTGGGAAGCCAAGGCGGGTGGATCACCTGAGCACAGGAGATTGAGACCAGCCTGACCAACATGGTGAAACCCTGTCTATACTAAAAATACAAAAAAATTAGCTGGGTGTGGTGGCGCATGCCGGTAGTCCCAGCTACTCAGGAGGCTGAGGCAGGAAAATCGCTTGAACCTGAGAGGCAGAGGTTGAAGTGAGCCAAGGTCATGCCACTACACTCCAGCCTGAGTGACAGAGCGAGACTCCGTCTCAAAAAATAAAAAAAAAATATATAAATAGTTTAGACTTTATGGGCCCAATGCTGTCTTTGTCACATCTTCCTCTTGTTAAAAAAAAAATTGTTTAAAACTGGATGAAAACAATCTTATCTCCTGTTCAATACAAAGAGAGAGGTAGCAGTGGGATTAGGCTGCAGTTTCCTGGCTCTGGTCGTAGTGTAATGGAACCCCAGTGCTTACTTAGTGCGGCACGTGGGTCTGGAGATAGAATCTTCTCCAGCTCCCCCGTGGCCAAACGTGGATGTGTGAGGGGGTTCGGACAGCGGGGTGGGAGGAAAGTGATTCGTGCTACTTCTGTCCTGCTAGGGACATCTGAAGAGGAGAGACCAGAGTGAAAATTGGAGGAAGGGGACAGGGCATATGCGACAAACCTGCACGTTGTACACATGCACCCTAGAACTTAAAGCATAATAATAAGAAGAAGGTGAATCCAGCATTTGGCTGTTTGCTTCAGAAAATTGCACAAAGAAGAAATGTTCTTCCTCTCTCTCAGCCGCTGTGGAGATGGATCTCCATTACATGCAGGGGAACCAGAATCTTAAACAGTAAGCAATGTGCCTCCTGAAAGCAGCGCTGCACATGGCAGAAGCTAAACCCTGCAGCATCAGCTCAGCAGTCTAAAGGCAACTAGCAGAGACCCAGGCATTGGCAAGTTGGAAAGCTTGTGATGTGAGTTATGTTGTGGCAAATCATTAGGGCGAAGCTCACAGGCATGAGATGTTAGAAGGCCCACCTTGTTGCAACCAAGCTTCTAACTCTAGGGAAATGGATGGGAAAATGAGGCATGTGGCAGTGTCTCAGCTACACCTCTCTGCTCTGCAAAGTCTGAAGAGAGAATTTAACTCAGGCTGGAGCAGAGCAGGGAGTGGTACAGTCTCCTTGAGAATGAGAGCCTCCCTACAGCTGCCTCTACATCGACTGAGAGTCCAGGAATTAGGGCCTCACAGGGCAGCAATAGTTACTGCGTTTGTCACTCACACTAAAGCTGTTACAGAAGTGGTAACTCTAACCTGGGAAAAAAACCATGATCCCGACCAGTGAGAATGGGGCCAGCTTCAGAGAGCCACGGGAAAGCTGGAGAAGATTCTATCTCCAGGCCCATGTGCCGCGCTAAGCATTGGAATTCCATTCCACTACAACGTAGTCGGGAAACTGCAGCCTAATCCCCCTGCTGCCTCTCTCTTTGTATTGAACAGGAGATAAGATTGTTTTCATGCATGCAGTTTTAAACAATTGAAACAATCACTCTCATCAAAGTGATTGCCATGGAGTGAGATGAGGACACTGAAGGTGCAGGGGCAGGAGTGTAAGGCACAGAGATTTCAGGCTTAAAAACAGCGCCCAGATGCAAGTCCTATAAGGTAACATCAGCTCAGCTCATTAAGTTACAATATATCCTTACATCTTCCCAAAAATACTCAAAAGGACAATGAAGGCGCATCAAATCATCCAGCACTCAGGCTAACAGCTTGACTAAGAGACAAAGAACACCAAGAAATGAATTCATCTGCAGACAGTGAAATGAGTATTCTAAATGATCACGGCCTACCACGAAGGCTACGCTAGGGCAGTGTCCTGCAGGCACCACCAAAGGGGAGAGGTAGTGGGGGCTCCAGTAGGAGCAGAACCAGATGACATCAATGAGACCCACATCCAAACGGAGAGTGTCCTCCCCAGTTCAATATCCTTACTTTAATCACATCTGCAAAGTCTCCTTTGCTGTTTAAGACAACGTATTCACAGGCCCTGGCATGAGGGCATGGACATCTGTGGGGACGCAGCTATGCCAGTCTGCAGTCTGGCTTCCAAAGGTGTCTGTCTCTCACACATGCAAAAGCCATTCACCTCTTCTCAAAGTCTCCAAAAATCTCAACTTATAGCAACTCCAAGTCCATTATCTCGTTAAATCTCACTGGCTTAAAAGCCCAAAATATCATCTAAATCAGGCATGGGTGGGGCTCTGACAATCCATCCTGGAGCAAAATTCCCCTTCATCTGTGAGGCTGTGAATCTAAAGAAACAAGCGTTTTGTTTCCAAAATACAATTTTGGGACAGGCACAGGGTAACAGTCATAGACATTTCTGTTCAGGAACAGAAGGAATGACTGGTCCCAAGCAGTTCTGAAATCAAGAAGGGAAAACTCCATTAGGTTTTGAGGCAAAAAAAAAATCCTCTGTAGCTCTGAGCCCTACTCTCTAAATCATCTTACCTTTTTTTTTTTTAATGAGATGCAGAGCTGAGTCGTTTTATCAGCCTGTTTCCTGCCAGTAGAATTTTGGGGGTCCACCAGCCTTCTTTCATTTTTGCTCTTTCCATCCCTTTCAGTGCAAGCTGGCACTGTTCCTGCTGACATGAAATTCTCAGGAACCTCGTGGATCACACACGTACATCATGGGGATTCACTTATTAGACAAGAGGCTTGCCCACAGATCTTTCCAGGCAATCCCATCTCTACTTTTCCTTTGCCGAGATGGCTGAGGAACAATGCCCTTAAGCTTCCTAAGGGCATTGTTAGAAAGAGGAAGAGGCTCTCTGGTTCCAGGACATCTGTGAGTCCCTTTCTTTATCTCATCAAAGAGCCTTTTGTGTGACCGAATACTCTGACCTTTTGGTCTTCCTAAGATATTTCCAGCAAGTTTAGAGCCATACCATCAGCCTTTTCTCTAGAACATGCTTTTCTGACAATAAATCTCTCAATTTTAGTGGTGTTTACAACCTGGAGGGACTGAGAGTTTTCCAAACCATCAAGTCCTGGTTTCTTTTTATTTAACGGTTCTTCCCTCAATGTAACTTTGCTCTCTTCCACTCTGCAAGAAGAAACCAGACTGCACTTTCAACACTTGACTTGGAAATCACTTACAGGTTCTGCTTTCCACACCTGTAAGATCTGCTAAGCTTTCTGCCATTGAGTCCCTTTTCCTCCATATCCAATACCACATTCCCTAATTTCTTCTGCATCCTCACCTGCAGTGTTTTTAATGTCCATTATTTCTACCAACAATCTGTTCACAGCGATTTAAATATTCTCTAAGCTGAACCTAGGTTTCTCTATTGTATCCCTCACTTTCTTCTGTTTCCTCACAGGCAATGTCATTATCATCTTTTTTTTTTTTGGACTAATAGTCTGCTCAAGGCAATTGAGACTTTTTGTCATCTCAGAATTCTTCCAATCTCTCCCTATTTCCAATTTCAAAGCCGCTTGCATATTTTTAGATGTTTATTACAGAAACATCTCACTTCCTGGTTCCAAAAATATCTGTTAGTCTTCTATTGCTACTATAATGAGCTGCCACAATTCATTACACTACCAGGCTCAAATCCCGGTGTTGGGAGACTGTGTTTCTTTGTGGAGGCCCTGAGGAGGATGCCTGTCCTTGCCGTTTGAAGCAGTGGCAGAACTCAAGAATAGGGTCTCCCTACTTCTCAGAACCAGCAACTGGAGCATCACAGCCTTCTCATGCTGCCATCTTTCTCTGCCTATGGCGAGAAAAAATCCTCTAGGTTCTCTGCCCTTTAAGGACTCATGTGGTTGGTATTAAATTGTGGACCTCTTTGTCGGAGCATTATTCTGCCTACCACAATGGACATATGTAAAACTTAGCTATAAACTGGAGTGTAGCCATTTAGTGTTTTATAATTTACACTTCTATTAAAGGACATTTTAAAAAATAGATGACATTGGGGTTCTATTGCGTTTCTACTCTAGTGTACTCACAACATTTCTGGCACCAAAAATGTGGGTTGTGTCTTTTTCCAACACCAACACATTATTTACCTCTCTAACAACAACTAGGTGTCCAACAATTTAATCAATTCCAACACTACCTGCAGTTAGTGCAGACCTCACAGGTTAAGGGCTCAGTCCCTCAACACCACCCCCATTTCAGATGCCAGTCACAAGTCCTGGTCCTCCTATACTTCTAATCAATCTGCTAAAAACTGTGGGGCTCACACAGCTCCTCCTATGGTTTGATAATTTGCTAGACTGACTCACAGAATCGGGAAAACACTGTATATGTCATTGCCAGTTAATTACAGAGGATACACATCAGGAACAGCCAAATGGAAGGGATGTGTAGGGTGAGGTCCTGGAAGGAGGGGTGCACAGAGCTTTCCTGGCCTCTGCAGGTTGGAAGAGACACATAATTCAAGACACTGGGAAAGGAGGGTGCACAGAGCTTCCCTGGCCTCGGCAGGTGTGCCAGTGTACATACCAACTGGAAGATCTCCAAACCCCATTTTTAAAGGGTTTTATGGAGGTTTCACTGGGTAGTCATAATTGATTAAATCACTGGCCATTGGTAATTGGCTCAATCTCCTGCCCCTCCCCATTCCCAAGTTTAGGGGGCTGGGCTGAAAGCTCCAACCCTCTAATCACGCCTTGGTGTTGCTGGCAGGCAGCCTCCATCCTAGAGCTATCTAGGGTCCCAGTCACCATTTGCCTTATTCACATGCAAAAAACACTGTTACCCCTCTCCAGATTACAAGGGTTTTAGGAGCTATATGCCGGGAACCAAGGACAAAGACCAAATATATGTATATTTTTAATTATATCCCAAGAGCTTTGAGAACTGATCTGATGGGCAACACCAAAAACAATGCAAGCCTGAACTCAGCAGATACCGACACACAGAACGAGCAACAGAGGGAGTTTGACAATGCTGCTCAGCCATGCAGGGATCGACTCATTCTAAAGCCCGTGTTTTCTCAGCATTTTCCCTGAGTTAATAAATGTCTTTATTTCTGAAATCCATCAAAGTTAAGTTTTCTATTACTTGCAGCCAAAGTCATCCTAAATGTAGCCCCTGATTAAGCAGAATGGCATTCTCAGTTCCTGTGACTTAACCCTGCGTCATGGGCTGTTACTACACTGGCTGTAAGGTAGCTTCAGACACCTCGCACATGCATATACACTTTCATTTGATTTTGCACTTGATTATAACATTCTCTTAAAATTCAAAAAGCAATGATGGCTTTGCATGCAAAGTCTTAAAAAATTATAAAACTCATATACTTTGTCATAAAATCATAATGGATCTCTGAATTTACAGTACCTATTAGTTCTCAATGAGAAAATTACCTGTATAAAATATTTATTTTATAAATCTTTCAGATAGAATTTTTTTCCTTTGAATGTTATTATAAAATATAATAAAAATATTACTAAGCAAGAACAGCCATTTTAGCTGTGACACACACACACACACACATATATATGAGACAACAAATCTCTAAATTTTAGTGTCATTTACAACCTGGATGGACTGAGAGAGATATATATATATAACTTTCAAATTACATGTCTCTTTTGAAGAAGGAAATGTTGATGGTATTTTGTTTTGTGGCAGGTATAGAGGTTTCTCATATGTGGGATTTGGCCTCAGCCTGGATGTAAAAGGAGAAAAAGAATTCAAAGGAAATGAATACATTGTGATGTTAATGTTACGCTATTTATAGATAGAAATGCTGAACTACATCTTTCTTTGATTTAATGAGGCATGAAGAGTTACAGAAACATTATACTTTCATTCTTCACTCTCTTGTACCTGCTCCATCAGTGACCCTGGGGGTGTACTTAAATTACCTCCGCTGAATGGACTTCAGTCAGTTCTGGGAATGAGGCAGGGTTTAGGTGTCAGGTGCCATGTGCTCACAGGAGAGAAAAAAGGAATCTCCTCTAAATAGAGGCAGAGAATTCTGAGGGCATATTTAAATATGATGCATATGTTAACACTGTTTAACATACCAGCATCCCCAGTGTGAGTTCTTACATTCATTCATATATTTAAGCCATCAATAAGCAAAAATGTAGAACCTATTCCAGTACTGCCAAGAGGCTTAATCACTTTTGGCTCAGCTTTCAGGCGAGACCCCTGGAGTATCCTATCCACAGCCCAGGGTCTGACAGGATATCTTGACAGCTGCCCTTGAAGTAGAGTGAGTAGGTCTGCCAATGAGACACAGGCTTGCTGGCAAGAGATGGTTTTATTCCAAGTGCCAATCAGTCAGACACAGTATTCACTTTTCATTCAGAGTGAAAGAGCTTCCTCCGAAATTTATACTTGAATACAATGAATATGAACCTGAATTTGAGAATAATGAATTCCATTGTGCATGAAAATTGTGAAAATAGCCAGGCCTGGGGATCTCCCCTTCTCAAAGTGGAGGAAGAAGGAACAAAAACACACTAATAGTGTATGGGTGGTTTCTACCTTCAGCACCTGTCGTGCACCAGACCTGGAGGGCCCAGAGACATGGAAGAGAGACCCTCTGTTGAGAAGGCACCATCAAAGGTGGCCCGTGGGGTCCAGCCCACCACAGCAGACACAGTCCTTGCAGAACCACGATGGAAGACCCAGTAGGTAACCAGGGTGGTGGGGGCTCCCAGAGGAAGACTTCACAGCTGAAAACTAAGAAGGGAGACTAGAATCGCCTGCATTCAAGGAAATGGCAGCAGAGTGTGGAGGGTGGAGAGAGGGCATGTGTGGGGGTGCAAGCCTCTCAGGGAGTCTGTCCTTGGTGCTGTATTGCTGTGCAGGCTGGGTTCTCCCTAGTGACATTGGTTCCCAGCAGACATCTCCAAGGTGGCCCTGTGATGGGACAGCACTCTGCTCAGCTAGCACAAGTCTTCTGTGGGCCCCTCTTGCACATACCATGTAAACAGGGATTTCTCCTCCCTCAGATGTTTTAGTAAACTAAAATCTCATTCATGACTTTTGGAGATAACTTGCAAAAATAGGATGTAAGGAAATAGTCATTAATTGCTTTGGTTTTGCCCAACAGGAAGAACTCAATTTGATTGCCATTTATATTCTCACGTTGACCATTTACATCCTTCTTCATCTGTCCATTACAGAAAATTGGGGCAAAGGATAATTACAACTTTGTAACAAAAAGCAAAAACAAGAAAGAAAAAGCACTCTCAGAGGCAGAACCCTTGTGACCCCCAAATCCATTAGCACTCATCTCTCATGAAAGGCTGGTCACGAATGCCTGCATTCTTTTGAATTGATCCAGTTTGGTTGAAATATCATCAAAATACCTCAGTTTTGTTTGGTTCATCTGGACTTTCAAAAGACATGAGATAACGGTTACATTCAGATGTTTGGATTTTTTAAAGTTCATATCTTCTTTAAGATAGTATTTTTTTCCTTTGAAAATGTAAGTAAGGTCCCATCCCTCCTGTAATAGAAACCAGCAGACTGCCCACATTTCACTGCCCCTGTGGTCTTCAGGCTTGTCTGCCTCTGCCCCAGGTCTGCCGCTCCCCTGTCCCCCAGCCCACACATCAATTTGAACAACTATCCTTGCACAAAAATACCTTTGCAAGAGAAAAAAAAGTGAGAGATCATAATAAATGGTTGTAGCACAGTCATAAAAAAGAATGCATTGAAACAGGTAGGAAGGACAGTTTTATATTACCCACATCATGGCTTTCCCCACGTCAATCAGTGCAGCATGGCATGAGATAACGTCTTCTCAGGGCAATGAGAGGAAAGTAAGCACAGGACTTTGCCTTAGGTCCCAACGCTGGGCCTGTCACAGTTAAAACTCAGTACCAGACAGATCCCCAGGGACCCAGACTCCAGGTTAGTACCTGCAGACTAAGCTTCCAGACCTGTCCAGGTGCCGGGCTTCAGGGCTGTGAGGCAGGCTCGACCTCCAGCTCACCCTGGCATTATACTGGTTATAGTGGGCCTGGGTTTGGGGCATGCCCCAGCACCATGACAGCCATTGCAGCCTTAGGCTTCTGGTGTCTCCTGGCACCACACTGGCCACAGTGGCACCAAAAGTCAGGTCCACCCCCACACCACATTGACCCTAGCTGCCCCAGGCTTCAGAACCATGCCAGACAACCAGGTCAAAATCTCTCAACAGGTTGACTGTTGAATGGCTTTTCCAGAGGAAGCCAGTCTGCAAGGACTGAAATAAGCTCCTACTTCTTGAAATGCACAAACATCAACACATGACCACAAGGATGAAGAGCAATCAGGGAAACATGACATCTTCAAAGGGACAAAATAAAGTGCCAATGACTGACCCTAAAAAAATCAAGATATATGAACTGCCTAACAAAGAATTAAAATTAACTATTAAGGAAGCTATGTGAACTTCAAGAAAATACAGGAGAAAAAGATGAGTGAAATGAAGAAATAGTAAGTGGCCAGAATGAGAAATTTAACAGTCAGATTGAAATAATTTTAAAAAGCAAGCGGAAATCCTGGAGGTGAAAAATACAACGAATGACACGAAAAATGCAAAAGAGCATCAACACTGGAATTCACCACACAGAAGAAAGAATCTTCAAACTTGAGGACAAGTCATTTGAAAATATATAGTCAGAGGAGAAAAAATAGGAAAGAATGAAAAGGCATGAAGAAAGCTTACAAAGTTTATAGGACAACATCAAAAGAGCAAATGTTTGAGTTATAGGAGTTAAAAAGGAGAAAAAATTAGAAAGGATATTTAGAAAAAATAGCAGAAAACTTTTCAATCCTAGAGAAAGATAAATGACTAGATACAGAAAGGTCAAAGGTCTCCAATTAGATTCCATCAAAACAAGACAAAAGGACATCAAACTGTCAAAAACCAAAGACAAAGAGAAGATCCTGAAAGTAGCAAGAGTAAAGAAGCAAATAAAATATAAGGGAGTTACAATATGACTAGCAGCAGATTTCTCAGCAGAAACCTTACAGGCCAAGACAGTGAGATGCTATATTAAAAGTACTGAAGGAAAAAACAAAAAACAAAAAAACCTGCCAACCAAGATCCTGTACACAGCAAAACTGTCTTTCAGAAATAGAGGTGAGATACTTTCCCCGACAAAAGGTGTGTCAGCTATCTTTCAAGAAATGCTCAAGTGAGTTATTTAAGCTGGAAGAGAAGGATGCTAATGAGTAACACACAAACATCTGAAAGTATAAAACTCACTGGTAAAAAGTATGGATATTGGGTGTTCTCACCACAGAAATGATAGCTAAGGTAATACATATGTTAATTTGTGAGATTTAGTCAATCCACAATGTATATATAGTTTGTAGCATCATACTGTACATGATAAATATAAAATTGTATCTGCTAATTAAAAATAAAAACTGTAAGTGTACATGTTATATTCATAAAATATTAAAATCATTATTTTGAAATTGTGTATTACATATGCTAAAATTTGCATTTTCAGAAGAATTTACTTCTGCTTCCTGCAATAGCAGATTAAGTTATTCCTGATGGACTCTCCCCAGAGAACAATATACAAGTTGGACAAAATATTTTTGTTGAGAACAAACAGATGACCAGAATTCAAGGATTCCAAATTTCAAGAGTAGGGGGAGGCACCCAGGGCTTCCTGACACATTTTCCTCAGTTTATTTGTTGATTCTAAGGAGGCAACTGAAAGGCAAGACATAGAGCAGAATGGAGTAGCTGAGAAGCCAGGAAGCTACATGGAGTTTTCAGTAGTCTCATGGGGCTAGAAAGATAAAACTCAGGTCTATCCTGCTAAAAGCATTCTTACAAAAGGACTTATTACATAACAACCCCTAAAAGCCCCTGATTATCTTCCAATTAGCAAATCCCATTAGTATGTTTACAAATAAACCTGGTTGAGGCAAAGAAATAATGACCTCAAGTGTCCTCACAGCAAACAGTGCAAGTTCCCACCTCCAGCTCACTGCAAGCTCCACCTCCTGGGTTCCCGCCATTCTCCTGCCTCAGCCTCCCGAGTAGCTGGGACTACAGGCGCTGCCACCTCACCCGGCTAGTTTTTTGTATCTTTTAGTAGAGACAGGGTTTCACCGTGTTAGCCAGGATGGTCTCGATCTCCTGACCTCGTGATCCGCCCGTCTCGGCCTCCCAAAGTGCTGGGATTACAGGCTTGAGCCACCGCGCCCGGCCGGAAGTTTCTTATCTGTTAAATACACAACGTTTCACGCCAACATCACATTTAGGAAATGTTGAAAGCTTTCACTCTGAATTCAGGCATGCTATAGAAATGTCTAGTCCTGACCAGTGCAATAATTTGAGAAATGGGATAAGAGAATAGACTGGAAAAAAAGAAATTTAAAATGCCATTATTATGACATACTTCTGTGGAAAATACAAGAGTTCATTCAGACAGATTGTGGGAATTATTAATTAAATTTAGCAAAGTTTCTAGACAGAGGGCCAAAACATACAAAAGAATCAATTACCTTTGTTTATGTCAGCAATAATAAATTAGAAAACAAACTTTATTTAAAGGATACCATTTACAATAGCCTCAAAGAACATCAAATTATTAGGAATAAATCTAGTGAAAAATATGCATGGCCTCTCCACAGAACTCCTACAAATCGTTCTTCAGAGAACTTAAAGAAAGCCTAAATAAACGCTCATGAGTGTGATTCTTCTCAAATGCATTTGTAGATTCAATACAATTCTAATCAAAATCATAGCAGCTAGGTTTATAGAAACATTCAAAATTTATTATATTTATTTATGAAAATGAAAAAGGCAAATAATACAATCTTGAGAATGAAGGACAAAGTTGGAAGGCTTACACCTCAGCACATCTGGACACATCATAAAACGGCAGTTATTAAAACAGGGAGTGTTGGTTTGAGGATAGCAAAATATGTCAATAGAACAGAGTAGTCTGTTCTAGACCAGAAAGAGAAGAGATAGTCTTTTAAATAAAAGGTCAGTTGAATATCCATACCAAAAAAATGCTATCTTGACTCCCGCTCACACCATACATAAAAATAGCAAGACTAGCTGGATTGTGGAGCTAAACAAAAAAGGCAAACAATAGAATTTCTATAAGATCAAATGGGAAATTACCATGTTTTGGGAGATGAGCAAATATTCCTTCCTTAGGACACAAAAAGCACTAATCATAAAAAACATAAATTGGACTGCCTTAAAATTAACAACTTTTGTTGCGATCAAATGTGCCATTAAAAGAGTAACAAGGAAGTCATTGATCCAGAGTAGTGAGAGACCTCCCACAAATTAGCCAAAGGACAGACAACATCACAGGAGAATGGACAAAAGGAGTGGACAGACACTTTACAAAAGAGGCTGTGCTCAACATCATCACTCATCAGAAAAACGCACACTGACACTGTAGTGAGGTGCTACTACACACTCGCCAGAACGCCTGACAACAAAGTGCTAACACCACCACCTGCTGTTGAGGACAGGGAGCACATGGAATCTAATATTCTACTGGTGGGAATATAAAGTAACCTAATCTCTTTAGAAAACTGTGTACTAATCTTGAACTTATGCTCACTCTAGGGCAGAGAAATTTCATTCCTAGATATATAGCAACCAGAAATACACCAAAAACAAAACCAAGCAAAAATTGTGCACAAGAATGTTCGTAGCATAATTATTAATAAGACCTAAAAACAAAAAAACAGCCCAAATACTAACCAACCACAGATGGTAAATAAACTGCGGCACATTCTCACAATGGAATACCCGAAGGATCAAAATGAGCAAACTCTGCTACCTGCCAACACCACCGATGAGTGTCATGAATATCGTGTGGGGCGAAACAAGACCGACACACAGCAGAATCACACGGTGCGCTTCCACTTCTAAGAAGCTCAACGCCAGACACAGCTAAGCTATAGAACTAAAAGTCAGCATTTCCAGAAAGCGTACAGGGAATGGGGCTTCTAGGTGGTGAGAGTTTTGTGAAAATTCGCTAGGGAAATATTTATAATTTCCTATATGTATGTTATACATCTACACAAACGTTTATTCAAAAATATGAAGGCATCAAGGTTAAGCATCTAACTTAATATCGACAGTCTGGAAGAAGAGTCTAGTGGCCGTTTGTCCTATGCCTCTGCTCTACAGGTGGGACACTGAGGCACAGAGACCAAACAGTGTGTCTGAGGTTGACTCAGTGGCAGAACCAGGGCAAAGCGAGGTCACCAGCGTCTTCTAGCACATGGAGCCTCTTTCGCCTTTTCCTCTCAACATGAACTACTTGAGTTTTCTTTAGTTCCAGATGCCTTTGTAATGAAAAATGAGAAGTAGGAAATCCTAGAAATTGATAGAAAATGATTTCTTAAAGACACTTGCCGGCCGGGCGCGGTGGCTCAAGCCTGTAATCCCAGCACTTTGGGAGGCCGAGGCGGGTGGATCACAAGGTCAGGAGATCGAGACTATCCTGGCTAACATGGTGAAACCCCGTCTCTACTAAAAATACAAAAAACTAGCCGGGCGCGGTGGCGGGCGCCTGTAGTCCCAGCTACTTGGGAGGCTGAGGCGGGAGAATGGCGTGAACCCGGGGGGCGGAGCTTGCAGTGAGCCGAGATCGTGCCACTGAACTCCAGCCTGGGAGACACAGTGAGACTCCGTCTCAAAAAAAAAAAAGACAATAAAAAAAAAAAAAAGACACTTGCCAGCCTGTACCATCCTTTAAGGAGAAGACTAAAATAGGACTACCTCATGATTTGGTCAACTCTACCCCTAGGGAAGGATCCTGCGATGTGTGGTCTCCCTGTCTTTATAAGGGACAGCAGTGCCTGAGTATGATTTCCAGATTTAAGTTGTTCCTTGGAGAAGCAGTGATGTTATGACTGCCTGCTGATCATTACACGCTTACCAATGATAATATTAATGATTTATTTATTTATTTATTTCTCTTTCTTCTTTCTTTATTTTTATTTTTTATTTTTATTTTTTTTTTGAGGTAGAATTTCACTCTGTTGCCCAGGCTGGAGTGCTGTGGCATGATCTCTGCTCTCTGCAATCTCTGCCTCCCGGGTTCAAGTGATTCTCCTGCCTCAGCCTCCCAAGTAGCTGGAATTACAGGCGCGCACCACCATGCCTGGCTAATTTTTGTATTTTTAGTAGAGACGGGTTTCACCATGTTGGCCAGGAGGGCCTCGAACTCCTGACCTCAGGTGATCCACCCACCCTGGCCTCCCAAAGTGCTGGGATTACAGGCGTGAGCCACCGCGCCTGGTCAATATTAATGATTTCTAAGCACATGAATTCTCGTACCTCCAACCGGATCTACCTCAGGCATAAATCCTGTATCTTCCTCGTCTCCCTCCATGCACCCATGAAGAGCTCGTTTACCTCAACTACAGAAGCCGCCGTCTCCCAAAGAGTTGGCAGATGTCTCAGAGATCACTGTCAGCAGAGGACGTGACTCAGGAGTGCAGAGGTACAGGTGAGATTTGCATTTCAGGCCCTTTCCCTCAGCACACTACTGTTTAAGGTGTATGTTTAACTATACACTGGTTATTTTTGGCGAATGAGTGATAAGAAAATGAATTGGATGTTGTCTTCCACTTTCCTGTCTTGAGAAACTGTTCTGTTGATAGGTGGCCTCTGCTTCCATAAACGTGACTTCCAGCACAGTGTGCTGTGCCCATGTGCTGCTTTCAGAAATGTCGTTTAGAATAAAAGGCCAATAAGGGTGGCATTTCTGAACTCGGTGACCAGCCCTGTGCTTGGGTGTGACTCCCTATTTCCAGCAGAGTCAGCTTGAGTGTTCTTGGCTGTGGAGGGACAGGAAATGATCAAAAGGTCCCCTACATTTTTCACCAGAGGCCAGCCCCATGCCCATCCTCCCAATTCAGACACAGCCCCGGGGGCCATAGGCTGCAGCCCTGACCATTGCCCCTGGGAGGGTCGGCGAAGGGCATCAGAGCCTTCCTGGGTCCACTTGTGCAGCTGTGCAGCTGGTCATCTCTCCACCAGGAGAGAAGAAGGAGAGGTGAAGGGTGACTTAACCTAATTCATCAATTGAGTCAACAAAAATACATGCAGTGCAAGTATGTACAGACATTTGCCATGTGCTGGAAATGCAGAGTTGAGTTACACATGGTCCTTGCTTTCTAAGGACCTCATGGGGAGGACAGGCAGGTGAATAAGTGCTTATTAAATATTAATCCTGGTGACTGGAATAAGCAGATTAATTCAGATCCTGCCTGAAGAAGCAGTGACCTCTGCTCCCCGTGTGCCAGCAGAGCTAGGCACAGGCAGGGGCTGGGTTGGCCGAGCCCAGGGTGTGCCCTGTTCTGTCTCTGTCCCTACACAGTCAGCAGATCTGAGAGAAGCTCCCATGCTTGTCTCATGAGTCTCCAGCCTCCTGAAATGAGTCCTATTTCTCCTCATCTATCCCACCTAAATCCCCGAGAAGCAGACCTGCAAGAAGCTTGGAGGTCCCTTCTGAGTTTGGTAACAGTGAGTAGGGTAGAGGAAGCTGAAGGCTCAGCAGCATTTCCAGAGCTGTGGGTAATAGGGTGGGTGGCAGCGAGGCTTTCCAGCACAGCCCTGTGTACAGCACAGCTCTTATCTCAGGCCTGCTTATGGCTGAGGCCTCTAACCCTCACCAAGACAAAATGTCTCCATCTTAGATCATGAAAATATAACTACGACTTCACCAGCTGGACACGTCAGAATGAAGATGCCTGAGAAACGCATCCCTTACACACATAGGGTCTAGTAAGAGGAGTGAGCTGGTGCTGTGACCCCAGGGCTGAGCAGAAAACATTCTCAGCAGACGTGAAAAAGGATGGGTCTGCATCTGGCAGTGGGACAGGATCCTGAGTATGGTTGGCCAAGTCAAGTTACTGAATGTTTTGTCCAGACTGGTGAGTGGGGACAAAGTCCAGCTAATTATTTATGAGGGTCTGTGCCTGGCCTTATCCCAGATAAACAAGGGGCATTCCAGAGTTTAATGTAAGTCACATGGGGAAGGGTGGATCTTGGCAGTAAGCCTTTTCCTGGGGAACAAAAAGAGAAGGGAGGGGACGGGAGGCTTCTTAACCCTGAGGTTTCTAGGACAGCAGAGCTCAGGGAAAGTGTAACAATGTCACTATGAATTGTTTCAAATTACTTTTATTCAAATGTGTCATACAAATTGTTTGAGATGGTACATTTAGTATATTCTCATTATTGCTACATGATTAACATTAATCATCCTGCAAAGCAATTCAGCACGAAAACAGAAGCAACTTAACCAAGCTGTTTTCTCTAAGGACTGGACATTTAGACAAGGATTTAAACATCCTCCTCTTGACATTTTCTTTTGCTGAAAATGATGGTTTTCGGAAATACACGTTGCAGACTTATCTGAACTGTGGCAGCTATGCCTTTGCTTGGAGGCAGGTGATATGTTCATTTTGCCTACATGTGCTCAGTGTTGTCTAGAAGAGCACCGTGCCAGCTCCAGGGCAAGACGGGAGGAGAGAACACATGCCCTGCCTTCTGGTTGGGCCTTGATGGTGGAAGGGCGGTGAGAGTGAGCACTGACAAAGCAAATGGGGCCTCTCTGGCTGCAGACTGCAAGTTAAACATCATTCTCCAGTGCTCTAAAGCATGATGTTGATGCACTGCAAAGCAGCTGTGGAACCTTGGAGCAGACAACATGCCTGGGGAAAGGTAAGTCTTCAAGAATTTGTCAAAAGGTCGGACCAGCCCAGACCAACTGTGCATAGGTCAAGGGAAGGGCCATGTGGGAGGGGGACAAAAGCCAATCACCTCCCACCCTGAGAGTCCCATCCCAGGCCGAAGACTGAGACGCAGAAGCAGCACGATGGCAGAGCTGAGGCTGGTAAGACTTATAGGCAATGGAGGATGCAGCACCGGGCCACATTCCCTTAAAGCTTTCTACACATTGCCTGCAGAAGCAAGCTGGGCAAAACACCAGGAAAGGATGAGGCGAAGAGAGCAAAACAAGGGAACAGCTTGAACCTAACTGGCTGTAATCTGGCTTTGTCACTAAAAGAATCCCTCAGGCATCTCAAACTCTCTTTATACGTAAGATAGAATCCGAAATGATGCATTAGTCCACACACAGCTTGTTTAAGGGCTCACCATACATAAGGCCCTCTGAGGAGTCCAGAAGCAGCCCGCGTGGCCCTGGCCCCGGGGAGTGAAGGAAGTGGGAGAAAATGATGAAATATGGAATGCTTAATGAAAGCCCCTGGAGGCCAAAAGCCGTCTTCCGTTTCTTCTGTACACACCTCAGGAGGCTGAGTATTCGATTAGGCACTTAATTAGGAAGCTTGTTTTTAATTCATCTGCGGCAAAAAATGCCATCAGGGTAGACATTCTGCAAGGCTCCCCATTGGCTGCCTCTGCAATCCTGCTGCTTCTCTGCATAGCACATCTCGCCTCTTAGCACCCACACGCTTGGGGAGGGAGAACCCTGGTGCCCTGGCTCACAGTGGCACTTTATCAAAAGGCATCTGCAGGGAAGCTGGCTGCCCGGTCACCCAGCGTAGCTGCCAATTACTGGCAAGA
Organism: Papio anubis; assembly: GCF_008728515.1. Lineage (NCBI taxonomy): Eukaryota > Metazoa > Chordata > Mammalia > Primates > Cercopithecidae > Papio > Papio anubis. Next base: position 157,811,347 of record NC_044982.1, on the reverse strand, counting down.
GGAAATCCGAATGGCACGCGTCCCAGTCTGGACGGCCATGAGTCTGTACGGGCTGCACTGCCAGTGGCTGCAGAGACGAGCGAGAGGACAGAGACACTCTGCACACTCCTGAGAAAGGGGTGGGGACAGGCTTCATTCCAGTCGCTTTCAGGCTGATGGGAGGAACATCAGCTACAGTCCAACAAAACAACACGCTCATCGTGGTCCCTCGTCCAGGCTTATTGAGCACCAGGGCAGAGAGCCGCCCGGAAGCCTTCTGGTGGAATTTTGCTCCTGCTCTCCTCTGTCTGCCCAGGAAGCTTATTCCAGAGTGTCAGCGACGCAACAGCACACCTCTGTCCATGTCATAGATGGTCTGTCCACGTATCAGGCCCAGAAACACGGTGGGGCCCAGGGAGGCCATGAATTAGTGAATTCAGCAACTAAACACCTGCTGCCCTTAGACCAGGAGCCCACCGTCATAGGGCGAGTGGGTTTCAATCACATATCCTTGCTCTTCAGGCACAGCTTATGTCTGGATAGCACACAGCAAATGCTTTCCATCAGCTTGTGCAGCTGGGGAAGCTGATGGCCCTTGACTCTCGGCAGTCTCCTTCACCAGCACTCCTGCCCCGAGGCCAGCTGGCTTCCCTCCCACAGCCAGGTCCTGAGCATGTGCCTTTCACCTTCACACCTGGCCACTGTGTCTCTGCTTTTGGCTGTCTACCAGCTGCTCCCTGGCCACAGATGCTTCCCTGTAACCCATATCCCCCCAGGAAACCTCTCACTGATTTCCTACACTGCAGAGTCCATGAAGTAGTGTGAGAAAGACTGAAGGTCAGTTCGGGCAGCGCCCGCAGCTGGCCCAGACACACTGCAGCAACACCTGCCCCTCGATTTAGCGTCCTTAGCCCCAAAGACAGGCAGGCAACAGGGGCAAAGACAATCAACAACAATGACTAAGATCTGGGGTGTCAGCCCCTCTGCACCCTCAGCCTGGCTCTGTAAGACCAGGTGGGGCCAGCGGAGGGGGAATGGTGGTCTTTTAAAAGTTGATAAATTCATTAAAATCAGGTGGGAAAAGAGCTGCTAAATTTAAAGCAAGCAAAAGCAGGATGGTGGGAACTTGACATTGACAATGAGGGCAGGCAGGGATGGAGAAAGCCAGAGGCTGGTCTGGATGGGGGAACCATGGGCACGAGGTGGAGAAATGGAGGGAAAACCAGGGGTCAGGCCAGCAGGGCTGGTGATGGGGCAAGAGGCAGAGAAAAAGGATTTGCTCTTCACAAGTTGTGCTGTGGTTTTTGCATTGGCCCTTTGGGTTTCTCTGTCAAAATGCCAGTAAAAGATTTACATTCCATATTCAATTATTCTCAATTGCTGGATGAATTTTATTTGAATGTTGCTCTGTTGAGACAGGATTACCCGGACACCATGTATATGCAGCTGACACATCCACACACAGACCCTCTGACCTCCTGCTGTTGGACTTATTATTGATTAGATAACATTAAAACTGTTCCTTGCCATTGATTAGGTAATGTCAACAAAAAATAAAGTTCTACCCCTCTCCACCCAGCTGACTGATGGACCCCTCTCTTGGCCAAAGGCATTCCAGAGAAACCTGGAAAACTAATTCAGGCCATGAGGGGAAGCTGAGTCCGACATGTCTCATGATACCCTCCTCCCTTTGGAATTCAGGCACAGTTGACCAGAGATTCTGACAGAGCAGACCTTTTGTACCAGTAAGAGACCAAATTCCAACCTGACTCTAGTACAACGTCACATGACAGCTAGCAGGCCCTAAAAGAACCTGAAGTATTTTACCACAAAATGGAGTCCCGATCCAGACCCCAAAAGAGGGTTCTTGGATCTCCCGCAAGAAAGAATTCAGGGCGAGTCCACAGTGCAAAGCAAAAGCAAGTTTATTAAGAAAGTAAAGTGGTGAAAGTGCAGCTACTCCATAGACAGAGTAGGGCATTTCTGAAAGTAGGAGGAAACGTGTCCACCGTAGGTACAATGCTCGTATGTGTATGTATATAGGATAAAAAAAGATACGGCGAGATGTGCTGTGCTGCAAGGGTTTGTGGTGAAGGATTAATTTTCTTAATTACCATATTTTGCAGGAATCAATATTATTATCTTTAAAGCAAAATTAGGAATCCCTTTATTCTCAAGATATTGGGATATCTGGACATTCCCAAGTCTGGATGTGTTTAGTAAACCTTCTCAATCTGTTCCCTTAACCTCTAGTGGCTAGGAATACCTAACTTTCTGGGAATGCAGACCAGCAAGTCCCAGCCTTATTTTCCTAGCCCTCACCCAAGATGTAGTTGCTCTGGTTTGAATACCTCTGACACTCTGACATATTTTGAAATGGCCCTGCAAAGCTTTCTCTTGTTGGGGGAAATGTATGTTGTGTAGGGAATCCACCTTCCCTTCCAGGCCTTTTCCTGATCCAGAAGAGAATTAACTAAGATTCTGGCACCTTTTAAAGGTCTGAATAGGAAACATTTGCCATCTATTGCCTCTAAGGGCAGCTATCTAAGAGATTTCACCTACATAATTAGAACCTTGGTGTCCACAACCCCAGGCACTCCTTTCAATTCATTCCAGGTCTTTAGATAATAACTCTTTCAACCAGTTGCCAATCAGAAAACCCTGAATCCATCTATGACTTGGAAGCCCCCTGCTTCAAGTTGTCCCACCTGTCTGGACCAAACCAATGTACACCTTACATGTATTGCTTGATGTCTGCTTGTAACTTCTTCTGCCCCCCTAAAATGTATAAAACCAAGCTCTAACCCAACCACCTTGGGCACATATTCTCAGGACCTCTTGAGACAGTGCTTCAGGCCTTGGTCACTCATATTTAGTTCAGAATAAACCTCTTTAAACATTTTACAGAGTTTCACTCCTTGTCGACATTAAAGTTAGAACTTTTTGGCTTGGCGCAGTGGCTCACGCATGTAATCCCAGCACTGTGGGAGGGCGAGGCAGGTGGATCATGAGGTGAGGAGTTCGAGACAAGCCTGGCCAACATGGTGAAACCCCATCTGTACTAAAAATACAAAAATTAACCAGGCATGGTGGTGTGTCCCTGTAATAGCTACTCAGGAGGCTGAAGCAGGAGAATTACTTGAACGTGGGAAGTGGAGGTTGCAGTAAGTCGAGATCATGCCACTGCACTCCAGCCTGGGCGACAGAGCAAGACTCTGTATCAATAAAATAAAATAAAATAAAATAGAAATTAGAACTTTTTATTCCCCTGAAACTAGCTAACTACAGAGAAAAACAATCTCTGTTCAGAAAACTGATGGAGACTTCCTCTTCTGCAGAACAATCCCAGCTGTGAGTCGCCTCCTCTGCAACTGGTTAACCCTCCCTGTAAAATTCCAAGATAACCCCCAGCCATGACACTGCTCTTCAGATCTGGGGTCTCCTCCTATGGCAACAACCTAAATAAAGTCAGTCTCCTCCCTCCTCCAACTGTGGCCTTTGATGCAGCAGTGGAGACAGCATCCCATTTCTAGGACAGCGGGATGTACTCCCTGCTCTCCCACATCCCCATCCATTTATCTAGCTGCTGCTTCCAGGCACTAACCTACAGTTCGGCAGAATCAGACCCTGGTTCCTCCCTCACTCATCCTGCTCATGCTACAGACCTCCTGGTTGTGACAAGAACCCTGACTCAACATGTCTCTTCAGATGTTTCCTCCCAGCCAACCTGTTTAAAATTACTTGACTCCATTTTCCCCAAAACTTGTCACTCCTAAATGTATTAATTTCACTTACTGTCTCCTCCATTTGAAAATTAACACCATCATATCACTGCCCATGAAACAGGCACACAGACAGACTCAGTGAGCACCTCCAGCCCCCCACCCCTGCCAACCACACAGTGAGGAGGGGACTCCAGCCCAGCCACAGGCCAGTGCAGGTGAGTTATGGCCGTGAGAGTCACATGGGGCCAAGGACCCCGACTAGGGCATGGTGACCGTGGGAAGAACTGTGATTATATACAGCACAAAAAATGTCCTGCAGAAAATGTAGAAGTCGGAAATGTGAGTAAGTGTTGAATTGGTCTTCCTCATCCTGGACAAAGCTACTTTGAAAAAGTGGGAAGCTGCTGAAAATTGACATTGTGGTGTACAGCAGCCAGTTCTGGGCATGTTCAGCCAACAGTTTCAAGACCCAGACTAAAACTGCTGGTTTTAGATGTTGGGGAGCCAGTGCCAGGGTGACAAAGGCCATGCAGTGGACAGGCCGGCCTGGAACTGACTGAGGGGAGCAGTGAGCTGTGTTCTCAGTGCAGAACCATCCAGACATTAGCTTTTACGGAAAGAACCCATATAAGAATTAAATAGGGAGGTTACTTAAAACCTGTTTCTAAGTTGTACCTGTTGACCTAAAACTAACTCTCTCCAATTTGAAATTAAAGAAATAATGCTATGCTTATCTTAAACCTAGTTTTAACATGTATTAAAAAAAAAAAAAAAGTATTGTTTGATTACATGACTTCTTTCTCAACAGCAAATGAGAATTTTGGTCTGGAAAAGATGACATTTCCAGAAAGTTGTACTTCTGCCTGTTCCTCCCCACTCAGTACAATTATGAATCTTGGAAACTTGAGATGACCAAAGGAGAACTCTGAAATGTGGATGAGGAAGGTGAACTGGTTTGGAATCCAGGGTAGGAAGAACAATATAGTGGTGGGGCACCCACACCCTCCACTCAACAGAAGAAGGTGACCCAGCTAGAATGTTTCCTGGCCCAGCCTAGCTGCAGAACACAGCCCAGATGGGCTCTCTCTTCCTTCAAGCTGAACATAAGTCCCACTTACAATACCAGGTGAGCCCGGAAGAACCAACTAGGGACATCAATCTGAATCCCCACTGACCATAAGTGTTCCTCTTCCCATCAAGCCTGATGAATTCCTTCCTCAGCCCAGAGACACAGGCCAGGATGCACCTATGAGGAATATCCTGATCCCAAACCACCTGGGCTGGGAAATGCTCATGGTCGGCACTACTCCACAGTGCAGGGAGAACCTCAAAACAAATGAGCAAGTCAGAAGATCCTCTCCTCCTAGGGACACTAGGTGACCTGACCTGGATATTTTCTCCACATCTTCAAGCAGCATCAGCAGGGAGCAGTGGAAGCATCGACACCAATGATAAAGCAAGCAGACCAAAACAGCATGGCATCAGCTCCCAAAACTAGACAGTCACTGGAGCTGCAGTGCACAAAAGTGCCAAACCTAAAAAGGGTAACTGCTTGCTAAAATACAACTTTTAAATATAATCCATAATCTCCTAATAGCCAGTTTTTCCAGTATGTAATTATAGATCATCTGTCACGCAATGAACCAGAAAATTAGAACTTGGATAAGAAAAGACAATCAGCTGATGCCAACACTAGGAGAAGTCAGTTGTACAAATTATATGACAAGGATTCTAAAGCCTATATTACAAAATGATTCAATAGGCAATGAATAAGCAATAAATAAACGAACCAAATGAAAACTAAACACAGAAAGCTACAATAATGATAAAAATAAAATGCTGAATGGGTTCATGAGTAGAGTGGAGATGACAGAGTATAGAATTACTGAACTTGAGGTCAGATCAATAAAATTCATCCAATACGAACACAGAGAGAAAACATTGAAAAAAAAAAAAAAAACAGAGCCTTAAAGACTGTAATCAACATTTGTATCACTGGAGTTCTAGAAGAAGAGAAAGAGAATGGGGCTGAAGGAGTATTTGGATAATTATTAACTGAAAACTTCCCAATTTTGGTAAAAGAAATCTGAAGTTCACAAAGCTGAGCAAACTTCAAAAACAATAAACTCAAAGAAATCCATACTAAGCCACAACATAATCAAATCCCTGAAATTAAATAAAAAGAAAGAAGAAATTCCTGAAAGCAGCAAGAGAGAAATGACAACTTACCTATAGGGGAAAATCAATTTGAATGACAGTACATTCCTCATCAGAAACCATATGGGCACAGGGAAGTAACAGAGCATTTTTCAAGGGCCAAAAGAAACTGTCAACTAAGAATGCCATGTCCAGTAAGACTTCCTTCAAGAATGAAGGTGAAATGAAACTCTTCCAAAATGAAGAAAAACTGAAAGAAGTTGTTGCAAGTAGATCTAGCTTAGTGAATGAATGGCCAAATTTCTTCTCATGAGTTCTAACTGCCAGAATAAGGCAAAAAATATATATTAAAGGCAGAAAGATTGAGAAGGCAGAAATGAAAATGTTCCTATTAGTAGATGACATAATGATCTACATTAAAAATACCAAGGAATTTTTTTTTAATTCTATAACTGATAAGTGAACTCAACAAGCCCATGGTATACCGACCGGATCTATACACACAAATCAATCACATTTCTACATGTTAATTATGCACATTTGGAAGCTGAAATTTGAAACACGGTACCTTTCTCTTCAAAGAATATTAAATATTGAATTATAAATCTAATAAAACTTGTCCAGGTTATGTATGCTGAAAATTGTAAGATGTTGATGAAAGAAACCAGAAGAGACCTAAATAAATGGAGAGACATATCATATCCAAGGGATGGAAAGCTCAACATAGTAAAATTGTCAATTCTGCCCAAATTCACTTGTAGATTTAGTGTGATTTCTATCACATCAGGTCAAGTTTTTTTTTTTAAATAGGCATAAGCAAGCTTATCCTAAAATTTATTTGCAAGCATAGGTGTTAGCAAAGACAATCTTGACCAAGAGTTAAGTGTGAAGAATCATGCTATCTCCCTATGATCCACAAGCCCACCCCTCTTTTCTCCACTTAAAGCCATCTAGTGACTGGACCTGGGTTAGTTGCCTCACAAACTGATGTGTATTTGTCTCAAGATTCATCCCTCAATACCCATCATTTTCTCCAGGGCTCTTACAAGATACTAACGCATCCTGGATAGAGGGATAGAGAAGTAGAAAGTCTTCAAGACAAATTAACCTGCCTATTGAAAAAGTTACAGAACTACACCCCTCTTTGGATTCCACTTAAGGAAATGGAATCTAAGTATATTACATCCCAGAGGATAAAACACAAGGCTTGAATGGGCCAAATTTCTGGACAGGCACACTCACCGAGAATTTGAGACTTAATGTGTTAGCTTGACCACTTGGAACAGGCGTTATTTAATATGCACAGTTGGTTAATATTGGGCATATAAAGAAAGGAGTCCAAAGGCTCAGATTTTTATGTGTCCCCTACTCAGCTGTCCCCTAGCATTCCCTGCGAGAGAATCCAGTGGACACTTCCTGCATTGAAGCATTAATAAATGCAGTGTTGCGGGGGGGCCACCAGTGTCCTTAGAAGTCTCTGACATCTGTCCTTTGGAGACTGTTGCTGACAGTAGGAGAGGCAGTAATGGAATAAAGTTCTCTTTTCTCAGTAGGAATAACGGGATTCCAAGGTGGTGAAGACCAGGGGTGTGCTGAATTGTCATAGTCAAGGCAGGCGCCGTTACCACATTATGCTTCAGAGGCCTCTGCCAAAAGGCAAGTGGATCACAGAGCTCAAAGCAACAGCTTCTATGGGAAGCTTGACATAGAAACCTGGAGAGAATCTGGACCTGGGGAGAAGCTTCAGTCATCATAAGAAGGATGAATGACACAAGCTGCTTCCCAGACCTGAGAGTGTTCCTAGCCTCACAGGTCATTGAAGAGAGGTCATCCAGGTGCATTTGAGAAAGATCCTGCAACAGACCCACGGATGCATTTACTGCTCTTCCCACACCTTCCTCAGAGGGACCTGTGGCCATTTACCAGGTGACTTTTGCATTCCAGTAAGAAATATCTAGATAGTCCTAATGGTTTCAAATTTTCCCTGCTTCTCAGAGACTCAAAACATCCTCTGGTCCTTAAGACAGAATAGAGGCTTATGTTGGCCAAGTGACAGGTGCATTATTGTGCTAAGTCTGCATAATAATTGGTCCTGTGAAATGGTGGACCCCTCCCATGGTTATTCCCCTTCTCCAGAATGAATGCTGAGAGAGATCATGTTAAATAACCATCAGAATTCCCAAGTTTGTTTCCTATTACATGAGGAAGTTGCCCATCTCATACCAAGATGGTAACACAAAAGAAATACAACATCCTGATGGTAATTTTAGGAATGAGTGACTTGAAATTACCCTGCAAAGTGAGAAACAGTTGTACCAATCATCAAAAAAAAAAAAAAAAAAAAAAAAAAAATTCTTGATGGTCGACTTTTAATTTTATAGGCAGCATATAACATATTGGATTTGCTGCTCTAACCCATTAGCAGGTAACCTCCCAAGGCTGCAAGGTTTGAGGGGGACCAGAGCAAGCAAGTGCAGCTCCCAGGTCCAGGTTGCCATGCTGGGTGCCCTGCCACTTGGGCCTTGTGAAATAGCACAGCACGGCTGCAGGCATCCCCAGGGCAGTTACAGACACTGTAGGGAGATGCTGGCAAGCCTTGAGGGGAGAGTCGGAGCGCAAACCTCAAGATTTGAATGAAGTCCCTGTCTTCCCGTTCTGACTAGTGAACTAGTCTTCTCTAGAAAAGCAGCTCCAGGCTGCCACTGGGCCTTGGTGCAGGTTGAAGATCTGATTGTGGAAACAGAGTGACTGCAGAACTTGGGCTGTGCATCACAAGCCAAGGGCTATCTGATCCACATAACCGTCCCGTCGGATGGGCACAGTGATCTTCCGTTATAAAGTATGTTGCATTTGCAAGACTGGGCCCCAGCGGATCTGGAAGGCACACATGCACTGCAGGAGGAAGTGGCTCAGATTCCCAGGGACTCTGCTGCTGTCACATTGCCTGCGTGGGGCCGTATGTCAAAGGTAAGGCACAGCTCCTCATGCAAGCTCAGGGAGGATCAGATCCTCGTCTACAGCACACACACCATCTAGATTTTCACGGTGAATTCAGACTGTACAATGGTGTCCTTGCGGTCCCTGTAACCTTTAGGACTTTATGCACGTGACGTCAGGCAGACGCTAGCAAGGACAACAGCCTGTGGCAGTCCAACGTTTATAGCAAAGGCACAGCTGCTTCCTTCAAGGTTGTCTTTTTCCATCATAATGACAGGATTTAATAAGCACTGGATTGTTCACCTAATAATTCTGGAGACAGTGTCAGGAGGGAGTGTGGGCAAGCTCGTGTGGACTCTTGGGTGGAAAAGCTCATGGCACTTTTAGTGTCTCCTTTCTTCAGAAGTGGACTTTTCATCTGCTGAGGAGCAAAACAGTACATAAAGCTGAGTATCTTCCATCTGCTCCCCCTGCCCCACTCCCATTCCTGGACAGCATCAGCAGTGCTTCCTGTCCCCTGGCTTCCAGCTAGTTCAGTCCTTGGACAGAGGGAAGCCACAGGATGAAAGGCATAAACTCAGGATGATTCCCACGGCCCACCTCTCGCCCCCCGGACCCCGCCCTGGCTGCCAAGTGTCTCATGCTGGCACAGCCCCAGCAGAAGACCACGGCTCCCGTCCAGTCCCCCTGGACACGGCTCCCTGCATCTCCAGGTCCTGGTCACTGGCCCCTCCCCCTCAGAAACCCACAGCTGCCTCCTCTCACGGACCCTAAAGGATTGCACTATCCCTGGCTAGTCACTTGCACTTACTCAGTGTGGGCAGCCACCTGTTTCCAGCCAGTCCTCTGGCTACTGCGCTAGGGAAATGGAATCAAAGAGCCAGGCAGTGCCGAGAGCCTGTCTGATGCTTGAAATCTTCACTTAAAAATAAAACCAGCCATCCCTGTGGGATGACTCACCTCAGAAACATTGAGGGGCAGTAAAGGTAGCATAGGGACAGTTTGTTGGTTGACTTTTAATTTTTAGAGCATAAACAGCTAAGAGGGAGTTGACAGGGGAAGTTAAAATGTACGGGGCCAATGAACAAGAGGTTCCAGCGGGGCAAGGTTTGTTTTAGAGGGTAACCTGGGGTAAATGACTGGAAGTGTTGGAGTGTCAGAGAAAGACCACAGAGATGAAGGACCTAGGCAGGTCCTGGGGACCCAGGGTGGGTGTAACACAGAGGGGAGTGGGGGAAGGTGGTGAGGGCAGAGAAATCGGAACTGGGGGGCACGAATAGGAACCTCAGGGGAGGCCGTGGGTATGAGCAAGAGGGAGAAATCAGCCCAGAGCTAACGGTTTTTAAGAATGAGAAGGGCTGGGCCGGGTGCGGTGGCTCACGCCTGTAATTCCAGCACTTTGGGAGGCCGAGGTAGGTGGATCACGAGGTCAGGAGATCAAGACTATCCTGGCTAACACAGTGAAATCCCGTCTCTACTAAAAACACACACACACACACACAAATTAGCCGGGCGTGGTGGCAGACGCCTGTAGTGCCAGCTACTCGGGAGGCTGAGGCAGGAGAATGGCGTGAACCCGGGAGGCGGAGCTTGCAGTGAACTGAGATAGCACCACTGCACTCCAGCCTGGGTGACAGAGCAAGACTCCGTCTCAAGAATGAGAAGGGATGACTGAAGAGTAGAGAGAGGCGCCAATGAGGAGAGGCAGCGGGTGGGAGACGGGGCCTGAGCGTTGTTAAGGGATGACATGTGAAAGGATGAAAGAGCAGACGTGAGCTGAGCTGGAAGGAGCCGGACACGAGGGAGATAGTGCTGCCCCCAGGCATCCTGATGTGGGATAGAAGAGGAAACGATGCTTTTCAGTGACCAGCTCAGGCACATCCAGGTCCAGTGAGACCAAGCAAAGTATAGGCAGTGCAGTAGCAGCGGGAAGAACCCTTTCCTAGACAGACTGTGGCAGGGGCTCCTCCAGGACATCCAGTCAGCTGCACGTGTCTGAAGGCTTCTGTGTGATGTTGTCCAACACCATATTTTAAAATGAAATAGGGTTGCACATCAGCTTTGCTGTCGAGGAATTCAAAAGGCATATTATCATCAACACTCCCAACCTTTCAGGGAGGAACTAGGTTGCCATTCTACAATATAGACTCTGAACAGTAGACAGGGACACCCATCCTGAGGGTGCCCGTGGCAGAAATGGGACCAGAAAGGTCTCCTGCTTTGCAGTTCTTAGTGTCCTGAGCAGCTTGGACCTTTTGAAGTCAGACGCTTGACACACAATCACTTCGGAGCAGCGTCCCCAGACATTTTTATTCCAAGGTATGCACAGAAGATCGGAAACTGAAGAAGGGCTTCTTCCTCTGGGGCATAACCATGACACTGATGAGGCAGAGCAGAGGAGACCTCGGAGGAAGCACAGGGCTCCCCCTTGATCTTTGTTCTCATTACCCTTGCCTTTCAGGAATGCTGCACAAAAGAACTGCATTTAATAAACACTGACTGAGCCACAGTGTCCTGCAGGGAGAACAGGGCTGAGCGTATCCACTGTACATCTGCGTAATTGATGAAAATAGCATGCACCACTTGCAAAATGGAAAATCATTACTCTTGGCTGTTAAATGTGTAAAATATCCCTTAAAAGATATCTATGATCTTCGGCAAGTCAAATTTCTGGACTTTTAATTGATAACTTTAAAACTGCAGAGAAAAACATAAATGGAGAAAATGCAATTTTACATAATGTAAACTACTCCAAAGCCTTTTATCAAGGAACAGTTTAATATATAAAATGTTTCCTTATAAGCAGTAAACCTTTTCCCAGAAAGTCTATATTCAGAGAGCATACAATTTGAGTGCTGGTTATTTTAACATGAAAAGTGATTACAAGAAAAACAAACTGTGTTTAGCCTCAAGAGAATTGACAATTAAACAGCACAAGCAATTTTGGGTGCATGTGTGTCTTTTCCTATGTATAGCAGGAAGGGTTTTGAAACATACGTATTTTTCTGGAGGAGAATCTCAAGTAAGTTATCTCACGTTTTCTACATTTTGTCCTTGGGGAGAAAGGACACAAAGAGGAGGCCACGGTGTTCCAGCATTCACCGGAATTAGTGTTAGTGTCAAGGTTTATTCCACTGTGTCTCCATAGCATCTCCAGGTAAGCACCTTTTCTTCTCCAAACAGTGGTGTCAGGGTAGTTTTATGACTGATGGGTTGTGATGGATGAAGTTTCCTTTAGTTTTCGAGTGACAGATGGATGTCTATTAATTCCATCCCACCACCACATGAGCCACAAGAAGATAACACATCCCAACGATGCAGGACACAATCATCATTGGGAAGCCCAACCTGAAATACAAAGAGAAATGAGTTATGGCATCCGAAATCTGGACAGCCTCATGAGATATGGACTCGTAGCTCATGGGAACATGGCCTTAGCACCTTTGCATTTTCACAACGTTCACTACCTTTTATTTCTATAAATCAGAAAGTTGTAGACTAAATTATGTGAATGCATGCTGCTATTAGACATCTTCCATTGTGTGCAATTTTATTTGAGACCTGCTTAAGGTTTTCTCAAAATTTTAATGGCTATATGGAGCCTCTGTTTGTTCATCTATAATGTTAGACTGTTAGTCTTTCAATGCCATGTGCTGGGCCACCATTTAAATCTCTGGATGTTTCCTCTGCTTGTGTCATCTTCCAACTTTTCTTCTCTGGAGATTTCCCAGAGATCCCACTTTCCCACAGGCTCCTGAAGTCCCTCACACTTAAGGCCAAGGAGAGCTGGAGAAGTAGTGTTGGAAAGTAAGGCCAACTGTTGTCTAAGGAAAGGAATAGGGAAGAAGAAGTTTTTCTTCTGTAGTCGGTGAGGTTGAGACATGTGGACAAGGAGGGTATGCACAGATACAAAAGCAGTCACAAGAAGAGGAAAGCATCCCTCATTGTGTGCCACCTCCACTGTACCTGCATCTCCACAAATTCTTACCCCAGCTTCCAAGGACTGACAGATGCCACTTGGCATGGGTAATGCATGCTCTGTAGCCATTGCTCAGTGCTGCTCGGTCACTAAGGGAAGCCCCTGTAAATATTACGATTTTGGTTTCAAAAGGCTTAAGTTTTTTAGCAGTAAGTAAGTAGCACGTGGTAATTATAATAGTAAGGATCATGACATTCTCTCTTCCCTGGCCATAAGTGTAGGAAGAAGCTACTCAGAAAGAGCCACAGCAAGAGTCCCTCAACAGAGCTACAATTAAACACAAAAACTGCATCCAAGAGCGAGACAGCTCCTGAAATTCTAGAGCAGACTTGGGCATTTCAAGAAAGTGGTAGGATTCTCTTGGCTTCTCTTCTGAACACATTTTATTTTACAAAACAAACAAACAAAAAGAAACACAGACCATATTTTGGGAAAACTACTTAAATTTCTTGAACTTTATTAACTTTGTTTTTGAAAATAACTGAACATGTTTGCAAAATATCAGCCCTGATCATTGAATTCTGGAAAAACACAACAACCCACGACAGTGTCTGGTCAACTCCAGGCATCACAGACATCACTGCAAGCCTTCATGTAAACACAAAGCCTTTGTTCCTCTGTGACAGATTGTGTAGAGTGAGTCAGTGTCAGATAAAATGCTGAGAGTCTCAATCTGGGTGCTAAGACACCTGGTCATGCTTCAGAAGCAAATTCACCTTGTCAAGGGGCGAATTCCACAAACAGCATACCTTGCTTGAGAAGCCCAAGACTGGAGAAAGTTTCTGGTGGGTGGTTTTGCCATGCCCCCAAGTGAGAGTCACTGATGTCTTGGGGATGGCACCAATGCAGAGAAGGAGCATCACGTAGCATCACCAAACATTTTCATTTCACCCAGAACTGATGCATGCACTCAGACCCATCGGAAACCCTACTGTCCCTCACAACACCTAGTCACTGTGACACTCTCCACGCTCAGGACCCTCTCAACTGCCCACACTGCCTTCTGGAATTGGCATCATCACACCTACTGGAGAGGCAGGATGTTGAGAGGTAAGCAGGCTTGCCTGGGTCTCTCAGATAGTTTGCTCTGGTGCGACAATCCAAATGCATCAGTCTAACTCTAAAGTGTGTACTCTTAATCACTACATATGCTGCCTCCCTGTGGACATGGATAAACCATAACAATGGCAACTTGCCATTAGTAAGTAAATGACTTACTGAAGATCTGCTGTATGCTAAGGGCCTCACAGACTAGACGTTGACGTTATCTATTATTTCCCAAACGTAGTGAGGCATGTCATGTTTTCCCTATTATACAGATGAAGAAATTGAAGCTTGTATCTAGTAGGGAACTTGACAAAGGTCACCACCAGTAAAAGGCAGAGATGGTGTCTTGGAATATTCTTCTGGCTTCAAAACCCAAATGCATTTTCCCAACACAGACAGGTACCCCGATACACTAGCTTAGGGCTCTAGTTTTCAATTCCTGCTCTTGCCCAGTGGCATCACTTTGGAAAAGTATTAAATGTCTCCATAACTCAATTTTTTTAATAAAATGAAGGTAATAACAGTACCTAAGAGTGCTATGAGGATTCCATGAGTTCACCCTTATAAATCCCTTAGAACAGTGAGAACAGTGTTTGGCCACATAATGAGTCCTCAACAAGTTTTAGCCACAGACCAGTGCTCCTCAAACCAGGGCACATGCACCAAAGTGCAAGTTGACAGGGATTACAAAGTGCCCAAAATCACAGAGTAAGCCTGGAGCACCTCCCTGGTGCATGAATTGTGTTTGGTGATAAGGAATTTAACGACACAAATACATATGAGTTTACTGGAGAAGAGAATGTAATTGTTTTACTCTCCAATTAAAGACAATAAAGCAGGCTTCTAGTTCTGAAGCAAGATGAAGTGGATGCATTTCTTCCAATTCGTCCCACTGAGCAGAGCTAAAACTTGGCATTTTAAGAAAACAAGCATAAGGAGACTGTAAAGATGAAGAGGAAGCAGATCAGCTGGGAGCCTTGGGATCCCGAAGAATGGCATAGAGATAGGTTTCCTTTTTGTTTCCCCTCATATGTCCTAGACTAGGTGCTGGGAAGCTGGTATGTCAGTGGGTACTACAAAGAAAACAAAAAGCCCCAAGAGAAGCCTGCTCTCCCTAGCCAGAAAGCCAGGAAAGGGGCACTAAAGCTAGACATAACACTCCTAGATAATAACTGCTCCCGCCAAATTCCACAGGAAAAAAAAGTAAGCTCCTTGGTGAAGGCCAAGTGGGAACCAGAACTTCCACACTCACCAGACTGTAACAAGCCCCTCTCTTGTGGTAACAGCAAAGACCATGTGGGGATCCTGTGAGCCAGGGGCGTTTCAAGTTGAATGAGAAAAGTCAATCAACAGAAGCTAATACTGCGGTGATACAGATGTCGAAATTATCTGAAAAGGATTTCAAAGCAGCTACCATAAAAATTCTTCAACAAGCAATGAGAAACACACTTGAAATAAATGGAAAAAAATGGAAAGTCTCAGACAAGAAATCAAAATTATAAAGGAGGACCACATGGAAATTTTAGAACTGAAAATGAAACAACTGAAGTAAAACTCTAACGGAATGGGCACCATAATATAATGGAGAGTATAAAGGAAAGAATCAGGGAACTTGAAGATACAACAACAGAAATTATTCATCTGAAAAAATGAAAAAAGACTAAAAAACAAAAGGAACCAACCCTCAGCGATCTGTGGGACACAAACAAAAGATCTAACATTTGTATCATTGGAGAAAGAGGGCAGGGATGAAAAGATATTCAAAGAAATAATGATTTAAAAATTGGTAAAAGATATAAACCTAGAGATTTAAGAAGCTGGGCAAATCCTAAAAAGGCTAGACACCCCCCAAATCTATGCCAAGACACAACAATCCACAAATCGAACTCATGAAAACTAAAGAAAGATAAAATTTCTTGAAAGCAGTGAGAGATAAATGACAATTTGCCTATAGAGAAAAACTACAAGTCTCTCCTCAGAAACCATGGAGGCCAGAAAAAAGTGGCATAATATTTTTAACTGCTAAAAGGCAAGAACAATCAACCCAGATTTCTATATCCATCAAATATATCCTTCAGGAATGAAGGGAGACTCAAGACATTCTCAGATGATGAAAAACTAGAAGAGCAGCAGACTTACCCTGAAAGTACTGCTAAGAAGGTCTTCAAACAGAAATGAAATGATAAAAAGAAGGAATCTTGGAGTATCAGGAAGAAATAACAAAAGAAAGAGCAAATGTATGGTTAAATATGATACACTTTCTTTTTCATCTTGAGTTTTCAAATTATGTTTGATGGCTGAAACAAAATAAAATAGCAAAATAGTAAAAGCACAGATAAAGATAAACCATACAAACAGTAATCAAAAGAGTAGGAATGGCTATATTAATATCCCATGAAGTATATTTCAGAGCAAAGAACATTTCCAAGGCAGAGAGGGATACTGCATATAGATAAAACAATCCACCAGAAGATCATAGTTATCCTGAATGTGTATTCACCAAATAACTGGGCTGAAAAATACATGAAACAAAAACTGACAAAATGACAAGAGAAAGTAAATGACAAGAGAAAGTGGCACATGCACAAATGGATTATAGACTGACAAATCCACTATTACAGATGGAGACTTTTACTCTCTCTCTACAATTCATGGAAGAACTAAAAAGAAATTCAGCAGAGAGAACTCAGCAGTATCTCCCAGCAATCAACTCTTGCTGATACTATAGAGTGCTCCAGCTAACAGCAGAATGCACATTCCTTTCAGCATCCAAGAAACATTCAGCAAGACAGATCATATCCTGGCCCAAAAAACAAACATCAACAAGTTTAAAAGAATTACAATTATAAAGAGGGTTTTTTTTCTTACCATAAGCAATCAAACTGGAAATCAGAGAAATCAGTAACAGAAAGGTAACAAGAAACTATCCAAGCATTTTCAGGTTAAAGATCATACTTCTAAATAATTCACAGATCTGAGAGATTGTCACAAGGAAAGTAAAAGAAAACACATTGAACTGAATGAAAATGGAACATCATTTTCTAATTTATGATCTCTGTGTTACCCCAACCCTATAAAGAAAATCATCTAGGAAAAGAAAGCAAATTAAAAACTACAGCTAACATGTCACTCGTTGAGAGGGAAACGTATAGCACTAAATGTATTAGAAAAGAGAAAAGGTCTTAAATCAGTAATTTAAGTTCCCATCTTAAGGAAATAGAAAAGAATTTAAAAATAAACCCAAAAACAAGCAGAAGAAAAGAAATAATAAAGATAAGAGCATAAATTCGTGAATTTAAAAATAGGAAAACAGTGGGGAAAAATCAATGAAGCAAAGCTGATTTTTTTTAAAAGATCAATAAAATTAACCAACTTCTAGAAGGACTGACAAGTAAAAAGAGAAAAAAGACATAAATGATCAGTATCAATGAAAGAGGCGTTATCACAACAGACCCTGAAGACATCAAAAGATTAAAAGTTTCTCATATTAACTACTGTTGTATTATTAACAATTGTAAACATACACACTTAACAACTAGAATGAAATAATTTAACTCACCCTATATATATTAGAAAATTTAAACTGGTAGTTAGAGACCTTCCAAAAAAGAAAACTGTATGGCCAGATTGTCTCACTGGTGAATTCTGCAAAATATTTAAAGAACTAACACTAATTCTATACAAATGCTACCAGAAAATAGAAGGGAAGGGAACGTCATTTTCTAACTTATTTTATGATCCCTGTACTACCTCAACCCTATAAAGAAAATCATCTAGGAAAAGGAAGCAAATGAAAAACTACAGCTAACATAATACTTAATGGTGAGAAACTGAATGCTTCTCCTGCACAGGATTCTCATCACTCTTATTCGACATAGTACTGAAAGCCCAAGTCAGTATAATAAGGCAAAAGACACACAAACTAAAATAGATGAAATAAAATTCTCTCCACTTGCACTTGACATAATAGTTTATATTTAAAAATCCCAAGAAATCAAAGAAAAAAAAAAAAAGCAAAACAAAACACTTCTAAAACTAATCAGTGAGCAGTAAGTTCAGTAAGGACCACAACACAAGATCAACATTCAAACATTATTTTTTCCTATATACTACCAATGAATACACAAAAATAAAAATTAAAAACACAATACCACTTAAAATCACTCCAATTAAAATTAAACACTTAGGCATAAACTTAAATCTTGTTTTAAACTTAAATCTTGTTTGTAACTTACAGCACACCAGCATCTGTGCTGTAAGTTACAAAACGGTGATTAAAAAAAAAAAAAAAACCCAAAGCAGTTCTAGATAAATGGAGAGACACAGAGTGTTCATGAATGGAAGACTCAACATAGACAAAATGTTAATTTGCCCCAGATTGATTCTAGGTTTAATGCAATTCCTAGCAAGAATTTTTCTAGCCACAGACAAGCTTATCCTAAAATGTATATGGAAAAGCACAGGCTTTAGAATAGCAAAGACAATCTTAGCAAAGAAGAATTGAATGGGAGACTCATTCTATCCAACGTGAAAGTCTACTGTGTAGCGCCAGTCATCAAGGCAGCACAGCACGGAAGCAGACATAGACACACGGATCAATGGGCTGGAGCACAGAACCTTAAAACAGACCCACAAAGACATGCCCAACTTATTTTTTTTAAGATACGGGGTCTCACTCTGTCATCCAGGCTGGAGCGCATTGGCATCCCCACAGCTCCCTGCAGCCTCCACCTCCCAGGCTCAGGGGATGCCCTTGCCTCAGCCTCCCAGCCAGCTGGAACTACAGGTGCCACCATGCTCAACATGCCCAACTTATTTTTGACAAAGATGTGAAAGTGAGTCTTTGCAAGAACAGCCTTTTCTTTCTTTATATAAATGTAAGGGGTATAAGTGCAGTTTCGTAACATGGACATACTGCATAGTGGTGAGGTCTGGGCTTTTAGTGTAACATCACCAGAATAATGTACTTTTAAGTAATTTCCCATCCCTCACCCTCTCCCCCCCTCCCACCCTTCTGAGTCTACAATGTCTATTATTCCATACTCTATGTCCATGTGAGACAGAGCAGACACAGGACTCAGCCCACCTCTACTAACGTATTTTTCCATATGTGCCCATTGACCAGACCTTGCAAGCTGTCTGAAGAAACTGAGATAAGCAGCTTCCCACCATAAATCTTATTCAAGTTGCCATACCTGCTGACTGCAGGACCTCAAAAACCTAAAACAAGCAACATCCTCACATAAACATCACTCAAAAAAAGTTAACCCCATCACCAGCATGTACCTAAGAGCAGAATAATGAGCCATCTTTAACCTATGACTTATTATAATACTAAAATCCCCACCCAGGGAGGGGCTTATCTGCCATTTTCTAATCATGTGGCGTACGGTTCACCATGCCCCCTGACCAGCCTGGGCACTCTCACACTCCACCCTGCACATCAGTGATGCTTACCTACTTCACGAATCATGCATGTCGCCCTGCTTAAGACACCACAATGCACTCCCCTCAGGGTGTCAGCCAGGTAAATTTTGTTCCTGCACTAAATCTCCCTTATGCCCAACCTTTCTGGGCATAAGTCTTAATGGACCTTGTCTAAAAACAGTTTGCCTAACCTTGTGTTAATTTCTATTACGCTGAGAGCCAAAAATCTCATGCTAATAACATGTGTACATATTATTTAAGCTCCTGCTTATAAGTGAGGACACGTGGCATTTGTCTGTCTGTTTCTGAGTTATTTCACTTAAGCAAAGGACCTCCAGTTCCATCCATGTTGCCACAGATGATATGATTTCATTAGTTATGGATGAGTAGTATTCCACTGGGCATATATGCCACACTTTAGGATGCCCTTTTTGACAAATACTTCTAGAGCAATTGGGTATCTAAATGTTAGAAAATAAATTTCAACCTCAACCTCACACTTTATACAAGCATTAACTCGTAATGGATCATGGATTTAAATGCAAAATGTAAAACTACAAAACATTGAGAAGAAAGCATAGGATAAAAATCTAAGGCCTACAGTTTAGTGAAGAGTTCCTAGGCATGACACCAAAGGTATGATTCCGTAAGAAAAAAAAATTTTTTTTATAAAATCCACTTCATCAAAATAAAAATAATTTTAAACATTTGCTCAATAAAAGACCCTGCTAAGACAGTATAAAGACATGCTGCTGACTAGGAGAAGACATTTGCAGACCATAGACCAGTCAAAGGATTCTTATCTAGAATATATGAAGAGATCTCAAAACTCAATGGTACAAACACCAAACAATCCAATTAGAAAATGAGCAAAAGATATGAAGAGACATTTCATTGAAGCTGTATGAGTGGAAAACCACACATAAAAAGATGCCTCACATCACTAGCCATCAGGGAAGTGGGCGATGATGTGGCTGCTGTGAGTGCTTGTGATGCTGGCATGATGGAGATGTCCCTGGCTGTGGGAGGGCCCTTCCTGTGGGGAGACAGGCAGCCGGTGCCCACTACACAGCTGGCTAGCTCAGAGCCGGGTGCTTTCCTGGGAAGCAGGGCTGCTGGGCCGGGAGGAGACTGTGCCCCAGGGAGAAGGTGAGGCTGCCCTGGCATTGGGCAGGAGTGAGTGGTGAGGACCTGGCAAAGGTAGGTGAAGACAGCCTCTGTGTCCATTTAACAAGGCAGAGTTTCAGACAGGGTGCAAGGCAGCCAGAGAGACATTTACTATTCACTGAGCTTCAGGAGAGCTGATCACCCCAGGCCAAGGCCAACACTGCCCAGTGTCCTCACTAAGAAACCCCTCAGGGCACAGGTTCCAACTTAGCCATTGGGAGGTGGGGGTGTGGGGAGTGGAGAGAGACAGAGAGAGAGAGAGAGATAGGCAGGGACGGAGGAGAGAGGGAGAGAGAGACAGAGGGGAAAATAGAGGGGAGTCACTGAGAAACAGGAGGGAGAGGAGAGAGGGAAAGAGAGAGAGAAAGGAAAATAGAGGGGAGAGAGGAGGGTCAGAGGAAGTACAGGAAAGAGGGAAAGAGAGAGAGGGGAAAATAGAGGGGAGAGAGGAGAGGCAGGAGGGGGAGGAGACTGGCATCAAATGCCAGCTCTAGTATTTTATATTCTGGCTTCATCATCTGCTTACTGGGTTACCATCAGCCAACAAAAACTAACACTCACACCGAAAGGCATTTTGCACATGCCACACGATCCCTGAAAGAGCCCTTATCTCATAAAGATGCACACAGTAGGGCTTCCATGGATGAAACTCTGCCCTTCCAGTCCAGAGACAACTCAAGGTAAACTGCCCCCTTTTTAGAGACCAGGAGCCAACAAACTACAGCCCCAGGCCAAATGTGGTCACCGCCTTTTTCTTGTGAGGAAACTCCGCTGGGACTGGGACGCAGCTGCCCGTGCATTTGTTTGCCGTCTATGGCTGCCCCAGAACCACCAAGGCGGAGTCCAGTGGAGCGGTGGGACAGAGGCTTTGTGGTCCACAAAGCCTGAAATATGCAGTCGCCCTTACTGAAAACGTTTGCTGTCCCTAAGAATATCAGGTCCTGGGAAGGTGACAGTGTTACCGGAAAGGGGTCCTGATCCAGACCCAAGAGAGGGTTCTTGGATCTTGCGCAGGAAAAAATTTGAGGTGAATCCATAGAGTAAAGTGTATTAAGAACACAAAGGAATAAAGAATGGCTAGGCCATAGGCAGAGCAGCAGCTTGGGCTGCTGGACTAAGGATACGTGTAGCTATTTCTTGATTATATGCTAAACAAGGGGTGTATTATTCATGAGTTTTCCAGGACAGGGGTGGGCAATTCCCAGAACTGAGGGTTCCTCCCATTTTTAGACCATATAGGGTAACTTCCTGATGTTGCCGTGGCATTTGTGAACTGTCAAGGTGCTGGTGGGAGTGTCTGTTACCAGATGAATGTGGCAGGCCAGATCTCACTGACGCAGGCCTCCATAACAACTGCCTCAGCACTGAGTGGTTCGGTTCAATATCAAAAGCTGAGAGAGCCAGTGCCCCGTTATACAAAGACTGGAATGCAACAAAATCCCACCAAGAATTTGGCCCAGGCCTCTCCAAGATAACGAGGGAATTCTTAACAGGACCCGTTCAGGATTAAGCAAGTTTTATTGGGGGTCTGAAGAAACTCCCCAGGCCTCCACAAATATGTTTATAGGGGGTCTGAAGGAACTCCCCAAACATCCATGACTTAGCAGGAGACAAGACCATCACCCCAGCACCTGGAACCGTTTAGATGAAGTAAATTTACTGAGGTTCCAGAGGAAGGTCTTCAGGACTCAAGTCTTAGTTATAGATAAGAAGTTAATCACTCACGTCTTTAGATGAATGAATCACACTTACATGTAGACATATAGCTTAGAAGGTTATTGCTGGAAGGCTGTGACCTTGAGTTGGTCTGGAGATATTTTCCAGTCCTTCTCCCTGTAACCAGTTACAGAAATAAAACTCTTT
The DNA here is from genome assembly GCF_008728515.1 of Papio anubis. Classification (NCBI taxonomy): domain Eukaryota; kingdom Metazoa; phylum Chordata; class Mammalia; order Primates; family Cercopithecidae; genus Papio; species Papio anubis. The sequence continues at coordinate 157,789,066 of NC_044982.1, read as the reverse complement.
CCTTTCCCAGTTCATCTGCATCCCATTATTGGGCCTCGAGAATAAGAAGCCCAACCCTCAGTTTGGTCTGGGAACAGGAATGCATTATAATTAGTGTATGATGAGCCGTGCGAACAATCAGAGGTCACTGTCATCGCTGTCTTGGTTTTGGTGGGCTTGGGCCAGTTTCTTTAATGCAACCTGTTTTATCAGCAAGGTCTTTGTGACTTATATCTTGTGCCAACTTCCTATCTCATCCTGTGACTTAGAATGCGTACCCTCCTGGGAATGCTGCCCAGCAGGCCTCAGCCTCATTTTACCCAGCCCCTATTCAAGATGGAGTCGCTCTGGTTCAAACACCTCTGTCCAAAATGCAAGGAAGTCCGACCAATAAACATGTTGTGTAGTCTTACATTTTCAACTCTCACATTTTTTAAAGTAAAAGGAAATGGATGAAATTAAGTATAATAATATATTTTATTTAACCTAACACATCCAAAATATTATTTGACCATATAGTCAACATAACATTTTGATGGAATAGTTGACATTTTTAAAATACTAAACCTTTGAATTCCAGTATGGATGTTCTACCCATGGCACTGAAGCATGCCCTGAGAAGGACCCTATGGTCATCTCTAAAAAGAATCTGTGCTCAGAGGTCCCAGCTAAGGAATCTGGGAGCAGCCAACCCAGACACTCGCTCCTTCTCTATGAAGGACACTGACACCGCCTTGTGTCTCCCTCTCCCAGTGGCTGGGTTGGAACCTGTGCCCTGAGGGGTTTCTTAGTGAGGACACTGGGCAGTGTTGGCCTTGGCCTGGGGTGATCAGCTCTCCTGAAGCTCAGTGAATAGTAAATGTCTTTCTGGCAGCCTCATACCCTGTCTGAAACTCTGCCTTGTTAAATGGACACAGAGGCTGTCCTGTCACCTACCTTTGGCCAGGTCCTCACCACTCACTCCCACCCAGTACCAAGGCAGCCTCACCTTCTCCCTGGGGCACAGTCTCCTCCCAGCCCAGCAGCCCTGCTTCCCAGGAGGGTGCTGGCCTCCCAGTCATCCCTTGAACACAGACAGGCTGCCCTGGGGATCCAGGCCCTTTGTTCTGGGCTAAATAGAGGTTGCTAAGTGAAAATGCTCTGTAACCTGCCTGCTCTTTACAAATTGGAGTGGATTTTCCTGTCCTGCCCACTGCTCCTGGACCGCCCCATATGTAAGTCCTCAATAAACCCTATGTCTTCTTCCCTATCCCTTTCTTTGCCCCCATCCAGCAGGAAGTCCCAATTCCCAAATACCAACCGCTGGAGTTGGGCAGCATGTCTTCTCCCCTTTCTAGGTCCTGTGACAGCCATCTTGCTGTTACTCACCTTCGGGCCCCGTATTTTTAACCTCCTTGTCAAATTTGTTTCCTCTAAGATCAAGACCATCAAGCTACAGATGGTCTTACAAATGGAACCCCAAATGAGCTCAACTAACAACTTCTACCGAGGACCCCTGGACTGACACTGGTCCTTTGACTGGCCTAAAGAGTTCCCCTCTGGAGGACACTACAACTGCAGGGCCCCTTCTTGCCCCAATCCAGCAGGAAGTCCCAATTCCCAACAGCAGTTGGAGTGTCCTGTTTAGAGGGGGGATTGAGAGGTGAAGCCAGCTGGACTTCCTAGGTCAAGTGGGGATTTGGAGAACTTTTCTGTCTAGCTAGAGGATTATAAATGCACCAAACAGCACTCTGTACAAACACACCAATCAGCATTCTGTGTCTAGCTAAAGGATTGTAAATGCACCAATCAGCACTCTGTAAAAATGCACCAATCAGTACTCTGTTTCTCCTAAAGGACTGTAAATGCACCAGTCAGCACTGTGTAAAAAATGCACCAATCAGTGCTCTGTGTCTAGCTAAAGGATTGCAAATGCACCAATCAGCACTCTGTCTAGCTAAAGGATTGTAAATGCGCCAATCAGCTCTCTGTAAAATGGACCAATCAGCACTCTATAAAACGGACTAATCAGCAGGACGTGGGCGGGGATAAATAAGGGAATAAAAGCTGGCCACCCCAGCCAGCAGTGGCAACTGGCTGGGGTCCCCTTCCACAATGTGGAAGCTTTGTTCTTTTGCTCTTCACACTAAATCTTGCTGCTGCTCAAAACAAAACAAAACAAAACAAAACAAAAACCTCCTACTGGAGTCAGAGGGGTCGCACGACAACGACAATGGCACACCTCTGTTTGGACTTGCCACATTTTAAGGCTCGGCAGCCACAATGGCAGTGGAAGAAGGCGGAAGAGTGTACTGGACAGAGGGCTCCAGGAAGGCCTGGCTTCGGGCTGAAAGCGATTGGAAACACGGACTTGCAGCTGTGAGCTGGCACAGGGAGGGCCGGCCAGGGATGGGTCTTTCTAGGTGGATGCCTGTGATGTGCGGCCCCTGCCTAAGAAAGCGGGTCTGAGCCAGGCAGGCTGAGGGAGCGCCACTGCCCTACAGGGACCATCTCACATGGCAGCCTCTTCCTTATGCATTTTGGAAGTCATGAAAAAAAATTCCTCTGTTACTGAGAAAAGAAAAATAGCTTTAAGCAGTGTAACCTCTGTGAGATATGCAAAATTATCAGGTCCAGAGAGAACTGAGTATGGGACTTCAGTCACACGCCGTTACTCCTCCACTCCTGCCCCCGCATCCACAGGCAACTGTTTAAAGGCACGGTGTTCCCCACTAGCTGCCTCACCTATTATCTTCTCCTGCCTGGAGTCTGTGATCCAAAGAACAATGTATAGCTAATCAATAGCTTATGTTATTCTAATGTAAATTCTTGGTAACAACTTAGGAAGTGCCAGCTCTTTTCTCCTTAAAAACTCTTGTAACTGCAGCTGAGTGTACATTCAAGGCAAGTTGAATCTGTGCTCCTGGCTTGGCCAGCCTCGAGCTTTGGACTCGAATAAACTCTATATTTAGTCATGTTTTATGAATCTTGTTTTTTAGGGTTGACACTAGTTAGAGTCAAGAAGAGACCAGTGATAACCCTGTCTACGGGACCCTGTGATGGCAACCCCATTCACAGCGGCACACACCCGAGTTTCTGAAGGCGAAGGCAAGGCCTGTGGGCAGCTCTTTCCCTGGCACTTCAAAGGCTGGCCTGTTTCTTCTGGGGCCAAGCCAGTTGCTTCCTCCTGTGGGATGCAGGCAGCTTGATTGGAGTTTCAATGCTTCACGCACTGCCCAGCTGGGAGGCAGCTGGAGGGAGATTTATTTGAAGAGAGGATGTAATGACTTCCTGTGGCTGCCAGGAGGACTCCAGATACACAGGACAGGGATGCTCCAAGTTCACCGGGAGCTTCCATTTCCCAGAAGATCCATTTGTCTTGCATCCCAAGCCTCTCCTCAAGGCAACACTCTCACCAAAGGCTCAGGAAAAGCGCATTTGTTCAACATCCAGCATCACACTATGCCTTCATCTCCCGCTGGGTGATTTTCAATCCACTCTGGCTCTGTCACCATGCCGTGTTAGGGAAGGCAAAATCACTTGCGTGTCAAAGCACAAATCACGATGCACACCCAGATGAATGCCCACACAGCCCCTGTGTTACACGCGTTTAGTTTTAAGTTAAAAACCTGCCTGTGCTGACACAAGTTCTCCAAGAAACCGAGGCTTCCAGATTGCTGGGAAACGGGGAAGCCCCAGAATCGTGCCCCGAGCGTTTCCAACGGAGCCTGGCTTCCAAAAGAAGTGTCTGTTAATGAAGCCTCCTTCTTGAGTCTCAGACTGAAACCATTCTTCCAAAACACTCCACATTGGGTACAGCGCACACTAAGGTGAGGAATCTCAGGAGTCACCACCCAAGAACTTATCCATGGAACCAAACACCACCTGTTCCCCCTAGAACCTAGTGAAATTAAAAATTAAAAAAGGCTTTAATAACGAACCACAACTATGGTTTTTAAACAAAAAACCCTTTGGCTGTCGCCCTTCTACAAAGGTAACATGTGATTCTGAGCAGAAGGAAGAACTGCTTCTACTTCGGAAGGCCTATGGAGGAGGCCCATAGAGGAGGCCCGAGGAGGCCACCCGGGCACGGAGGCTGCCCCTTTTCTGTGCCAATGGACCCCTTGAGGCCTGCCCTCCCCAGCACCTCGGCCTGTGCGCAGCCCCTCAGGGCCTCAGGACAAGGCTCACCCTCAGCCCCCATCGGAACAGCCTCACACCCCATCTCCTGGGTCTCCCAGGGTGACAGTCCTTAGCTAACTCCTTTTATGAGGAAAGGCTAGAAGCTGAGACGGGGCAGGGACCCCCTTTTTTGGAGGGCCTGCAGTGCCCCCCGCCCCCAGCACCACCAAGCATGGAAATCCAATATCCCAACTCGGTTCCATAACAAAGTCTCGGCCCCTGGAAATAAAGCCCATCCTGGTATTTGCCACACAAAGCAAGAGGGTTTCCAGGTGGGCGGGGGGAAGGGCGTTTAGGGCAGGGGCTCGGCGGGGTCCGCAGACCTCCCAGTCACGCGGGGCCACAGACGCAGGCGGAGTCCAAGCCCGGGCGGGGCGGGTAGCGCGGGGCGGGCGAGGCTGTCAGTGCGCCCCGTTTCTCCGGCCTCCAGCCGTGTGTGGCGCTGTCTGCGTCTCCGTCTCCACCGGCAGGAGCGGCTCCCCGGCGCCTGTCTGGGCTCCCTGGGAACAGGCTCCACACCAGCTGCCCTGGAGAAGCGCCCACCGCCCGCCTCCAGGACCCTCCCCGCAGGAGCCGCCGCGGGCTCGCCCGTCCTTCCCCCCTCGCCGCCGGGGAAGGTCCCCAAGGGGCGCGCACGGTGCCCAGCACAGGTGCCCTGGGCCTCTCGTGTCCTTACCCACTTCCCTCCTCAGAACCCGGCCGCTCCCTGGCCTGTGAATCCGAGATGGACAGCGGTGGCTTCAGCCTTCTCCACCGGGGAGCGCTTTCCCGCTCCTTCCTTCCCTCCATCCCTTCCTTCTTCCTTCTGTTCCTTCCTCCCTCCCTCCCTCCCTCCCTTCCTCTTTTCCTTCCTTCCTTCCTCCCTCCCTCTTTTCCTTTCTTCCTCCCTCCCTCCCTTCCATCCTTCCTTCCTCCCTCTTTTCCTTCCTTCCTTTCCTTCCTTACTTTCCTTCCTGTCTTCCTTCCTTCCCTCCTTCCCACCCCCTTTTCCTTCCTTCCCTCCCTCCCGCTTTTCTTCCTTCCCTCCCTCTTTTCCTTTCTTCCTTCCTTGCTTCCTTCCTTCTTTTCCTTCCTTCCTCCCTCCCTTCCTTCCTCCCTCCCTTTCCTTCTTTCCTTTCTTTCTTCTTTCCTTCCTTTCCTTCCTTTGTCCCTCCCTTCCTTCCCTCCCTCCCTCTTTTCCTTCCTTCCTTTCTTCCCTCCCTTCCTCCCTTCCTCTTTTCTCCCTCCCTTTTTTGCTTCCTTCTTCCTTCCTTCCCTCCCTCCCCTCGCAGCAACGACCCCTTGGCCTCCTCCTAGAAGGCCTCCATCAGGTCCCCTCACACCTTCTGAGGCCCATAAACACCCCAGGTCTTCCTGCTCACAGCAAATCGCCCCCCTCTCCACCACCGTCCCGCCAAGGTCACAGCTACCGCCACTCCATGGCCCCAGCGCAGAGACAGGGCGGCGCTGGAGAGAGGACGGGCCCTGCCTGCGAGAGGCCCGGGGGAGAGGGAAGCCTAAAAAAACAAGTAAATAAAATAAATCAGCGGCGCAGGGAAATCATGGGCCGCCCCTCCGTGTGCTCCGCAGAGGCGTGGGTTCCCCAGGCGGCGCCCAGCTAGGGGCTGCTCCGTGGCCACGGGCCGAGTCCAGCCGAGGCGGCTGCGGGGGGTGACTTGGAGACTTGTGTTCCACGGCGAGGAGGAACTTAATGGCAAAGAGAGGATGGGCGTGGGAGATCCCAAAGACAGTATCCATGGGTTCCACTAGTTTCTAAAATAATTTTCATAATACATATTTTTCCAGAAAATCATCCATTTTGTGAAATCTGTGTTTTTTATCAGCATGTAATAGTCTAATATGACTTTAATCTTTACCTCTGCTACTGTAGTCCCTTTCTAAATACTTAATTTTGTTAATTTTTCCTTTCCCATTCTCTTTCTTGATGCCAAAGCTCTACCTGTACTATCAATACTGTTTACCCCCCAAAACCACCTCCTGGGTTACCAGTTCTGCCATATTTAGTCTTCTAATTTTGTATGCTTGCCTTTCTGTGGTTCAGCTTTCCTCCTCTCCTGTGTTACTTTGTTTGCCTATTATTTTTCCTCAATTTGAAAACAATTAAAATAACTAAGTCTAGACATTATTGCCAAGCACAGCGTCAAGGCCTGCCCTGAACTCTGAGGCTGCTGTGGTTCCCCGAGCTGAGCAAGCTGCCTGCGGGCCCACGAGGAAGGCATAGCCAAGCCCTGGAATGGGAGGCGAGTTTGCTGTGCATCCTGAACAAGCAGCCAGCCTCTCTGGGCCTGACCTTCCTTTAAAACAGTACTTCCTGCTAAGAAATTAAAAATGTATAAAACAGTGCCTTACTACTTTGCAATTCTGTACTTTGTCAACGTTCCTGAAATGGTGTACATTATTGTTTTTGACACTACTACTGCAAATTCTATTACTACTACTACTACTATTACTTTTTTTATTCACTTTTTGAAAGAGGATCACTTTTTCCCTCTCATTTTTATTTTGCAATTAATGTATTGTGGTCAAAGACTGGAAAATAATTGAAGAAATGTTGGAAACTATACAGTTAGTAAATCATCGAGATTGTCTTCCTGGCTTAATATATGACGAATTTTGTAACTGTTTTGTGGACTCTTGAAAAGGCATATTTTCCATAGAAAATGGAGAGAACTGGCTGGGCGCAGTGGCTCACACCTGTAATCCCAGCACTCTGGGAGGCTGAGGAGGGCAGATCATGAGGTCAAGATATCAAGGCCATCCTGGCTAACACCGTGAAACCCCATCTCTACTAAAAATATAAAAGTTAGCTGTGTGTGGTTGCAGGCACCTGTAGTCCCAGCTACTCAGGAAGCTGAGGCAGGAAAATCCCTTGAACCCAGGAGGTGGAGTTTGCAGTGAGCTGAGATCTCACCACTGCACTCCAGCCTGGGCGACAGAGGGAGACTCTGTCTCAAAAAGAAAAAAAAAAAAGAAAAGAAAAAAAGAAAATGGACAGAACTGCATGTCTAAGAATTCAATGCTCAGAGACAGACAGTGTCATATGAGAGTCTTCCATGGCAGTGAAGTTTCTATTAATTTCCCCTTATATTTTCTGATTAAATTCATTTTCTATATTCTGATGCAATATTTTTGGCAATTAGAACTATTATGTTGACTGTCTCATTGAAGTTTTAAATATGAGCTCTATAAAATATTCTCTATATTTCTACCTTTTCAATTGTATTATTTAAGTTGTATTAGCCATTTATTTTTATTCACAAGTTTTAATTCTCTCAAGTTACTCTGATCACAGTTTTAAAGTGGAATCCAGTTAGAAATTTAATTCTTATTTTTTATTGGCTATTTTTATATAATCTTGGTTTAGGTTCTGAGGTTTTTCTTTCTTTTTTATTTATAGATTTGCCAAAAAATAATGAGAATAAATCCATATATCTCAATGACAAAAGATAAATAAATGAACCAGTATCCTTTGACCCGCCTATGTAAGATAAAATAGAAAGTTTTAATTTCCCTCACTGACATCTCAAGACATTTTGTGGTCTTCATTAATTCAATATGAGATTTTAGACTCAGGTTATATTTGTTAAATTCTTATTATTTACAATATATGTCATCTGTTCAGATATGTTTGGAGAAAGATGACATCTGATAACTATAATATCAGGTTACATTTGTGAGTGATTATGTCAGGCATTTTGTGTAGTTCGTGAGTATTAGCTAATCCTTAGAGCTAAGGAAACTAAGGCTCAAAGAGGCTGAGTAACGACCCAAGGTCACACAGGAGGTTAATAACAGACACAGACAGGTTTCTGTAACTTTAGTAGACATGTGAAACTTGACTGAATCTGAAACTGGAGCTCTGGGATCACAGCCATTTCCTCTCAAAGCTTTGTCATTGACTATTCAGGAGTTGGATACCCAGGAGTTGGAAGTCCACTTAATTTTGTTTCTATTTGTGTAAGTCCACTTAATTTTGTTTCTATTTGTGTGTATAAAATTCCTGAATTCTTGTAGAAATGATATCTTTCTTTATCTTTGTAATTAAAATTGCTGACAGGCTGTGCCTTAGTTAAAATATCATTCAGTTAACTGGGACACAGGAAGTATATTTTCCATGTACATTCCATAATCCGTTTCTCTGCTTTTTTTTTTTTTTCTCTTCAGGTATATTTTCTTCAACTATGTTTTGATTATTGCCACTGTTTATTTCCTTTTTAATTCAATCATCTTGTATCAAAGTGAAGTCCACCCAGAACGTGTTTCCCAATGAACAGGCTTGTAGACTGTCACCAAGTCCCTCAAATCTGTTCTCTGAATGCTGGTGTCACCTCATCCCCAGCTAGAAGTGAAGGCCTCATCGAGTGCATTGCAGATGAGGTCTTTGCTGTCCCTGCCTCTCTCTGGCAGCGAGAAAGAGAGTCCGTGTTATAACACAAGTTCAAGGGCCCACATCTGGGGCCTTCAGGCCCCCCACATTCTGCACTAAGAGCCTCCTGCTGTGCCCCACCACCCAGCATCGAGTGGGGACCAGCATAACCTCTGAAGCCAGGTGTGGACGAAACTCCTCTGGTCCCTCGGAAAGTACCTTATGTGATGCAGGCAGCTTCCGGGTGTAGACCATTTCCACTTCTCTGATCTTTGAACCAGCAGTTCTAGCTGCAGGGGCCATGCTGCCCAGACGCCCAGTTCTCAGATGACTTTGTGTGCCATTGGCTCCTGTTCTGAAGCAGATCCCACACCTTTGGAGATGGTATGAAAAATCTATGACAGCAGATTCTCTCCAGTGTCTTCTCCTCACGCCTCCTCTCCTCGTACTCAGTGCTGCATCCCTTGGAGACCCATCACTCAGGTTATTTTAATTACTTCCTGCAGGTGGACCCGTGTGAGGCCACAGTCCCAGGCTCTGTGCACACCCTGCCAGGCACCACCCCCAGGGTCCTTCGAAGTCAGCAGGCCGGCATCCGTCAGCTCAGGCCACCGTGACAAAGCCCTGCAGGCCATGGTTTCCCATCCAAAGCCTGTTTTCTTTCCGTTCTAAAGGCTGGATGTCTGCCATCAGGCCAGGACAGGGCTGGTTTCCCCTGAGGCCTCGCTCCTTGGCCGTTTTCTCCCTGTGTCTTCACGATGTTTTCCTCTGTGAGTTTAGGGGATCCCAAATCCCCTCTTCTGAAAGGCTATGGCCAGACTGGATGAGGACCTTCTTTTAACTATGACCTCCTTTTAACCACCTCGTAAAGGCCCTGTCTGCGAACACAGTCACATTCTGAGGTGCCAGGGACTATGGATTTTGCAGGGACACAGTTTAGTCCATAACAATGTCCAGCACCAAAGCTTTGCCATGTGCTCGTGAATGGGCTACCTCCTGGCCCATCTTCTTGGGCACTGCTCTTGCTCCCTCCAACATTGAGTTTACTCCTTGAATTCATAATTTGCCTTTGTAGTCTGTCACCCATGAGATCCTAGAATTTCTGTTGCTATCAGTATGTCCAATCTTTTTCCATCTTAAAATAGTTTATCCCTGGCTCGCTGTGGTTCAGGCCCACGGTGCTGTGTGCACATGTAGGTGTATACCCTTCTCAGTGGCACTGGCCTCATCTGCCTCTTTGTCTCAGAAGGCATTGTGCACGCCATCTCTTCTCCCCTCACTCCTGCCATCCCTATGCTCCTTCCTTCTCTCCATCCCATCTTCCCACCTCATGACCGCTCTCTCCTTAATACTTCATGCTTGCTGAGATGTTTCTGTAAAGCTGAGCTAAATCACAGTATTAAATGTTTTCCCCTGCTTAGTCACCTTCAGAGGCAGCCCAGGATGTGCTGAGCTACATCGACTGCATGGCCCATGTCTCTTCCACTTGGCCGTTCAGCGTGATCTCCCCTCTCCTCAACATGGCCAGCCCGCACCAGCCTCCGTGGCCACCCTCCCTATGGCAGGCAGGGGTGGAGGCAGGCTGAGGCACCTGTCCTCTGAGGCCTGCGGAGGCTCTCTCTCCTGTGCTTCTCTGAGGATGTCGCTCTGCCCTGCTCAAGGAGCCCCTCCGTCTGCTGAGGTCAGCTCCAGCCAATGACTGTGCTTGGCACCCATGTCCTTCGTGGGACAACCTGGTGTCCGTGGTCTCGGGGCAGGGGTCTCCTCTGCACCCTCTTTATTGAATCCAGCAGCACTCCTCAGAGCTCAGGAGCCACTCTGGACTTCTCTGGGCAACAGGAGGGCAGCTTTCTCCAAGCCCCCTCACCAGGGCCCACAGCAGCAGCAAAGAACAGACCCACAGGCAAGTGTGGCAGCGGGGAGCATGAGGTGGGGGGATGCGGGGCACCGGAGAGCACTTCCCCCCACACCAGCCCTGCCACTTTCTCCAGTGGGAGCTTCATCCACACATCTCCATCAGCGCCCAGCCTTTCTGTTGCACACCCTAGAGGTGCCTCGTGGGCTGAGCTTACAGGCGGGCGCTGGCCCCACCACCCTGGCCAACCCTGAGCAGGGTGGCTCTAGCACCCCCCCCTTCAAAAAGTGGGGTCCTTGTCACTACTGCTGGACTATCCTCTGGGCTCAGGTGAGACTATGGGAGAGCAAGAAGAGTCCTACTTAACATTCTTAAAACAGGTTATACTTAATAAATGCACAGAAAAAACACCAGAACAATAGTGGCAAGGGTGATTTCTAGGGAGGGAGCGATAAGGGAACAGGGAGATGCCCTGGTTTGCTCTCTGCTTCTACATTGTCTGACTTTATCATTTTACAGTGAGAATGCATTCATGCATTGCTTCTCTAGCTGGAAAAATGCACTTAAAATTAGTGACTATATGCTAAAGGCAAAAAACCAAAAAATCACCTACCAAATGCTAAAGTTTCCAGTCACTTATAATCTCATTATCCTAACAGAAATGCTGTTTGACTTTTCCATGTGCACACTTTTTTTTTTTTTTTTTTTTTTTTTTTTGACAGAGTCTCACTCTGTTGCCCAGGCTGGAGTGCAGTGGCCGGATCTCAGCTCATTGCAAGCTCTGCCTCCTGGGTTTACACCATTCTCCTGCCTCAGCCTCCCGAGCAGCTGGGACTATAGGTGCCCGCCACCACACCCGGCTAGTTTTTTGTATTTCTTTTAGTAGAGATGGGGTTTCACTGTGTTAGCCAGGATGGTCTCAATCTCCTGACCTCGTGATCCGCCTGCCTCAGCCTCCCAAAGTGCTGGGATTACAGGTGTGAGCCACCGCGCCCGGCTGTGCACACGTTTTTTATTCACATGCACATTTTTACTGCAGGGAAGTCACAGAGTACACAATATTCTTTACCATCAGGGGCTTATCAGAGTGGCAGTCAAGCTCGAAACTCTAGCCCCAGTGCCTTGGAGAGTCTGTAAGCCATGAGCTGGCCCAGGGTCTCCCTCGCCTGGCCTGGTGGCTCACAGGTCGGGAGCACCTGGAGGGTAGGATGCCACACCTGTCTGCAGAGGGCCTGTTGACCATTCTGACTGCCTTATTATTTGCTGCTCTGAATTTCCTATTTGCGGAAGAAATTAGCCAGCCCTAACTGGAAAACAGACAGAGGTACTCGTGACTCTTTCTCAGAAAGGAAGTCTGGAATAGTAAAGGCGGGGAAGCTCTTTTTAACAAGCCTGTGATGAACCACATTCTACAATATTTTGAGGCCTATTAGAGCGGCCTTTTAGTGTAGAATACCACATTTCAGGAGGAAAACTTAAAGCATAAATAATCCTTATTAAACTGACCTTCTTTTAGAAATTCAGATTTCATGTTTTTTAAACACTGGCAGATCATGATCACAATGGCACTGGGGACATAATTCCATCAGTTAACTTCAGTTTTTAGTATCAAACCTTTTGCTGACTGTGAAACCATGAAAGTCTAGTGGGCATTTTAAAATCCAAATGACTTTTCTTTCCATTTTTGCAACACTGTTCGGTAGAGTTCTCGCTAGGCAGCATTCATTTTTCTGTTGCTAAAACGAGCTCATGTGCACCAGGAGAATGTGACCATAAAAAAGAAAGAAAAACAAAAGAGAGGAAAGTCCCATCAGAAGAGTGTGTGTTTGGTGAGGTCACGCCGAGAGGAGGTTTGAGGCTGATTTGACACTCAATCAGTCACTCTGGGCCCCTTTCCCAGCACATGGTTTGAAGAGCAAGAGACACCACACAGAAGACATGCTCTTGCGTATCGTTTTTAAAGCTATAACGTTCTGCTTATATCGTTTTTAAATCACATATCTTGAAGAAAAAAAAAAAAAGATGTGGTCATGGCAGAGGTCATGGTGTAGCAGGAGAGAAGAAAAGTTGTGGAAATTTCCCAGGGCCTCGTTCTTCCCACACAGCAGCAAAGCAAACACAGAGGAAAACGGAAACCAGAGCAAGTGAGGAAAGCTGCTGAGAGAATCTGCTCTTGCCTGGAAAAGGCAAGTGGCAGAGACTTGGAAAAAGGATTAGACTTTCTACATTGATAGAAAGTTATAAATGAGGCTTCTTGCAGGAGGTAAAAAGAAAGGAAACACGCAGGAATTTCACTTAAGTACTATTATATTCCGAGCATTGTGCTATGAGCTATGTACGCCTCTTCTGAAATTTTTATAACAACCTGGAAATGGTTAGATAGCATTATCCCCTTCATTATGGAAGAGAAGACTAAGGCTCAAATAATGGCTCTAGAGAGATGAGACAGAAGTTTACTAAAACTGTTAGGCATTAAAGTACTGGGGTTTCCCTCAATACTTAAAATGTCATAATTGATTTCTAGGTTCATATCTCTGTGGTCAAAAAAGATCCTTGGTATGATTCTAATCCTCTTAAATTTGCTAAAACTTGTCTGGTGACCCAACATGTGGTCTATCCTGCAGAATGTTCCCTGTGCACTTGCGAAGAATGTTGCTTTTGGGTTGAATGATCTGGATGTGTCTGCTGGGTCCATTTGGTCTACAGTGGTGTTCAAGCCTCCTGTTGCTTTGTGGATTTTCTGCCCGGATGTTCCATCTATTATTGAAAATGGAGTATTAACATTTCCTACTATTAAGTATTGCTGTATGTGTCTCCCTTCAGTTGTCATGCTTGCTTTATATATTCAGGTGCTCTAATGTTGGGTGCATATATATTTATAATTGTTACATATTTTGGGTGGATTGACCCTTCCATCATTATATAATATCCTTCTTTGTCTCTTGTGACATATTTTTACTTAAAGCCTATCTTGTCTGCTATAACTATAGCTACCCTTTTCTGGTTTAGTTCCCACTTGCACAGAATATCTTTTTCTATCCTTTTACTTTCAGCTTGTGTGTGTCCTTAAATTTAAAGTGAATCTCTTATAGACAACACCTTGCTGGATCTTGCTTTTTTGAATCCATTCATCCACTTTATGTCTTTTGATTGAGGAATTTAAGCCATTTACATTTAAAGTAATTACTGATAGGGAAGTAATTGCCACTTTGTTCACTGTTTTCTGTCTTATAGCTTTTTTGTCCCTCTTTTTCTCTCTTGCCATCTTGCCTTGTGTTTCCTTGTGCTTTTGTTTATACTGATATGCTTTGAATAAGTTCTAGAGACTTGCTGTACAGAATTATACCTATAGATGACAATACTGTATTATACACTCAAAAACCTAAGAGGGTAGATCTCATGTTAAATGTTCTTACTATAACAAAAATATATCCTTAGTGAAAGAAAGGGTTAAAGTAGAGTTAGAGTGAGCATGGCTGAAAGCAGAGTTCTCTCAAAGAGATTTTTTAATGTGTCTGATCCCCACATGCTCAATTCCATTGAAGGAAATGTTTCCCTAAAACAACCAGGCCCTCCACCTGCTGAGAGGGGCACAGGTGAACTCTGCACTCTGCAAACCTCCCTGCCAGGCTACCTTCTCTTCTCTCATGCTCCTGTCCAGACTGATCTGTCCTGGACAGCGGAGAAAGTGGTATGCCCAAGACTATCATTGTTCTTCACCTCCCTCCTCTGACCACAGTCAGCCCCCTGGGCATTCGCCTTTGGAATATGGGCCCCGGCTTCCAGCAAGGGCAGTCTCTTGTGCAACATGATAGTGCAAGCTTCCCGAGCAGCCTGGGAAGACTTCCTGTGCTGCGGTCCAAGCCGATGGAATTGATAAGAAGAGATGCCCAGAGGCTCATGCCTGCCTGCCCCAACTCCCAAGGAGGGCTCCTTTAGCTGTCTCTGAGTGTTACTCACATGAAATTCCAAGGTCAAATGAATTTGAGAAACACTGACTAAAGAGCAACTCAGGTTACTAGGTGATTAATTACAGGGCTCCTTGGAGTCTAATATTCTGATGTGCGTTGTGGTTCTCCAAGGGTTGGATATACTATGCAGTGTTTTCAGAATGAGTTTGACCTGGAAATCCTCTTGCTTGAATTACTTCAAACAACCAGTGTTCTGAGGTGATATCCTTTGAAGAGGAATGGGAGAAACAAGGTTGTAGGACCAAGAATTAGGAAAATACCAACCATCAAAAACGGTTTTAGCTACTTTAGATTTTTTCATGGAAATTAAAAGTTCATGGTTCATATTTGTATCTCTCCACAAATTACGAGGAAGAAGAAGAAAAAAAAAACTAAGCTCTGACCTAATTCAGAATTATTCTGACATTATATAAAAGTACCTTGTCTTTTTCATTCTAAGCTGAGTGTCTCTTCTCATAAACGTCACTCAAGAAATACCTGATTTTGTCCATCAAATGCATCATTTTATCAAGGCTCTAAGCTCATGGGACATCTCCAGGATTAGAGTCTCTGCCTAATAAAGCATTCCACTGTCAGTGCTGATGGTTCATCGTCCTCCCTTGTGTGGGCTCAGTCACCCGACTTGTACTCACAGATCCCATCTCTATTCCCTGCAGCGATGTGGAAACGTCCTATCTCTTCTCGGCTGTTGGAAGGCAGCTGCCAAGCCTCCCTTGTATTCTTTTTCAGGTCCGGCACACCCAGCTCCTACCACTCTCTCTCAGAGGGAAGGGATGTTTAAATCATTGGCAGCTCCCATCCTCTGAGTAACAGCTAGTTTCTCAGTGTCCATTCTACCTCACATATTCCAAGCAAACCATCCCAGCACCACACAAACAGGGTGGACACTGTGGTTGGGGCGGGGGAGGTGCCTCACTATCACTTAGTCACTCACTGGTTGAAATAATTCTTTCCCAGCACCTTACTATTGATTAATACTGACTTCCTGAGATCTTTAAATCTCAGCAGGTTAAACCAAGATCCTTAAATCTTTTTATTTCTTTTGTGCATGCTATCCTCTTTAATAGCTGCCTCATCCTTTCTTTTCTATTTTATACATTAGAACCATTTATTAAAATCATTTTACCCTCTGATAGGGTATTTACTCTCTGGTAAATTTACCATATGGTAAATACCAGAGAGTAAATACCCTGTTAGAGAGTAAAGCCATATTAGAGAGTAAAATGATTTTGAAAGCCTCAAAGGTAACTTACATATTGACATTAAAATTATAATAAGGCTTTAGAATTTTAAAATGAGAAAGAATCTTGAAAGCAATCTCATCTAAGCCTTCATTTTACACATGAGGAAACTGAGGTCTGAGGAATCAAGCGATCTGCTGGAATTAACTCCTTTATTTTATGTTTCTGGGCATTTACGATGTCCCAGGCTCCATTCCTGTGCTAGACACACTATGGAAAACACACAAGTCTTTGTTCTACTGCAACGTGCATCTTATTTTGAAGAAATGGAAAATGAACCCAGTCCTTCTCTTGCTCTGTCTCTTTCTGTCTTCCCTTTTTTGCCCTCTAATATCATAATAGTCTTTTTAAATTTTCCTATATATATAATAACCAAGACCGATGAAAGAAGATTTATATTTACAGTAAAGCTACATTTGTAAAGCAATTAAAGCTGCCAAGTCTGTTTCTGAAGGAACCCAGCCCCAGATACAGCAACCTCAAATGAAATGCATCAAAGAAAAAAAGATGTTTCACCTTCCAGATTCTATGCCTCTGTGACAAAACACAGCACAGTTGTCTAAAGAGAAACGAGTGTGGAGTGTCTCCCAACAGAACTTCACCAAGAGTGTGTTCTCATGCAAGATAAGGGAAAATTCTATCACAAATTTCATTTTGTATTTTGCTGGCAAAATTGAAAAACCACAGCACAAATGTCAATTCACATAAAAGGTGACATTTCTAAGAATAACATTCTTTGAACATCTTTTGCTTGTTTTACTGGCAGTCAGCTCTTTCATCTAATTGACAAAGAATGCCCCTCAACATTGATTTTTCAGAACTGTGCTATGAGTGTCTTGAAGGGTCATGCCTCAGCAGAGTGGGCCCTGGAGGGAAGCTGCCCCTTCATGCCCTCATGGCGCTAATGCAACATCCTTCTCTCTTCCGGTTCGTTCCCTTCCCTCCCTGATTCTTTGGAGGGGCCAATGGGTGTCCCACCTTTGAAGGCCTTTGATTTTTTTGCTCATTTAATATAATGCATTGAAAGCCTACTATCCCCATAGGGGCTATAAAGTAAATAAGACAAGTCTTGCCTTCGTTAGCTCATAAATTTGCAGAGCGGACATACCCATAAACAGCTCCACTAACATAATGCCTCGTGTGTGATTCCAACTGGCCCTTGTTTATTAAATCATTTCTCCAAAATCTATTACACTGGACTCTGAAACAGGGCTATGGGTTTATAGGAAAATGTATAAGGTGTTCCAAGTTGCATAAGGCACAGGTAATCATGGGCCTAAAGGGACCAGTAAGACAGCACAGCCCATTGTGATAATCTGTGACTATTTCATTAAGAAGACATTGTTCAAACTGCACCTTAAACAATAAGCTCATTAGCAGTGTCCAGGCCCTGGGTGGGGGGAATTCTGGGTAAGAACAGTAAACTCATCAGCAGTGTCCAGGCCCTGGGTGGGGGGGTTCTGGGTAAGTGAGCAGAGGACCCCAAGCATGAAAGTGAAAGTCTTTCTTGAAGCACCTGTGATGGTGAATTATTGGAACATTATAGAGAAAGAGAAAAAGACCAGGTCAGTTTGTAGAACGTGTTTCTCCACACATTACACTTTGATTTAGTGAACGTACCAAAGTGATCCTGTCTTGCTAATTCAAATTCCCATTCAGGGCTTCCAACCAGAAGTAAGCTGGCAAGAGCATCATTACCAATCTTGTAATTAAAAAAAAAAAAAGTCCAGACAAACTTCAAATTAAAAACTTTTCTTGAATGCATCATGGAGGTGAAGTGTTGATGCAACTGATTAACCTGAAATATGAAGAGAGGGAGGCACCTGCAAGGAAAAATGGGATGTGAGCAGCTGCTAGCCGGGGCAGATACATGCCAGATACCCCAGACACCACTATGAAGAGTTCAGTCAGAAGCTTCTCACAAATTGACAAAGGGAAGATGTGAACTAGCAAGAGAAGAAAGCAATCCTGAAGCTTCAAGTAAAAGAATTTACACTCCCTTGCACCCTCTCAGCGTGAACCTCACTGAGTGTGCACTGAAGACGGGCAAGAGATTGCATTTCTGAGAAAAGGTCCTTGTGGCTCAGGCCTGGTGAGGCGTCAGCATGCGCTATCAGAAAGCACGAAGCCAGGCCTGGATCACGTTCCAGGACGTCCCTATGGGAGAAGGACAGCAAACACTCTACGCCCAGGGCACTGATGAAAACCCGCTGTCGCCAGGGGAAGGCACAGAAAGAAAGCCTTCAAGCAGGGGAGGAGAGGCAAGAAGCAAGGCTGGACTGCGGTGCCAGCGTGGGGAGGGGCAGGAGCACCAAAAGCCACATAGTTAAGACACAGGGACATGGCACCTGCCTAAGGCTGAAGGTTAACCAGAATAGCAGAGGATAGCACCAGCCACAGCCCCAGCAGGTGAACGTGTCAAGCAACAAGCAATAGCATGTAGTAGTCACTTTAGGGCGAAAGGCAGGAGCATGGAGGAAGGCTGTCTCTGAAAATCAGTTCAAAGAAAACACCTAAAAGTGAGGATGGAAAACACACCGGTAAAAACGCTCAGGCAAACCAGTTCCACACTGAACGCAAGGTACCACGAGAGGAATCTGAAGGTTAGGGCGCACTGAGGGTAACCATAGCAACAACAAACCACAAACCAAGTCCTCCCCGCTAGACTGAATCAAACTCCCACCTTAAAGGCCTAATGGAAGGAAAAGTATTCATTTCCAGGCACAAATGAATATTTGCCTTAGTTTGTACTATCTACCTTGCAACAAAAATTTTGTGACATATAAATAAGCTAGAGGGAAAAAAAACTTCTCAAGAGATAATGTGACCAACGAAACCAGACTCAGGTATGACACTTCCAGATCAGAAGTTTTAAATAACTGACCTTACTATGTTTAAAAGCCTCATGGAAAATGTGGACACCATACAAAATCAAATGGGTATTTTGCGCAGAGATGGGAAGAACAAAACATCAAATGAAATGCTAGAAATGAAAACCATATTAACAAAAAGAAGGCCCTTGACCGGCTCACCAAAGGCCTAACAAATCTCAGAAAGTAATTAGTGAACTTGCAAATAGAACAATAAAAATCACCCAAACTGAAACATGAACGGAAAAAACAACCAGCAGAGCATCCATGAATTGTGGAATAACATCAAAACATCCAACATGTGTAATCAGAATCCAAGAAGCAGAAAAAGAGAGAGAGAGAAATGGGCAGAAAAAATAGCCAAGAATTTGTCAAAATTAATGATATCAAACCACGACTCTAAATAGCACAGAAAACGTCAAGCAGAATGAACGCCAACAAGCAAACACATCGAAACCAAACCTAGGTATGCCACATAGAAACTTCCAAAAACCAAAGACAGAAACAACAACCACATTACATAGAGAAGAACACAGATGAGAATTATAGAAAAGTTATCAGGCTATGCCAGCCAGGAGGTGCTAGAGTGACACCTCTGGAGTATTAGAAAAATACAGTGTCAACACAAAATTCTATGCACAGCAAAAAATCACATTTCAAAAATAAAGCAGATATAGAAATTCCACTCCTAGGTAGTACACAAAAGAACTGAAAACAGGTACATAAACAAATTTGTGTAGACACATGTTCATAGCAACACTATTTCCAATAGCAAAAAGGTAGAAACAGCCCAAATATTTATCAAGATATGAATGAATTAACAAAAGCTAGTATATCTGTGTAAGGGAATATTATTCTGCCATTTATTCAAAGAATATCTGCAAATGGCCAACATAAGAGATACTCAATATTACTAATCATTAGGGAAATTCAAATCAAAACCACAATGAGATACCACTTTACACCCATCAGATTGGCTAGTAAAAAAAAAAAAAGAAAGAAAGAAAAGAAAAGAAGTATTGAAGAGGATGTGGAAAAATCTGAACGCTTGTGCACAGCTAGGGGGAATGTAATATTGTGTGGCCACTATGGAAAAGAGTATGGCAGTGCCTCAAATTACTAGGCAGGAAATCCCATACGTTCCCGCAATCCCACTTCCGGGTATACCCCAGTGAAATGAAAGCAGGGACTTGAACAGATCATTGTACACCCATGTTCCTTATAGCATTATTCATAACAGCCAAAAAGTGGAAGCAACTCAAATGTCCATTGATGAATGAATAAACAAACTATGGTATAAACATACAATGGAATATTTTCCTGCCATAAAAAAAGATGAAATACTGATACCTGCTACAATGTGAAGGCACCTCAAAAGCATTATGCTAAGTGAAAGAAGGCCAACACCAAAGGCCATATATTATACAGTTCTATTTATTTGTAATCTCTGGAATAGGTAAATCCGTAAATACAGATATACATCTAACTTTATCTTCATGTATGTTGAAATCCAATTGTTCCAGCACCGTTTGTTTAACGACTATCTTTTTCCAATTGAATTGCCTTTGTAGTTTGTTGAAAATCAATTAACTTTTAAATATACTTATGGACACTGAATTTTTTCCCATTGATCTGTGTTCTATCCTTATGCCAGGAACACATTTGCCTCTATTGCTGTACCTTCACAGTTTGTGTTTAAATAGGAAAGTGTAAGCCCCACAACTTTGTTCTTCAAGATGTTTGAGCTATTCTGGGTCCTTTGAATGTCCACTTAAATTTTAGAATTGTCGTGTTAATTTCTGAGGGGGGAAAAAAGCCTGCTGGGTTTTGATAGGAATTGCACTGACTCTACAGCTCAACTTGAGAAGAGTTATCATCTAAATACTGAGTCTTGCAATTCTTGAATATGAACGTCTTTCCATTAGTTGAGTCTTTCTTAAATTACTCTCAGCAATGCCATGTTGTTTGCAGTGCACATGTCTTGCACTTCTTTGGCTAAAATTCATCCTGTTTTATTCTTTTTGATACTATTGAATAGAATTGCTTTCTTAATTTCACTTTTAGATTATTGTTATTGTTGCTGTTAATATACAGAAATACAGTAGAATTATGTATATGGATCTTGTACCCTGAAAACTTGCTGTATTTATTCATTCTTATAAATTTTCTACAGAATTTTTCATGGGTTTCATAATATTTTCTAAATACAAGATTCTGTCATTTGTAAATAAAAACCATCTTACTTCTTCCTTTCCATGACATTCCTTGAATGTCTTTATTTCTTTTTCTTATATGATTACACTTGCCAGAACCATGAGCACAATATTGAATCAAAGTGGCAAGTTTCAATCCGAGGGAAAACGTTCATTCTCTCGCCGTTAGGTATGACACTAGCTCGAGAACCTTTTTGTGGACAGCCTTTACCAGGCTGGAGATGTTCCCTTCTATTTCCACTGTTTCGAGACTTTTAATCATGAATGGGTATTGGATTTTGTCAAATGCTTTTTCTGCTCCTGTTGAGATAATTATATGGGAGTTCTTTGCCCTTTATACTTTTAAGTATGGAGTAATTAGGCTAATTGATTTTCGAATGTTAAAACAAATCTTGCATTACCGGTAAAAATCTCACTTGAGCATGATAGTAATCCTTTCATATATTGCCGGACTTGACTTGCTAATATTTTGTTCAGAATTTCTGCATCTACATTACTAAAATAGTCATCTGCAGTTTTATTTTCATATAATAGCTTTGCCAACCTTTGGCATTAGGACAGTACTAAAAAATCTGGACAAGTTTTTGAAGAAGTGGTATTTTTTTTAAATGTCAGTGTTTGATAGAATTGAACAGTGAAGTCATTTAGGCCCTAGATTTCCTTATACGAGGATTTTTAATTACAAGTTCAATTTATTTACTTGTTATAAGACTCTTCCTATTTTCTAGTTCTCATTGGTTCTGTTTGGTAAATTTGTGACTTTCTAAACATGTATCCATTTTATCTGAGTTGTCTTATTTGTTAGCATAACATTGTTCAGAGTGTTCTTTTATAATACTTGTAACTTTCGAAAGGCTGGTAGCAATGTCTCCTGTTTCATTTCTGATTTTGACAATTAGGGTCTTCTTTTTCCTCTATTTGTTTCATGAAGAGTTTGTCAATTTTGTCAAGATTTTTAAAGAATCAATTTGGGTTTCATTGGTTTTCTCCATTATTTTCAATATTATATTTTCCCTGTTATGTTTATTATTTCCTTCGTTCCAATGGACTTTAATTTAGTTTGCTCTTCTTTTTGTACTTTCTTATGGTGAAAGTTTAGGTTAATATTCTCAGATTTTTCTTCTTTTCTGTCATAGTCCTTCAATTCCATAAATTTCCTTCTAAACACTGCTTGAGTTATATCTCATATATTTTAATAGATTATGCTTATATTTTAATTTTGCTCAAAATATTTTCTTTCTTTGTGTTTTCTCTTTTGACTCACAAGTTATTTAGAAGTGAGCTGTCTAATTTCCAAATATTTCTGTATTTCCCCAAGTCCCTTTATGATTCATTTCTAATTCAATTCTATTGTGGTCAGATGACATACTTTGTATAATTTCAGTCTTTGTAAATGTATCAGTACTTGATTTGTGGCCTAGCTTATAGTCTATCCTGAAGAGAGTTCTTTGTAAGCTTGAAAAAAACAATGTGTATTCTGCCTTTGTTGGGTTGAGCCTTCTGTAGATATTAGGTCAAGTAATTGTGAGTATTACTCAAATTTTCTATAGCCTTGCTGATTTTTCTGTCTAGTTGTTACATCCATTATTAAGAAGAGGGTATTAAAGTCTCCACTTACTTGTTTTGTTCTTCATACATTTAGGAATTTTGTTCTTAGTTGTATGTATATTAACAGTTGTTATATCATCCTGATTTATTGGCCCTAATAAAAATGTGCTAGGAGGACTTTTGTCTTCTTCTTTAGCAGTATTTTCAGACTTTAAATCTATCTGTCTGACATTTGTATAGCCATTTCAGCTTTCTTATGTTTGCACCATTCCATTTATCTTTTTCCTTCCTTTTATCTTCAGCCGATTTGTATTTTTATTCTAAACCTAAATCTGGATCTTAAACCTAAATATGTAAACAGACTAGAGTGAAACCATTTTTTAAAATCTAGTTTGTAAATCTATGCAATTTAATTGGAGTCTTTAGTATATTTATATTAATCTAATTGTTTATATAGTTGGATTTATATCTGCTATTTTGCTGTTTTCTATGCCTCACATCATTTTTGTTCCTGTTTCTTTTTACTACTTTTACTTATGTTAAATAGATGTTTTCTGACCTACTATTTTAATTCCTTTGTTGCTATTTTTACTTTGTGTTTTCAATTTGTTTTTAGTAATTGCCGTTGGGATTTCAATATACATCCTATTTACCACAATCTGGCCTAGATTAATAGTAACCTAACTGCATTAAAACCTAGAGATTCTGCTGTAAGGTAGCCCATTCTTTCCCTCCTCCTTTATGCTATTATTATAATATATATTACATCTCTGGAGGTAAAATAGCCAAAAGCATATTTGTGTCATTTTATGTGATTTTATTTTCAATTAGATAAAAGAAGAAAAGACAAAAATATATTTATTCAGGCTCATCTATATAGCTATGTATTTACCTTTTCCAGCACTCTTTATTTTTTTTCAGGGCGGGGTTGGGGGCGGGATTCAAGTTATCATCTGTTGCAATTTCCATTCCTTTCTTTAGTATTTCTTTCAAGGTAGGTATACCAACAATTGATTCTCTGAGTCTTTCTTTTGTTTTGTTTTAAATCTGATCATATCTTTTTTTCCAACATCATTTTGAAAAATAGTTTTTCTATAAATGAAATTCTTTCTTGAGTTTGTATTTTCCTTTCAACTCTTTAAATGTCATGCTACTGCTTTTTGGCCTACACTTGTTTCTGATGAGATGAGAAGTCAGCTATTGTTCTGACTGTATTCTTACATGAGGCTTTTCATGTAAACAGCAATGAAGAGCTCACAAAAGTCCCCTCTGGCCTCTCAAGTACACATGCAGCACTGTGCACATACTCAGCCTTCTATGCCCTCAGGGACACAGGGGAGCTTATCAAAGTCTACTCTGGCTGTCACATTCCCTGCATCACCTATTAAATGTCTGCCTCGTCTGCTTTTTATGTGATTTTTAGCAAAAGTACAAAAGCTATTTAATGAAAAAATACAGTATTTTCAACAAATGGTACTATAATGAATAGATATCGATATCTATATGCAAACAAAAATAAATCTAAACTCAAAATGGATCATAGATTTAGAGGTAAAACTAAAACTTAGAAAATCTAAGAGAAAATCTTTGTGATCTTGTGCTAGCCAAAGATTTCTTAAATACAATACTAAAAGCATGATCCCCAAAGGGACAAGTTCATAAACTGAACTTTATCAGAACTTAAAACTTCGTCTGAGAACTATACTATTAGAAAAAGAGATGAAACTCAAGAAAATTTTTCAAATCAAAGATGACAAAGGACTTAATATTCTGAAAATATGAAAACTTCACACAGCTCAACAATAAGAAAATAATCCAATTTGAAAAGGGCAAAAGACATTAACAGACACTTCACCCAAGAACATAAATACATGTTCGACATCACTAATTATTAGTAAAATATAAATCAGAACCACAATGAGATACCACTGCACACATATTAGAATGGCTTAAAATTACATCTGACAGAACCAAGTGCTGATGAGACCGTAGAAAAACGAACTCTCATACATTACTGGAAGATTGAGAATGATAGAGCAACTATGGAAAATTAAGCAGAGCAAACTATCTGGCCTCACAGCCCCCTTGCTAGGTGTTTTTGCGAGAGAAATGAAAACATATATCCACACAAAGACCTCTGTTCACAATGTGGTCCATCTCTGCAATGAAATACTACTCAGCAATAAAAAGACAAACTGCTGATGCATACAGAAACATGACTGGATATCCAAAACATTATGGTAAGTGGAAGAAACTGGATTCCTTTTTTATGAGATTCTTGAGGAGGCAAAACTAGAGGGACAAAAGAAAGATGAATTCTTGCCAGGGGCTGGAAGTGGAGAAAGAGACTGAATGTAAAGGGTCACCAGAAAACTTCCGGGTGTGATGGAAATATTCTCTCAGTTGAGGTGGTGGTTACATGATTGTGTGTATTTGCTGAAACTGATTAAACTATACACCTTAAAATGGTAAAATTTACTATGTTCAATTATACCTCAATTACCCTGAATTTTTTTTTTTTTTTTTTGAGACAGGGTCTTGCTCTGTTGCCCAGGCTGGAGTGTGGTGGCATAACCAAAGCTCACTGCAACCTCCAACTGTTGAGCTCAAGTGATCCTCCCGTGCCAATCTCCTGCACAGCTGGGACTACAGGCGTGTGCCACCATGCCCAGCTAAGTTTTTCATTTTTTGTTGAGATGAGGTCTTGCTATGTTACTTGGGCTAGTCTCAAACTCGTGGTCTCAAGTTATCCTCCCGCCTCTGCCTCTCAAAGTGTTGGAATTACAGGCATGAGCCACTGTGCCTGGCCCTGATTTTTTTTAAATAATGAATTAGGATATGGAATTTTTGCCATCATGCCATCAAATTGCATGGAACTCGGTACCAGGCAGCTTTGTTCAAACTATACAAAATGTATGTTCACATGAAAACATGTCCATGAGTATATGCCCAAAATATACATCATGTATTTGCCCCAAATTGGAGGGAAAACAATTGACTTTCAAATGATGAAAAGACAAACTCTTACTGAGTAGAATCATACACAGCTATACAATGGAACAAACTATTGATACAAGCAGCAACATGGATCAATCTCCAATGCATTTTCATAAATGAAAGAAGCCAGACCCAAAAGCCTATGATTCTATTGACATGAAATTCTGGAAAAGGTAAAGCTGTGGCGGGGAGAACAGCTCCGCGGCGGCCAGGGACTGCTCAGGGGAAGGGTTGTCTACAAAGTGGCAGCAGAGAGGAGTGTTTTTCCGGTGATAGACCTGCCGCTTGTCTTAGTCGTGCTGCTATGTATGTGGCTACGGATTCTTCAACATTCACAGGGCTCTACAGCACATGACTGAATTCTACTGCACGTCTAAGATGTAAAATATAAAATCTTTAAATTTTATTTTTTAATATTGTGGATCCTGAGGAGAAGCAGGGAAGATTCAGATGGCCAGTCAGGAGGTGGCCCCAGCAGAGGGACTCTTGAGCAGGGTCCCAGACACACTACGGGGTTGTTTTGGAAAACACAGAAAAGAAAAAGTTAAAGATTCTTTCAGACCTCTGTGTTTCTCCCCAGAGCAGGAAGCATTTGCCAATGCTTTATGATGGAGTGGAACTAACTTCCTAATCTGAATGTTTCTCAAGCCTACGAGTCCCCCTTTCCCTGTCGCTCCTTTTCTGTTCCACCTGATGGGCTCTGATGGGCTCCCAAGGAGAGGTGGAGCCCAATGCTGTGTGTCTCCACTTCCCATTGCCTCACAGGCTGCGGTGAGAAGTATTCATGCTTAGATCACGCATTTCCTCACCATGCACTGGGGGTTCTGTATGAAGTCACAGAGCCAGACACCAATACCCAAAAAGATGCATAATGAACATCACAGCCTTATACGGCTTAAAGTACAGGAGGGACCATATTCTCCTTTCCTTTCGTTTCTTTTCTTCTCTCTCTTTCTCCTGCCTGCCTTTCTTCCTTCCTGCCTGCCTTCTTCCTTCCTTCCTTCTTGCTTTCTTTCTTTTTTCATTAATCCATGCTTTTTATGCATATGAATGGACCAAGCACTGCGCCACTGGCCTGCTTGCCCAACCAACTTTCCTTTCCCTACTTCATCCTTTACGTGGCAGTGGAAATCTAACTGGGTTGTATGGCTAAAAATCATCTAGTGGCTTGGGTTTTGGGTAAAGCTTCTCATCTGCAGAGCCTGCACGGTCCTTCCTGGGTGGCCAGCGCCACCCAGCCTCACCTCCCACGCGAGCCACATGGCCCCCTGCAGCTTCTTCCATCCATAAGGTCCGTAACTTCCCGAGACGTGCACCCACCACAGCAGAGTTAGCGACTGTGGCTTCTCACTCCTCTGCACCCCAGCATTCCCGGGTACCTCAACCACATCACCCAGCACACTGGACTGCGGTCACAGCGGAGGCTTGTCTCCCTGTTAGGGCGTAAGCTACTGTAGGCCAAAGAAGGGCCTAATTCGTCTCTGACTCCTGTGGCCCAATAAAACTTAGCTGAGTTCCGTCGACTTGAGACAATGAGAGTCTGCACTGAGGACCACGAGTGAGGCTAAACAGGAGGGCAGAGGGGAAAAGCAGTGCCCTGTGTGGCCCACATTGCCCAGAGGTCTCAGACGGGCTTGTGGCCGAGTGCTGGCGTCCAGCACAACTTCAGAAGAGGGGCAGCCAGGGCACTCAGCCATCTGGTGCCTGCAGGTCCAACAACTCCCGGGCTGTTTACAAAACTGGAAATCTCATGTTTGTAATTGCTGACAATGCTCATTTATCTTTATCCAACCAGCTTTGAAAGAAGGAGAATTGCAATGGAACTAATTGAGTGACCAATGCAGCCACAGATCAATGGGGCTTGGCTACTCAAAGCCGGCATCATCTATTACGGGATGCTTTTTCCAGTTGGACCAGAAATGGATCACATATGTAGCTCGGCTAGGTTTCAGAGTTATAAAGCTGACAGCAAGTTAGGTCTGTGCCACCTTCCGCAACCTTGTGAGTGTTTGTGAAACTATTACTAGAACCTGAAAAGGATGATGTCTATACTCTTCTGGGATGTTTAACATGCACACCTGGTAAAACAATGAGCAGGACTTCTACCATTTAAAAAAAAAAAAAAAAAAAAAATTATTTCAGATGAATCTTAGCTGGACCTCTTCTCCTATCAGGATTTCAGGATTTGGTTTTAAAAATAAAACGGTGACTCTTCAGGTGCTGCATTTATTACTAAAATAATACAAAGTTGTGTTCGGAGTCCTTGCTTTAATCTTCTGTGGGTGGAATCCTAGGATTTGAGAGCTGAAATTGCCTCCAGCACCATAGCCTTCAGCCCTCTATCCTACTCACATGCACATTTATTTATTCCATGAGTTTCACTCAACCTCAGGACCCTGAAGTCTACGGGGTTAAGAACAGAGGTAACAGGGTCTCTAGGACCATTCTGCAGTGTGCACGGGCCTGCCTGGGGCGACCCTGTGTAGCTGCAGTTCTTCCTCACCCAATAACGGAGGCTTGTCCTTCCTCATGATGCTGGCTTGTGTTTTGAGGGGGCTGGGAGATGGCCCTCCTGGGCTGCATGAATGGACGTGCCCACCACAGGCTCAGGGCAGATGACACACAGCCACAACTCCACTGCTACAATGAGGAGGCCCCCACCCCGCTAGCCGGCACTTGGTGGGACTATGTGTCGCTGGAGCTGGGGAGATGTCAGGATTTTGCAGGATTCCTACAGAAAATTCTCTCTAGAGGCCGGGCACGGTGGCTCACGCCTGTAATCCCAGCACTTTGGGAGGCTGAGATGGGCAGATCATGAGGTCAGGAGATCGAGTCCATCCTGGCTAACACGGTGAAACCCCATCTCTACTAAAAAATACAAAAAAACTAGCCGGGCATGATGGCGGCACCTGTAGTCCCAGCTACTCAGGAGGCTGAGGCAGGAGAATGGCGGGAACCCAGGAGGCGGAGCTTGCAGTGAGCTGAGATCCAGCCACTGTACTCCAGCCTGGGCGACAGAGCGAGACTCGGTCTCAAAAAAAAAAGAAAATTCTCTCTAGAGAAGATCTTTTCTTAGTAAGTCACATCTTCAAAGATCCTGCAAATAGGAGGAGGAGATAAGGTGCATGTGCCAAAAGCTGCAAGAATGTATGTGTTCCTGGATCAGCACCTCCGCATCAGGGACCCTCGGAAAACTGCAGACAAGTCAGCGCCCCTCATCTTTGAGAGGCATGGCCAGCAGCTGCTTTGAGTCCTGAGCTGGACCACAGGTGCCCTGGTGTGGGTCGTGGCTCAGCACAGACGGCTGCAGGGTGCAGCTCACTGTCCCACAAGCAAGGGACAACACGCACAGAAGAGTGCATTCAGGAGGACTTGCTGCACCCATTCCAGGAAGAACGGGCCACCGAACTGGAAATTTAGAGGCAGATTTTTACACGTGGTCTTCCCCACTCTGTCAGAAAACAACTTCAAATGAGTCGGGAGTATATCAATACACAAGCAGGACTGTAGCCACGCATATCTTTGGCATTAATTACTGCCAGTGGGCTGAAACCTAAGGGGGCATGACTAAGTTTCCAGTAAATACACGTGTGCAGATGCTGAATACTGCAAGAGGTACCTGGATCGCTGTACATTAGATAAAAGGAAGTGTGTTATAGAGTCAGGAATTTGAAAGAAAAGTATATACATGCATAAAATAGACATCCTCACTCCCAAATGATGGCGTAGTGAAGGCCTTTAAAAATGACATGCTCTTCAGGTGCATTCCTGTTGGAATGCCTACATCCTTCTCAAATGCCAATTTTTACGCAGAAGTTCCACGTAAAAGGTCATGTATTGGAGGATCTATGAAAACAAATGCATTTTTTTTCCTCAGCACAAAGGCAAAGCATAATTTATACTTTCGAGTTTTCAATCTCTGGTTCTTTTCAGAATATGTAACTATTAATAGAAAACAATCTGTTCTAGTGGTTCAGATGTCAGATTTAAAAAGGCAGCAGAGCAGACCCTCTCTATGGGAAGCAGGTGGGAGCTATTCTACAGGGGGCTGATTTCCAATGTGTTAATCACTGAGTGGCTTACATTCGTTCCATTACAGGGGTGACTGTACCCTAACCTTGCTACACGACTCTGTCACCTCCCCTTAGAATACCCATGCCTGGAAAACCTTCAATCTGGGTGAAAACAGTTTAAATAAGCACATTTCTGTAGCATCTGTGCTCCAAGCCGTGCTGAACCCTTATTTAATAGAGTGTTTTACACACTTTACACAGACACTGTCATGGTTCAGAGTTGGCCTGGCCTTTTCACAGTAACTATTTTGGACATGTTTTTGTGTCTTTCTTTTTGGCTGAATTTTTCAGCCATCGAAAGCTCCTTGCATTCCTCCTCCCACCAGGAGCTTCTCTGTCACAATAAATGGTACCGCTGTTGACCCAGTTTCTCCACCCGTAAGCTCAGGAGTCTCCTTGAAAGCTCTCTCCCTTCCCCTCCCTTGCCCAACTCACTGATCCTCCGCAGGCAAGTTGGTGCTACATCCAAACGGGCCCCCACTCTCACCCTCTCTCTCCACTGATGCTCCACCAAACACCAGCATCAGCTCTTCAACACCTCTCTGCTTCTCCTTATCACTAAGGAGCTTTTCGAAACAATTATCAGGTCAAGTTTCCAAGCCCTGAGAGCAGGGTAGGCTGTCAGAAGTAGAGCTCCAAGGGGTGGCACCCTGCCTGGCAGCTTCGCCTCCCTGGAGAAAGACCCCGCACACCCCCCGCTCTACTCCCCACATGGGTCCAGAGCTGCCTTCTCTCACAGCCACACACTCTCCGCGGTGTGTCTCCATCCACACCGCTGCCTGTATGGGAATAGAAAGCTCCGCAAGTTACAGGGTTATATCACGTGGGCACGTTTCACTTGTACATTTATAACTTTGTAGAATGTACTTAAGTCACTTGAATTTGCCTATTTAAGAAAAAAATCAATAGTTGTTCTAAAGCACATTCTTTTTGTGCTTTCAGCAGCATCGTAATTGAGTCTGTTAGTTTTTAATGCTTGTGCACCACTGCCAGCCTGCTTATGTACTCCCAGAAGGGAAAAGAAGAGGCTCTGGCCGTCCACAGTTCTAGCAGGACCCCAGGTTCTGCTGATTCACACATCTACTCTCTGACTGGAGGAACAGGCAGCACTTGCTGTTTTATTTGTTGGAACAACACCAAATCCTGGACACCCATGCTAATTTATTTTCAACCAAGACATGTGTTTCTAAGACGTCTATGAGAGAAAGCACAGTGCAATGGGAAAGGCTTAGATGTGGGCAGAGAGAGCTGTGAGGATCCCAGCCCAGCCTCTTGCCACCTGAGGGGCATGAGGAAGCCCCTGTCCCACGTGGACACCAGCACCCTCACCTGGCAATGGCCAACAGGATGCCCAAGAGATCTGCAGGAAACAGCATGTGCTGGGCACTTAGCATCACGCCAGGCAGGTACTCAGCGAGTGCTGGTGTTCCCCAGAGAGTGTAACAGGGCTAAGCACAGAGTCCTGCCAGAGCATAGCCTGTCATCGTCCAGAGCGCTGCCCTTCCCAACTCTGCCGGGCATTCCCTGGCCCCACCTTGGAAGCAAACACCATCAGCGGCAACTTGCATGAAAAACTGTATGGAAAAATCTGCAGCAAGCACAGACCTGCCTCCCACACTCCCCCTTTTCCTCCTCCAAGGTTTCTCCAGCCCCGCTTACCCCCTCAGTGTCCCTCCAATCACAAGCCCTGGGACCTGGAGCTCTCTGGCAACCCGCTCTGAGAGTTTTTGTCCAGCAGATGGAGAAGATTCTCCCAACCTCACAGGAAGGAGCGGGATCACCTGCTTCACACGCAGGGACAGTCACTGTCAGTCATAAGCATTTCCTGCAGCCACAGAACACATCCTCACTGGGGGCCCCTGCGCTGCCGTCTCCCTTCCCCTCTTCACCGCCCTGGTGAGGCGCAGCACCCCTGCCCCCTACGAGGAGCAGCTGCTGATGAGAGGAAAGGCTTTGATCTAAAGGGCTGGCTCTGAAAGACGGAATTTCAGGCTTTACTGAAGTAAAACGTGGGTCAACAGGAATTGGGCCTCAGACGCTAGACGTCAGAGTCCTCAAGAATCCCCTCCAATGCTCCATCGTCTTGCTAGTTCCCTGTGTGTAGGTCAATCCCTGGAGGCAAAGGGGGCGTATCTTATAGAGCACAAACAGTACCTTCCCGACACAGAGAAGAAATTTAGAATTGATGTTGTCTGTGCTAGACCTTGACCTTAAGGAAAGGAAAACCAAGGTCTGTGAAACCATTTATGGGAAGAACAGACCTAGCTCTGTTCTAGTTCATGGGCAGGAGGCGGGCTCAGAAACTCACAGCAGGCAGAGGCTCCGTTCACGGTGACGGAGACTATTATCGCTGTGTGGCGGGAGTCTCATAGAAACACCCCGGACGATGGCATTGCAGCTTAAGAGTCTAGGACAAAAATGGCTAGTATGAGTTTAATTTGTTATGTTGAGTTTGCGGACAGGTAGTGTTTAGAATAGGACGACTCTGAAGCTGGAGGAGAACGTCCACCAGCAGCAGACAGAACCAGGTTCACTAAGATGCACGCAGGAGGATGAGCTACAGAGAGGCTGGGGGGCGAGGGTGAGGAGGCTGAGGAGTAACTGGAAACACAGGAGTTCCCTGGGGGCTCCATGTTTCCTGAGGGGCCTGGAGAAGCTGGAGGGGGCTCCCATGTTGGCCACACTAGAGTTTTTTTCTGAGTCCTGGCCCTGGCCTGCCTGCAATGGCTCTGCTGGGAAGCCAGCCAGGACGCACTGTACCCGGTGCTGACCCGAGACGGCAGCCTGGCGCCAGGACAGGGAGGGGTGTGAGCAGCAGCTGTGCAGGCACCAGGGTGTACAGAGTGGGCGAGAGGGCTACGTGCGACAGGCCACCGCTAGGCAAGCAATGACAAGCAACGATCAAATACTTGGGCTTAAATTATTGATTAATCAGGTTAAGAAAAAAAGATGAAAATGTCTTTTAAGATGGGAGGTGGGTCACAGGGAGAGCTTGCAGGAAGAGGAAGAGCCAGGCTATGGCCAATCATCCTGCTTCCTCTTCTGGGCTCACAGCTGACCAGGCTGACCACGCTGACCAGGCTGACCGGAGCTCTTGTGAGCTTGGTTCTGCCTAAGAGAGGGGAATAACAAACATCCAATTTTTGCTGATACTTTTTCCCCAAAGGTACAAACAAATGCTGCCACAGGAGAGGAGTTTTTGAAAAAGGCAATATAATTTTACTTTCAATTTTGTTTTATATGTTCACATTTTTTGTATAATGACTTATAATTGTTCATATATGAAAAACCTTCATTTACAGGAGGTCATGACCCAGAGAAAATAACTTCAGAAGACTGAGACGTCTCTGTGAAGGGAGAATGGGTTATAAAATGATTCTCCTGCTTCCTCGCTCTGACTCTGATGGTCAGGAGTTGTCTAAAGTTATAGAAGTCCTCCTGAACTTTTCTTATTGATTTGACAAAAAAAAAAAATCAAATTTTCTGTCATTAAATACAAATGACTTTCTGTCATTAAACAAATACACAGAAAACACCAGGCTCGCTGAAGATGCCCATTCATTATTACATAAACAGTGGGTGTGGGGTTTGGATGCTGATTCTAACATTCAAAATAACATCCAAGGTAACTACATTTTGTGCCCTGCTTTAGAAATTTTCAAGGTTTTGGATTTACAAAGGATTTAACAAAGTTAGGCTAGTAAGTACAGAGACACAATGTAGCCATGTAATAGCTTGATTTGAAAAGGCTGCAGCCTTAAAGAATTCCATTTAGAATATGGTTTCCTAGAACACAACCCAGATGGGCTGTTAAATAAAGAGAGAGACCAGCTGCACCTCGACAGATCTGCATCACAATTGGATCTTAAGAAAGCCAAACAATGTTTTTCATTAAACAAGAGAGCTCTTAATAAGTAGCTTTTTAAAAACATGATTATTCTCATTATTCAACAGAATGGAAGCCACTTTCTCTGCAATTGTCACACAAACTCTAGAGGAAGAGGGGAGACAATGGTTTCTGCATTTGCAAAGATGGACCAAGCTGACCTAAATTTGCAGCAGCCCTTAGGGCCCTGTGGATATTATCCACGCATTCACTCCAAGTACATTAAACACCTACTGCAGGTAGGCACTGTTCCAGCTCTGGGCACACAGCAGTGAACAGGTGGAGGTCTCTGTGCTCAGGAGCCTTAACCCTAGTTGAGGGAGAGTGACAATGAACAAATACATATACACTATATGAGGTAGAAAGCAGCATGGCGAAAAACAGGGAGGAAAGGAGTGCGGGACTCCTACTACAATTCGAGAGGTCAAAATTGCCTGTCTGAAAAAGGCAATATCCCTTATAAACATAGATGTAAAATATCTTTTAAGCACTTTGGGAGGTCGAGGCGAGTAGATCACCTGAGGTCAGGAGCTGGAGACCAACCTGGCCAACATCGTGAAACCTCACCTCTACTAAAAATACAAAAATTAGCTGGGCGTGGTGATGCGTGCCTGTAATTCCAACTACTCAGGAGGCAGAGACAGGGGAATTGCTTGAACCTGGGAGGTGGAGCTTGCAGTGAGTCAAGATCGCACCACTGTGCTCCAGCCTGGGTGACAGAGCAAGACTCCGTCTCAAAACAAACAAACAAACAAACAAACAAACAAACAAACAAAAACTTGAGCAGAAACCTGAGAAAAGTGAGCAGCCAGCCATGTCCCTTCATCATGGGCAAGAGTTCCAGAGACGGGAAACAGCCAGCGAAGACCCCACATCAGTATTGGGCTCAAAAAGCAGTAAAAAGGCGGGAGTGATGAAGGGGAGAACTGTAGGATATGAGATCAGACGAGACGGGGCCACAGCACATGAAACCTCACAGGCTCTGTAAGGACTTGAGTCATAAAAGGTATATTATCCAGCCACATGGAGTTAAATCAGATATGAACAGCAGAAAAGTCCCTGGACTGTGCCCAAATATTTCGAATATAAATAATGCATTTCTAAATAACCTGTAGATCAAAAAAGAAGCCAAAAGGAAACTAGAAATTTTGTTTTCTGAAATGAATGAAAAAGAAAATGTCAGGCTGTGAGCCCAAGCCATGCCATCGCATCCCCTGTGACTATCACGATATATGCCCAGATGGCCTGGAAGTAACTGAAGAATCACAAAAGAAGTGCAATGCTCCTGCCCTTGCCTTAACCGGATGACATTCCACCACAAAGAAGTGAAAATGGCCGGTCCTTGCCTTAAGTGGGATGACATTACCTTGTGAAATTCTTTCCTGGCTCATCCTGGCTCAAAAGCTCCCCACTGAGCACCTTGTAACCCCACTCCTGCCCTCGCTAGAGAATAACCCTTTGACTGTAATTTTCTTACCTACCCAAATCCTATAAACGGCCCCTAATTCCTTATCTCCCTCCGCTGACTCCCCTCTTCAGACTCAGCCCGCTCCACCAGGTGATTAAAAGCTTTATTGCTCACACAAAGCCTGTTTGGTGGTCTCTTCACATGGACACGCACGACAGAAAACACAACATATCAGAATTTGTATGACTGCACCAAAGCATTCCCAAGGTAGAAATCAGTAACACTAAACATCTATATTGAAAAAGTATCATATCAATGACTTCAGCTTCCATCTGAAAAAAATGGAAAAAGGAGAAAAAAAAAAGTAAGCAGAAAAAAGAAAATAACAAGATCAAAGGAGAAATCAATGAAATTAAAAATAAAAAAAACAGAAAACAGAGAATGAAATCAAAGGCATTTGTTTTCAGAAAATCAATAAAATTGATAAACATCTATCAAAACTGATCAGAAAAAATATAGAAGACACAAATTATCAACATCAGGAATGAGAGAGGTAGCAGTACTACAGACTGTACAGATATTAAAAGGATAATAAGTAAATAATATGAACTATTTCATGTGAACAAATGTGACAGCACATACAATGAACAAATTCCTTGAAGACACAAATTATCAAAGTTCACCCAAGAACAAAGAGATAACAGGAATAGCCCTGTTACTATTTAAGAAATTGAGGCCAGGCATGGTGGATCACATCTGTAATCTCAGCACTTTGGGAGGCCGAGGTGGACAGACTGCTTGAACCCAAGGGTTCAAGACCAGCCTGGGCAACATGGTAAAACCCTATCTCTACCCAAAAAAAAAAAAAAAAAAATTAGCCAGGTGTGGTGGTAACGTGCCTGTAGTCTCAGCTACTCAGGAGGCTGAAGTGGGAAGATTGCTTAAACCTGGGAGGTTCAGGCTGCAGTGAGCCAAGACTGCATCACCGTACTCCAGCCTAGGCAACAGAACGAGACCCTGCCTCAAACAAAAATGTTGTTTGAAATCATAATGCAAAACCTTCCCACAAGGGAAAACCCCAGACCTCAGGGTTTGACTGGTGAACTGTACCAAACATATAAGGTTGAAATTATAGTAATTCTACACAAACTCTTCCTAAAAACTGAATAAAAGAGAATCCTTCCCAACTCATTAAATGAGCTCATAATTACCCTACTATGAAAACCAAAGACATTAAAAGAAAAGGAAACTACAGGACAATCTCTTATAAACATAGTTGTAAAACATATTTTTAAAACTTTAGCAAATCTAATCCAAGAATATATTAGAAGAATAGCAATATGCCAGGTGCAGTGGCTCACCAGCACTTTGGGAGGCTGAGGTGGGCAGATTACGAGGTCAAGAGATTAAGACCATCCCAGCCAACATGGTGAAACCCCATCTCTACTAAAAATACAAAAATTAGCTGGGTGTGGTGGTGGGCACCTGTAGTCCCAACTACTTGGGAGGATGAGGCAGGAGATTCCCTTGAAGCCAGGAGGCGGAGGTTGCAGTGAGCCAAGATCATGCCACTGCACTTCAGCCTGGCAACAGAGTGAGACTACATCTCAAAGAAGGATAACAATACATCATGATCAAGTGAAGTTTATCCAGAAACGCAGGATGATTTAACACCTGACAGGCAATCAATGTTACCTACGTTACCTACGTTACCAGTGTTACCTAATGTTACCTACGTTAACAAACTAAAATATATATATATTTTTA
Source organism: Papio anubis (assembly GCF_008728515.1). Taxonomy (NCBI): domain Eukaryota; kingdom Metazoa; phylum Chordata; class Mammalia; order Primates; family Cercopithecidae; genus Papio; species Papio anubis. The sequence goes on along the minus strand of NC_044982.1, from coordinate 157,752,731 downwards.
ATAGACACAGCGAAGGCACTTGAAAAACTCAACACTCATTCATAATAAAAAAACTCTGCACACCAGGAATAAACAAGTAATTTCTTAACTTGAAGAAGAATATCTAAAATGCGTGTGTGTGCACACACACCCACACACAGTTACATCATATTTAACGGTGAGAGTGTTTGTGCTTCCTGGCTAACATCAGGAATAAGATAAGAGATCCACTCTCATCATTTCTATTAAACATTTTATTGGAGGTAAATAGCCAATGCATTTTACTGGAAAGTATAACCAATGCAATTAGGCAAGAAAAAAAGTAATGACATATAGATTGGAAAGAATGAAAGAAATCTCTATTTAGCTATAAATTAAATTTGATGTAATCTACAAAAAGACTACTAGAACTAGTAAGTTTAGTAAGGCCACCGGATATAAGATCCATACATATACATCTATTATATTTCTATATAATAGCGATGAAGATCAGAAATTAGAATTTTTAAAAATAACTTTTATAATACCATCAAAATGTAAAATACTTAGAAACAAAGTTGACAAAATATGTGAAAGGCTTGTACACTGAAAACAATACAATATTGCTGAAAGAAATAAAAGACTAAAAAAATGGAGAGCTATACCTTGTTCATGACGGGAAGACTTACTAGTGTCAAGCAGCTAATTCTCCCCAAGTTGTTCTACAGATTCAAATAAATCCCAATAAAATCACAGCAAGCTACTTGTAGATATTAACAAACTGATTTTAAAATTCATATGGAAATGCAGAGACCCCAGAATAGCCAAACAACACCCCAAAAAACCCTGAAAGAACAAATATAAAGAAATGACACTGCCTGCTTTTAATAATCATTATAAAGCTGCAGTAACAAAACAGTGTAAATATAGGCCAAATAAGAGTTTGGAAATAAACTCACATACACAACTGATTTTTTTTTTTTTACAAAGATGCAAAGGTGATCCAGCAGCAAAAACATTCATTTTCTACAAATGCTACTGGAACAACTGGACACCCAATACCCCTCCCACACCCAAAATAAACTTGAATCCATACTTCACGGCATATACAAACGTTAACTCAAGAGGGATCACAGACCTCAATATAAAACCTAGAACTCTAAAATGTATAAAAGAAAACACAGAAGAAAATCTTATTGACCCCAGGATGCTTAGATACAACACTAAAAAACACAATACATGAAAAACAAGTGGATTAAATGGACTTCATCAAAGTTAAATACCTCTCCTCCTCAAAAGACACTGTTAAAAAGAATGAACAGACAAGCCACAGGCTAGGAGAAGATATTTGCAAAGTATCTATCTTACAAAGGATTTGCATCGAGAGCATCTAAAGAATTCTGACAATTCAATAATAACAAACAAAACTCAAAAATTGGGAACATATTTGAACAACACGCTTTACCAAATGAGAAATATAAATGGAAAATATGCACATAAAAAGATGCCCAACATCATTAGTCAGCAGGAAACCCTAAGTTTAAACCACAAAGAGACAATATAATCCAGCAACCCCACGTCGGCATATATACCCAAAGAATTAAAAACACGTCTTGAAGAGTTATTTGTACACTCATGTTCATAGCAGCATCATTCAAAATAGCCAAAAGGTGGAAGAACTCCAGTATCCGTTGACAGATAAATAGATAAATTGCAGTATATCTACACAATGGAATATGCTTCATCCTTAAAAAGAAATTCTCACACGAGCTACCACGTGGATGAGCCTTGAGGACATGCTGCTGACTGAAATAAGCCCATCACAAAATGACAAATACCATATGATTCCACTAATACGAGGTACCTGGTAGTCAAGTTCATAGAGACAGAATAGAATGGTGGTTATCCGGATCTAGCACAAGGGCTAAATAGGGAGTTCATGTTTAAGGGGTACAGGCTTTCAGTTTTGCAAGATGAAAAGAGTTTTGAAGACGGATGGTAGAGATGGTTGCATAAGAATATGAATGTACTTAATGCCACTGAACTGCACATGCAAAATAGTTAAAATGGTAAACCTTATATGTATTTTACCACAATTAAAAAACAATGAGATAGCACTCACACTCACTATAATGAGTATAACAAATAAGACACAGTAACATATGTTAACAAAGACGTAGAGAAATGAGAATTCTCATACACTGCTGGCGGGAAGGAAAAATGCCATAACCATGTGGGAAATAGTAGGGCAATTTCTTTAAAATTTAAATACACACCATTTCATCCACTCATTCCACCGGGTAGAAGTGTGATGGGTATGTTAGCTATTGGATTGTGGTGATGATTTCACAAGGGTACATATGTGAAAACTTATTAAATTTTACACTTTAAATATTTGTAATTTATTGTATGTCAATTATATCTCAACAAGACTGGTTAAAAAAAAATAAAAAAAGACTATGGCAGAATATAGTAAAGTGTGAAAAACCACACCAAAAGAATTTCTGGGTTCATTCTGAACAAAAAATTTCTAACAAACCACAAGTACAATTTTCACTGAGGAATTGTTAGAAGAACAGCAAATTGCGGCGCTCTACCCTTGCCTACTATGAAGTGCCTTGAAAAATAAACATTGATATTTTGCTCACTGATTGTGAATCTTAACAGGATGGCCCCTAAGCAACATTTATACACAAGGCAAAATTAACCATGTTTTGAGTATTGGGTTCTTTGCACTTGTCTCCTTGAAATTCAAAGGGAAAAAGTTGCCCAGTTTGAGTTTGTGAAGTAGAAAGACAGAATGGCCCAATTTCACGTGGATGGAAATAGAATCATTTCCTAGGAGTATAAAAAGGGAATTGCCCGAAGCACTTGCACATAGAATGCTTTTTTTTTTTTCATTATTTACACTATAGTTTTATTTCCTAAGGGGCTCTGACAAAAATAGAAGCATAAAATGCTAGCACCACAACGGACTTCAGAAACCATCTGGCTTCTCTTTTCTGGGTGAGTAAACTGGAGTCCGGAGAATGGGAGGCGCCCGGGAAAGAGGCTGAAAAGAGGCCGGGGCGCCCCTCCCTCCCTTGGCCGGGAAGGACCAGCCACCGGCGGCCTAGGAACCGCGGAGTCCTGGAGCCCCCAGTCCTGGCGCCAGGCAGGCCTGTTCCTTAGGAGAGGCGTGCGCTCATCCAGCGGTTCCTTCCTCCAGTCGTCGTATTTTCCCAGCACCGGGCTCCCTTCTCCTCCCCCACGGCAGACCCCGCGGGGCCGGACGCAGCCACGAACCACCCAGCTGCGCGGCGGGTGATCTATCTGTGCTTGTCCTCAACGCCACCGAGAAGCACCTGCAGGGGAGGCCTGCCCTGGAGCGGGCGAACAGGATGGGAGGCAGCAGGAGGGGTGCGGGAGCCGGGAGGGTGTGCGGGAGCCGGGGAGGGTGCGGGAGCCGGGGACGGGGTGCGGGAGCCGGGGACGGGGTGCTTGCGGGAGGCAGAGGGAGGGTGTGTGGGGAGCCGGAGAGACAAAGGCTCAAAGGAAAAGTCTCTAAAGAGCTCAAAGGATAAAAGTCTCAGGCACTCTCAAAAGGAAAGGTCTAAGGCTCAAGAACAAATCTCGGCTCAAAGAAAAGTCTAAAAGAGCTCAAGGAAAAAGTCTCCTAAAGAGCTCAAGGAAAATCCCAAAGGCTCAAAGGAAAAGGAAATCTCTAAAGCTCAAAGGAAGAATCTAAAAGGCTCAAGAGACAAAGATAAATAAACAGAAAGGAAAGAATCTAAAATCAAAGGAAAGGAGTCTAAAAGAGGCTCGAGAAGGAAAAATCTGAGCTCAAAGAACCAAGGAAATCACAAGGCTCAAGAACAAAATCACAAGAGGCTCAAAGAGACTCAAAATCAGAAACAAAGACAGAAAACTCAAAGGAAAAGTCGGGCCGGGGAGGGTGTGGAGCCGGGGAGGGGTGCAGGGCAGGGAGGGCCCCACCCGCAGAGCCCCACCGCGAGCCGCGTCCATCCCGGCCTGGAGCAGGTGACGGTTCGATGGAGACGCCACGCGAAGCAATGCAGAGCTGTTGGCTTTACGGTTTCATGTTGAAAACACAGCGTGGGCCGTGAACCCGGGGCGATAAGCCTGAAGGGCTGCTTCCCCAGGCTGGGAACCGCGAAGGAGGCCTGGGCCGGCTGCGAGGCAGCTACAGGAGAAGCGGCTCGTGTTCCAGATGCTTCGTTGGGACAGAGTTCGTGTTCCAGATGCTTCGCTGGGACGCAGCAGGCAGACGGCTGCACACCGCGGGGGCGGGTGTAAAACGCAAACCAACCCCGAACCTCCAGGCGGCGACGGCATCGCACTAACCCCAGCGCGGGGCCCTGGGAGCGCATGGAGCTGCCGGCCCCGGAGGTGGCCGCTGCCCGGGCGGGGGCAGGAGGGGAGGAGGACCCGTGGCACGTCCAGGGTCCGCCTGCGAGCGGTGGAGCTGGAGCCGGCCGCTGGCAGATGCCCTGGGCTAGGACGAGAACAGAAATGAGGGTGGCAGGGGAGCCCTGGACGTGCCATGGAGGTGCGCAGTGCTGGAGGTGCGCAGTGAGCGCTGCCTGGAGAAGACCGTCCGCGCCCTCCACATCCAGATGGGAATGCAGGCTTCGGGAGTGCCCGGGAGACCCAGGCGGCGGGGGCAGCCAGAGCGAGGCCCCCACACACCCAGGGCATGGGATTCAAACGCTACAGGGCGGGGGAACCTGGCTCTCCAGAAGGAAGCGCGCCCCAGCCTCCACTGGTCTCCAGGCCGAATGGCCGAGCCCGGACACCACCGCGGAGTTACAGTGCAGGTTTGTCAGGCCGTGAGGAGACTGTTTAAATAACACTTTCTAAAAAGATGAACTTTAGAAGATGCCAGTGCCTGGCTAATGGCACCAGCCGCATGCTGGCTGTTGGGAAGGCGAGGGCTCTGGTGCTCCACCCTCCCTGGGTGGGGAAGTCCAGCTGGGAGCAGAGGGCTGACTTCCAGCTTCTGTTTCCAACGTAAGTTGTGTACAATCCTAGGCTTACACTAAAAAGAAGTGGAACTTTCTAGAGAGAAAATAGTTGTTTTTCATGGTGCTTTAAGATTTCCAACTGTTAAACGGAGCCTGAGAGCCAGGTTTGCGCCGTGGTTCACGGATGTCTAAAGTGCACAAGATGAAAAACTGGTCTTCCTACCGAAAAGGAACGTACTGTGAGAAGCGTGGACAAGCTTGGGGAGAAAGCAATGGAATTCAGACGTGAGCATGCGTGGCGCCCCGGCCCTGCTCCTTGGGCTGCGTTCCCAGTGGAGAAGGGTCGGGGCAGAAGATCCCAGAGCTCGTGCAACACAAGGAGGGCTCTTCCCTAGTGCCCCGCTCCACCCGTGCCCCTGGCTTCCTGTGCCCACTGTGCGCTCTCCTACGCCTCAGCCTGTCCCTCCCGGCACGGATGCGTCTACCTGACACACACGGTTATGATTCTCAATAAAAAAGAGGTGTCAAAAAGGCGGCCCTGTGGGAAGAGGGTTTTTTACAGGGGAAATAAGAAACCAGCTCCACTTCACTGGTGGCCCAGACTGCAGAGAGGACCGTGGCCACCTTAATAACAGCTGGCAGATGGCGAGAGAGGCCTGGGTGGGAGGTGGCCACGTAGCCGAGCCTCACTGCCCATCTCTCCCGCTGGTCAGCCCCTCAGTCTCTTCACTCTCGCATTCTAGCCGGGGCTCCTGCCCACACCCCGCATGGCATGGCCCGAGCCAGACCTGGACACTGTCCCAAGGTCCTGCCTCCCCTGTCTACCCGCCAGCATTCCTGACCTAGTCACCCCGGCCCACCTCTGGGGAAGCTCTCTACCCATCTGTGGAGCTTCCTGGGTGATGCTTACCAGGGAGAACAGACTGCTTCACACACTCTAAGCCCTTCTGATGGCGTCCTGTAACACCAAGGAAACGTCCAGACTTCTCACTGTCTCCCCACTCAAGCCAAGGGTCTTTCCCCCGGGCTCCCCCAGCCTCACCCCCACTCTCCACTGACTGCCCTCACTTCTCTCAGACCACAGGGCAGCTGGGGGAGTCTGCTGACCACTCCGGGTGCCGGTGCTGTGGAGCTGTGGCCAGTCACTGCTGCTATGTGACTTCTCCCTTTGCCCAGTGTGTCCTCAGCTTCCCCGTGTCTTCAGAGCTAAGTCAAGACAGGCACGAAGAATAACGAGTGCCTCTGCGTTGGTGTCATCCACACACGTCAGAGAAGGCGCCTTCGTCCCCTCCTCAGACAACCCGTGCTCCCTTCACTGGGGCAGATGGAGGCGTCACATGCTCCTTTGCTTGACGGAGGCTAAGAAATTATGGCCTGGAGACTTGCACTGAAGTAGGTTGCACAGCTGTGGATTTATTGCTTGGCCTTTTTCACTCTTCTGAAGAAAATGGACTTTAAAAATAATCTGCTCTCCCATAAAAAAAAGAAGAAATTCTCAGGAAGGAAAATCAGTCATGCCATCAAACTTACTGAAAAGCTCTCTAGAGCAAAGTTTTCAAATGCTTCTTTAATCTGGTTACATAACCTGGGTATTAAGACATAAAGCAAGGTTCTCCCTGGACCCAGAGGCACCTGCTGTCCACAGGAGGCTGACCCATCAGCTCCCCGAGGGCAGGGCTGGAGGGATCTTCTCCCCTGCGTGTTTGCTGACAGCACTGCTTTCTCCACGACTTCACACGTGCCTGTGTGTGTGCAAGTGTGTGTGTGCAACTGTGTGTGTGTGCAAGTGTGTGTGTGCAAGTGTGTGTGTGCAAGTGTGTGTGCATCTGTTGCAGACACAGGTGCCTTTCCAGGTGGTGATGACTATTGAGGAAGGCAAGTCATTGAGGTGGTGGCCCCAGAGGGCATCCCAGTCTCTACTCTATGTGGGGGCAAATGCAGAGTTAGGCTTCAGGAATAAGACAACAGGGTGTAGAACAGGTAGAAACGTTTCTTTCTGCTCCAGCAAGCCCACATTTGTGGGAGGAAGTGGAAGAACTCCCACGTGCGCAGCACAGCTGGGCAAAGGTGTGAACGCCTAGAACAGTCGGAGGATTTTAAGCTGGGGAAGTGATGCTCAGGGAGCCTGAGCTGGCCATGGGGCAGACGTCGCAACCTCCTTCCCTTTGGCTGAAAGTAATGAACTGGGACCTAGGTGCTGGGTCGGGGAGCAGAGGCAGGGAGGACCTCTGGGAGGCAGGATTCACTTCCTTTTTTTTTTTTTTTTTTGAGACAGAGTCTTGCTCTGTCGCCCAGGCTGGAGTACAGTGGCCGGATCTCAGCTCACTACAAGCTCCACCTCCCGGGTTCACGCCATTCTCCTGCCTCAGCCTCCCGAGTAGCTGGGACCACAGGCGCCCGCCACTTCGCCCGGCTAGTTTTTTGTATTTTTTAGTAGAGACGGCGTTTCACCGTGTTAGCCAGGATGGTCTTGATCTCATGACCTCGTGATCCGCCCGTCTCAGCCTCCCAAAGTGCTGGGATTACAGGCTTGAGCCACCGCGCCCGGCCCACTTCCTTATAAAGAGAAACTGTCCCACCACACAACTGTCTCAAGATGGAATGGGCTTTCATAGAAGCTGGAACCACATGGCAGAAATTTTAAAACCATGCATGGGGTGGAGAGAAGGTGGGGGAACAATCTCTACACTTTAGCACTGCACTGACATTCTATGACTCGGAGGTTTCCAGCCTGGATATTTAGAAAAACGTACCCGAATTGACAGAAAAGGGGAGGGCAGGCTATGAAGGATGGGCAGGGGGCACCGCGTACTTGGCACAAGGGCAGCAGGGAGCCGGGGTCTGAGGAATGCAGGCTGGGCATCAAGGAAGAAGCTGGAGCTGGGTTTGGTGAGGAACAGTGAGGAGCTTCTCATGGGGATCCCCATGGGATTATCACAAGCTTAGGCTGGCCTACGTGCTGGCCACATCCCAGGACAACAGCCGTCCTGCTCCCGCCTCTTCTAGACGCCCTCCCCATGACTGAACAGATGGGACTCTGGGGTATGCCACCATTCTCCCTCTTCACCTCCCTGTTGTCTGCCCTCTGTCTTTTGACATTACCTCCAGGGGCATCCAGCCAGTGTCCTCCACACCATGAGCTCACTGCAGCCCCCAAAGGCTCCCCAACCTTGCACCTCCTCCCCCTCAGTCCCCTCTCCTGCCTCAAAGAACTTCCTCTTGCCCTTGTGGGCTTCTTCCTGTGTGCTTGTTTGCCAGATTCCTTCACTTTCTGCAGTTACCTCCATTTTGGACAATGCTGAATCTTACCGTTTGGGACACTGGCATTCTTTCCTCTTTTATTGCTTCCCATTTTAGAAGAACTATTCTAATTTAAAAAGTTATCAGCTTCTCATTTGATAAAATTCAGCATCCCTTTATGATAAAAACCGTCAACAAACTAGGCACAGAAGGGACGTAAATTCATAAAAGTGATATATGACAAACCCATAGCCAACATCATACTGAATGGGGAAAAGTTGAAAGCGTTCCTCCTGAGAACCGGAGCAAGACAAGGATGCTCTCTCTCAACGCTCCTATTCAACAGTGTTGGAAGTAATAGCCAGAGCAATCACGCAAGAGAAAGAAAGAAAGGGTATCTAAATCGGAAAAGAGAAAGCCAAACTATCACTGTTTGCCGAAGATATGATAGTATACCTAGAAAACCCTAAAGACTCCTCCAAAAGACTCCCAGATATGATAAACTTTCAATAAAGTCTCAGGTTACAAACTCAATGTATACAAATCAGTAGCTGCTATACACCAATAACGACCAAGCTAAGAATCAAATCAAGAACTCAGCTCCTTTTACAATAGCTGCAAAACATAAAATAAAATACCTAGGAATATATTTAACCAAGGAGGTCAAAGATCTCTGTAAGGAAAACTACAAAACACTGCTGAAAGAAATCACAGATGACACAAACAAACGGAAATACATCCCATGCTCATGGATGGGAAGAATCAATATTGTGAAAATGACCACACTGCCCAGAGCAATCTACAGATTCAATGAAATTCCCATCAAAATGCGGACATCGTTTTTTATAGAATTTTTTAAAATCCTAAAATCCATGTGCTACCAAAAAAAAAAAAAAAAGAGCCTGAATAGATAAAGCAAACTTAAGCAAAAAGAACAAACCTTGAGACATCACGTTATTGGACTTCAAGTTACGCTACAAGGCTATAGTTACCAACACAGCCTGGGACTGGTAGAAAAGCAGGCACATAGACCAATGAAAGTCAGAAGCAAAGCCAAATACTTGTAGCCAACTGATCTGTGACAAAGCAAACAGAAACATAAATTGGGAAAAGGACACCCTGTTTACTAAATGGCATCGGGAAAACTGGCCAGATGAAGAGGAATGAAACTGTATCTGTATCTCTCCCCAGTACAAAAATCAACTCGATCCAAGATTTAAATCTAAGACCTGAAATCACAAACATTCTAGAAGATAACCTTGGGAAAGCTCTTCTGGACACTGGCCTGGGCAGAGAATTCATGACTAAGACCCCAAAAGTAAATGCGACAAAAATGAAAGTAAATAAATGGAACCTAATTAAGTTAAAAAGCTTAATAATAATAATCAGACAACCCACAGAGTGGGAGAAAATATTTGCAAACTATGCATCCGACAAAGGACTAGTATCCAGAATCTATAGGGAAAAAACAAATCTGCAAGAAAAAAAGCAAATAATCCCACCAGAAAGTGGACAAAAGGACATTAATAGAGAATTCTCAGAATAAGATATACAAATGGCCAACAAACATATGAAAAAATGCCAACATTACTAATGATGAGGGAAATGCAAATCAAAACCACAATGAGATGCCATCTTACTCTTGCAAAAATGGCCACTATTAAAAAGTCAAAAAACAACAGATGTTGGTGTGGATGTCATGTAAAAGGAACGCTTTTACCCTGCTGTGAGAATGTAAATTAGTACAACCTCTATGGAAAACTATGTAGAGATTCCTTAGAGAACTAGAAGTAGGTCTACCGTTTGATCCAGCAATCCCACTACTGAGTGTCTACCCAAAGGCAAAGAAGTCATTATATGAAAAAGATACCTGTACATGCATGTTTACAGCAGCACAATTCACAACTGCAAAGATATGGAACCAACCTAAGTGCCCACTAACCACTGAGTGATAAAGAAAATGTGCTATATATACACCATGGAATACCACTTAGCCATAAAAAAAAAAAACAAAAACATCTTTTGCAGCTACCTGGATGGAGCTGGAGGCCATTATTCTAAGTGAAGTAACTCAGGAATGGAAAACTAAATACCACATGTTCTCACTTATAAGTGGGAGCTAAGCTTGAGTATGCAAGGGCATACAGAGTGATATAATGGATTGTGGAGATTCAGAGTGGGGAGGGTGAGAGGGAGGTGTGACATAAAAAATTACATATTGGGTACAATGTACACTCCTCAGGTGACAGGTGCACTGAAATCTCAGAATCCACTACTATATAATTCATCCATGCACCCAAAACCACTTGTACCCCCAAAAGCTATTGAAATTAAAAGCAAAATTTAAACTGAAAAAACAGTTACCAGCTTTTGAAGCTTAGAAAATGCAGGTCTATTGATTTCTTTTTTCAATTTGTAAGTCAATCAAGAAAAGAAAATGGCTTACTGCTGTTTCGGAGTGTAATAAAGGCTTACCTTTTTGCGCTCTCTGTAGGGACACAGAGCTGTGGTGTGTCTGGGGTTGGGCAGTGTCCATGTGCGTTTGCCTCTCTGTCTCAGTCTGGCTTTGGCAACAAGACCAAGCTACATAAGCCATATGGGCCTCAGCTTCCTGACCTCTAAAATGAAGCTAGTAAGACCAGGTCACTGGATATCTGAGTGTCTGTGGCAACCTCATAAGAAGGGCGTCATAAGAAGGGCTCCTGTTTGCAAGCCCAGCGCCTCAGCAAACAGGACCCCCTCCCCTGCACCAACCTTGCAGCTCAAGGGCTTAATGATGATTAAACAGGGCCAGAATCACTTCATTTTTATTTCAAACCACTTTTTTTAAAATGACCTTGAAGCTGGATTTGTGCATTCCACAAAATAATTCTATAAACAACGTCCACACAAAAGTGGAGTGTATTTGTTAACTGACTCTGCACCGTTAACAAAGTTGACGCACCCATGGGATAAATGTTGGAGTAAAAACCCCTCATCAGGCAGCGGCTTCCTGCAGGACAACTTATATTTATCAAAAGCCACCCCGACCTTCGGCCCATGAAACTACCCAAACTCCTTTCAACAACAAAATAAAGAATACCCCTAAGTATTTGATTCTAAGATTGTAAGTGGTTTCCGAAAGAAAAATCTTTGAGAGAAAGTATTTTCTCTGGGTGAGTCAGGAGCACAAGGAGGGGACTGGCATCCCTGACAGGGGCAGACGCAGGGAAGGTGCTGGCCTACCCCACCAATTTCATGCACAGGCAGTGACAGGGGTGGCAGTCTCTCCAGGGAAAAAGTTCATGATAGGTTTTTATATTGACGTAAAGAGAAACAAAACTTTAAAAAAAATCCTTCATTAAAAAAAGATTAATTAAAGCCAATTATACGTTCAGCTGCAATGTGAAATGACAAATTCCACTTTGTCCCATGGGACTGGCATTTTAGTTATTATTCATTCCAAGTTCAGAATATAAAACACTTAGCTTGCTTTCCTTTTTTAAAGTTCCCAGTAATATCCAATTGCAAAAGGAACCAAAAGAGAGCCCCCTTTTACTTAAAGGGAGAAACCTGGGGTGCGAGGATTCCCCGGGGGCACACCATGCACATCAGCAGGACCTGTCTCTCACTGCAACTTCAGCTGCTATTGCTGCGTTGACTAGAAGTAAAATACTAACGCCGTGCCATGGCCCTCACCCCAGCCAGCCCAGCAGCTTCTTCATGCCTGAGATGCCCCTCCTCCGTCACAGGCCTTCTTTCCTCCTCCTCCCCACGCCCCCACATGCCCACTACAGACGCCCCAGAGACTCCCTGCTGCCCCTCCCCAGGAGGCTCCTGCACCAGTGCCCCTACCCCACTCACAGAGAGAGGGCAAGAGAGCAGCACAGGGGTCGGTGTCAGGAGGGGTTGCTGCTGAGAACTCGGTGCTTCTCTGGGCAGAGGAACAAGGAGAAGAGGGCAGGTGCTGCAGGTCTCTGGGGCTGGCATTGCCTCACGAATGTGAGGGCAAAGGGCAGAGTTCACCACAGCTCCTGGGCCACCGTCATGCAGCTACTCCACATCAGGATGAGAAATGGGGTGCAGGCTCTCCGGGGTCCCAGCTGAGTGGGAAGGGCCTCTCTCCCCTCCACCCTCCTGAACCCAGCAGGAGGGGCTGACCCACTTCCATCCACTTCTTCACCAGCACCCCTCACTATACACAGGCACAGATATGCATCCATGCACACACACACACACACACACACAGATACACACACAGATACACACACACACACAGATACACACACAGATACACACAGCCTATGAGGGAAGAGTGACCAAGTGACACAGAAATGGGAGGAAATGTTCACAGTCTTCTAGGTTCCAACAAACCTTTACTTTCAAAGCAGAGTAAAAAGGAATAAAAGCCATGAGATATTAAAGCTCATTAAAAGGGACCTTTCATCTCCATTCCAGGCTTTTCCACCAGGAGGAGGCATCCATTGGACGCTCATTTCCACCAGGAGGAGACATCGGTCTGATCGCGCGTTCCCACCAGGAGGAGGCATCCTCAGACCGCTCATTTCCACCAGGAGGAATCATCCTTCAGATCGCTCGTTCCCACCAGGAGGAGGCGTCCGTCGGATCCCTCATTTCCACCAGGAGGAGGCATCCATTGGATCCCTCGTTCCCACCAGGAGGAAGCGTACATCAGATCGGTCATTTCCACCAGGAGGAAGTACCCATCGGATTGCTCAGCTCATCATTACAGTGGCGCCTAGTGGGACACTGAAATTCACGATGGAGAAGAAAGAGGCTTCTCACACATATTTCACACTCGAAAGGTTGGAAATAGCAAATCCAGTGCCTCTTCAGAAAGCAGTGATCTAAAGAAACCTTCTAAACCTAGAGCCTGGAGGAAACCAATCACCCTGCCTGCATCTTATAAAATCTACAGAGAAAAGATGAAGACGGGAGAAAATCACATTTTTCTTTTTTAATTACTATTTTATTGATACATAACAGATGTATGTATTTTCAGAGTATATGTGGTAATTTGATACATTCAAGTAATATGTAAAGATCAAACAGGGTAATTGGAACAACCATCACCTTAAATATCTACCTTTTCTTTATGCTAGGAACATTCGAATTATTCTCTGAAACATACAATTATTCTTTGAAACATACAATCAATTAATGTTAACTACAGTCACCCTCCTGATCTATGAGAAATGAGGTCTGATTTCTTCTATTTAACTATGTATTTGTACCCATTAACCAACCTCTCTTCAATCCACAGTTTATTTTTTTAATTAAAAAAGCAAGAAAGAACAGAATTTTATAAGTAGAAGAAGAATGTGATAATAAAGAAGCATGAAAAATATTGAATAAGATGGAAGACTGAAGTGCATAAAATGTGTAACAGTAAATAAAAGATAATGGAGATATATTGAAGACATACAATGATGCCCACTGACAAAACACTGAGGAAGCTGGCACAGAACACTTGACATATTTAGAACAGTAACAAAATTACAAAACAGCTTTCAATCGTCCACTGAATAGTCATGGAAAACTTGAAACTACTAAAGTATGAGGTATTTAAAAGGTAAGTTTGGTTCAGTCAGTCTCTAAGATTGCTGTATCATCATTCTGAGCACAGGTATGTTCATATTAAAATAAAAATATGGGCCGAGCGCGGTGGCTCATGCCTGAAATCCCAGCACATTGGGAGGCCAAGGCAGGCAGATCACTTGAGGTCAGGAGTTCGAGACCAGCCTGGCCAATATGGCAAAACCCCATCTCTACTAAAAATACAAAAATTAGCTGGGCATGGTGGTGGCCACCTGTAATCCCAGCTACTCGGGTGGCTGAGGCACAAGAATTGCTCGAGCCTGGGAGGCAGAGGTTGCAGTGAACCAAGATTGTGCCACTGTACTCCAGCCTGGACCACAGAGTGAGACTGTCTCTCTCTCTCTGTCTTTCTCTCTCTCTCTCTCTCTCTCTATATATATATATATATATACACACATATGTTTATACACATATTCTTTATGCTAGGAACATATATATGAATACATATATATGTTTATACACATATATATTCTTTATGCTAGGAACATATATATGAACACACATATATATATGAATTTACCCCAAGGAAAATGAGGAGATGGTGTGGCCATCACAAAAGCAGCATCCCGGGGCCCAGGGAGAGTAGGGTTTCCTGGAGGGCTGCGGGAGGGGCAGGGAAGACTAAAGGCCAACCATCAGTCCAGTAAGATTACAGAAAATAAGATAAGAAATTATTGGAGGACATGATTTTAACTAAATGAATGGGAAGAAGCTTCCCATTTGCTGCAAGCCTCTGCCCAGGTGAACTCTGTGGTGTGTCACAGCAGAAGAGACTGGGCCAAGACCACTGTTCCTGTCACACGGTCAGGAGCAGAGGGAAGAGGCTCTGGGAAAGCCCTCTTGGTGCCTGTGCCCAGACGATGCACCTGCAGCAGGGCCAGGCAGTCAGAAATAAGGCCCTCAAAAGTAGTTTAAACCAACAATTATATAATGAGGTACCGTTTTTTACCCACCAAACTGGCAATGAAGAAAAGATGGCATACCATGTTGGTGAGGGTTTAGAGAACAGGCGTCTGTGTTCACATCTCCTGGGGCAAGGTGAATCACTGCAACTTACTGAAAGGGCAGTTTGGCACTATCTGGCCAATTAAATAGCCAAGAACCCCTACACTAGCAATTCCACTTCTAGTCCCAAAGACGTACATACAAGGCTAGCAAGAGTCTAGAAAACACTTACATGCCCACCAACAGATCATGTGAAACCAACAATGACCCTCAGAGGACGGAACACACGCGACCACGAGCAAGTGGGAGAGTCAGTGAAGCTGACACGCGCTGCCTTCAGGTTTTATTGTTAGGTCTAAGACAAAACAAAACAAAAACAAGGCTCAGAAGAGCACACACAGTGGCCCCCATGTTTATGTTTTACAAATAAAATAATCGTATTGAGGCTGGGAGGGTGGCTCACACCTATAATCCCAGCACTTTGGGAGGCTGTGGCGGGCAGATCACCTGAGGTCAGGAGTTCGAGACCAGCCTGACCAACATGGAGAAACCCCATCTCTTCCAAAAATACAAAAAAATCAGCCAGGCGTGGTGGTGGGTGCCTGTAATCCCAGCTGCCCAGGAGGCTGAGGCAGGAGAATCACTTGAACCCGGGAGGCAGTGGTTGCAGAGAGCTGAGATTTTGCCATTGCACTCCAGCCTGGGCAACAAGAGCAAAACTCTGTCTCAAAAAAACAAAACAAAAAAAGAAAAAAAAAAAAAAGAAAATAATTATATTCATTATAAACTATCAATGCTAATGATCTCTGAAAGGGAACTTACATTAGAAGAAGGAAGACAGGGAGGGACAGAGGAAGAAAGAAAAAAAATCTTTTTAAAAACATGAATCAACACAGAAGCTCAGAGTGTTCACAGAATCACTGGGAAATGTAAGGCTACGTCTTACGCCTTTCTCCAGCAGTCCTGAGCAATCCACTCTTACCCAGGTGAAATGTTATGTCGCTACAATTACAAGCTGTATTTTCAGACACCTGCTCTTCTGATATAATGTAGCCACCAGGGCCTTACTTCATCTGTTCAAGAAAGACCAGACCCCATGTGTGGGTGGATTTCTCAGCGCCCCAGCTCCCCGGCGGTGAAGAACCTCTTCCCAGCCAGAGAAACAATAAACGCCGTGTGGCTTCGCAGGGAAGACGTCCTGGCTGTGCTGTCCACAGGGCCTTCTCCCGCCCCTTTCTCTCGGTTCCCATAACTCCTCCCTCTCCTACCCCTTCACGCCCGGGATGACAACGCCCTACAGCTACTGAATTTTCCCTTGCCCACATCCTTATAAATATTCCCCGTAATCGGAAATTTCCCACTGGAGCCACCCTCTGTTTCCTGCTTGGACGTGGCCTATAGGAGCAGGAGGCTTCTCTGCTCAAAGACTTCCGGTGACAACCTCTGAGTGACGCCAAAGGCAATGGCTCCCCACCGCCCCTCGCTGCCCTCCGGAGCCACCCACTGCAGTGACTGGTAAGACGGGCTGATCACACCCAGCAGAGGTCAGGCCTCCCTTTCCCCATGTGCTCGCTGGGGTCAGGCGCTTCCTAGGAAAGCCTTTCTCTGTTCTCACCATTTATTTGACCCGATCACAAAACCAAGGCCGGCAACCCAGGCCATGGCCGTCCCTCTAGGCTCTGCGCTCCTGGCATCCTTACTCTCCTCTTTACCTGGAACCCAGGCTATCCTGTCTGTATTTTTCACCTTCTTTATTTATGTAGATGACCAGTCTCCTAGTCTAGAATGGAAGCCTCGTGAAGGAAGTTAAACCATCCCTGTAAGCTTTATTAAATTAATCAGGGAAGAAGGGAGGGGGAGAAGCAACAGTAAACCGAGCATGCAGCACACTCAGCGTTGATCACTAGGTTGGCTGCTCTCTGACCTGCTTCCCCTGAGCTGTTTGCTGCCTGTTGCCCCAGAAGCAGGCAGACACTGTTACAAGATTACAGTTTCCCTTAACTGCTCTATAAATAACAACTTGAATGTTATGAAATGTTAAGTTTTCCCTGTGAGATATTCCTTCAGGTCCTGCATACTGATGAAACTACTGGCTCAGCTGGTCTGAGGGGTCCCACAGGAGCTCACTCACCAGCAAATGAAGTTTCCACATCCTGATGATTTCACGCTCCTTACCCCAACCAATCACCACTCCAATTTTCCAGCCCCTCACCCTCCATGATCCTCTCAGAAACTCCAGCCCAGAACCCCAGGAGATGAATTTGCGGATCTCCTCCCATCTCCTCCTTCAGCGCTCTGTGATCATTACACTGTTTCTCTGCTGCAAAACCTGCTGTCTCGATGCAGTGAATCTGTTACTGCACAGGGCGTGTACGAACCTGTTGGTCCTAAACAGAAGGGTCTGTATATAAACCGTGGGGATCCTCATAAGAGGGGCCCGTACTTTTACATACTTGAGTGACATGTAGATGTCTGTGCATGTGTATGTGTAATTGACATGTTGACTCTGATCATTTCTAGTAATCTAACTTCTAATAAAATGATACATTAGGAAAGGTGATTCAGAAGTCCAAATTTTAAGCCCTAAGAAATGTATTTCTCATTTTTTTCAGGAAGACTGAAAACATCCATTCAATTTAACATTTATTGAAAAACCTACAGCTATTATACTAAACATTATCAGCTACTAGAATGTTTTTTAAAATATCACCTCTGGCTGGTGCAGTGGCTCGCACCTATAATCCCAGCACTTTGGGAGACTGAGGTGGGAGGATCACTTGAGGTCAGGAGTTCGAGATCAGCCTAGCTAACATGGTGAAACCCCGTCTCTACTAAGTATACAAAAATCAGCTGGGTGTGGCGGCACATGCCTGTAATCCCAGTTCCTCAGGAGGCTGAGGCAGGAGAATTGCTTGAACCTGGGAGGTGGAGGTTGCAGTGAGCTGGGATCGTGCCATTGCACTCCAGCCTGGGTAACAGAGGGAGACTCTATCTCCAAAAATAAATGAATACATTAATTAAATTAAATATCATCTTACCCTCAAGAATTGTACAGTCTAATAGTATAGGAAACAGAAGACATACAAGAAGGCAAAAGGTGATGAATGCCACAAAGGCGTTGCCATGCCATAGAAATTAACAGACCCTGAAGAGTGTGGAGAGGCTCTGAACGTGGGAGTAACAGAAGCAGACGTTTCAGCGGGAGCACCTGCGTGGTGCTCTGGGAAGGTGACTCCGATGTGAGGATGCAGCTGGGCAAAACTGAACGGAAAGTTTCCATTCACCTTCTAAGCAGAAGAACCGACTGTCTTTGTTCCAGGCTATCTTTTCACAGATGCACGCACAGCGCACCAGCCCTGAAACACAGAGATACGTCCCTCTGGAGCAAAAGGCAGGGAAGCTTTTTGTCCTGCCGAATGGATTTGTGTTTCCTCAGTGCCAAATTCCTCTCCGGACACAAATTACTGCCTGTGCAAGTGTTGCCAGACCCAGGTAGGCTCCTACTCATGCTGCCTACTGTGGCCTGGGGAACAAAGTCCTGAGGCTCGTATCTCCTGTCAGCATCCGTGACACGGCGCCAGGCTAACTTGCTAGCTTACAAGTGGGGTAAAACTCCTGACAGAGACTACTGAAATATTTTTATAAAATAAAATGAGAATCATTCTGCTTCCTCAGCTGTTCAATGTGGTTAATAATACCTATTTCACAAGGCTGCTGTGAGGAACAAATGAGGAAACATACACCCAAGAGAAGGTGCTCAATCCTCTGTCAACCAGCCGGTCACCATTCAACAAGTCGAAGCAGCAGAAATAGAAGCAGAAGGAAGGCAATGGCCTGGGCAGTAAGCAGAACGTGTCATACAGATACAGATGTCAAGTAACAACGTCTAGGAGAGGGGAGCAGTCACATAACGTGTCACAGGAGGCAGGGGACAACGTCAGAGCAGGGTTACAGTAGCCAAGGTCCCCCACTGCCTCGTCCATCTCCAAGGGAGAAGTAACTGTACAAGCTCACTGTACTGTGGACGCTGAAGGCATTTCCCGTGACAGTGCCAATGAAGAATTCTGAAACTGATATACATAGTACTGGAAGTGAATGATTAAGTAAACAGATTGTGGATGATGGGAATTACACATGTGCAAGGGATGGAGGCTACAATTATCCATGTGGTAACGATATGGACTTGGCTTAACATAGAAATAGATGCTTTTATGAGAACTATTCATACACCAATGTATATAAATATGTGTGTGTTTGTACATACAAACTAGTATACATGCACATATTTCTATGCTCTATCAATCAGCTGAGAGCGTGTCGAATGAATGACATTCCAATATCGATGAGCACGCCTTGGCTCACCCAGATCTTGGCTTATAATACCAGTCTCCAATAAAAGAGAACAAGGCTTCTTGGAGAAATGGTGTACTCTGGGACTGGAGCAGGAAGTATACAAGACGAGCGTGCAGCATATTACAATGCTCTAAAATAAGGAAGGGCTCAAGGAAAGGAAAACAAGCACGATGTTAGGAGCACATCAATGGGACGCAGGCACCAATGGAAAGAGCTCCCAATGGCCACAACTGGGAAGAAGTTGAGTAAGAAATAAAGCAATATTGGATTATAACTCAAAGCATAAAATAAATGTATGTGAGTCCAAACTGATATAAATCAATGACTGAATAAGTAAATAATGGGAGAAGCATAAACAAATGTATGTACAAGAATCCCAACTATCTTCTAAAGATACTTCATCCGCAAGTGGGGAGCATAGCTCCCTACCTGTTAAGTGCTGCTTGCTGGCGGTGACTTCCCTCCAACCAGCACAGTACAGATGCAGGGAAGAGAGGAACTCTGCAGTGAAGCAACCTGACTGACACTAGCTCAGCCCATGATAAGTCAGGCTGAGAGCAGGTACTCTCCACAGGGTGTGATGAAAATGACACTTTAACTCTGTGCTCATTCTCCCCCAAATCCACAACCCTGGTCAAATCATGAGAAAAATGTCAGACAAATCTCATTTTAGTGCCATCCTACAAGATACCTGACCAACAGACCTCAAAACCGTCAAGGTCATCAAAAACAAGGAAAGCCTGAGAAACTGTCACAGCCAAGGAGACACTTGGGAGATATGACGATGAACGGTGAAGTGGGGTCCCGGATGGGGTCCTGGAACAGAAAAGGATATCAAGGAAGAACTAAGGAAATCTAAATAAAGTGTGCACCTTGGTTAATTAGAAAAGCAGTCAACACTCTATTCAAAAACGGCCTCAAGTAAGGCCTATGAGCTGAAAAAGTAAATGGCTTAGATGTGTAAATAATACACAGAAGAATAATTTCTCAGTATTCTACTATTCTTCCTGGTTACAGACTGTAAGTGGCAATTCGCCTTTGGGATTAACCACCTACTAAACATTTCAAGGTGCTATAATCTTTGCCATCAAGATGGTGTGTGACTGTTCTGTCCTGGGTTGCAAGGTCAGGCAGCACAAGAGAAATACACACGGTTCTCCTTGGCGGGAGGTGCAGGCGCCCTCCCTCTGCCAGAAAGAAAACAATATTTCAAAACAATGTCTCAAGTGAGACACCGAGACACTGATGCCTCAATGTCTTAGGTATTTCTGTAAATTATTATTTTTAAAATGCTAAATTCCTTTCAGAGGCTATGATTTCCAAAGCCTATAACAACACAAGAAAAGCACCAGTTTCCATTTGTTTGTTTTGTATTAGAGAGGTTATGCACACTCTTAAGATGGTTATTTATTTTTCCCACAGTGAGCAAGACTAATTAATTCATTTTCCGGTAATTCTGCTGCTGCCCCTGAAATGTTAATTCAGGCAAGTACTTGTACAAGACAAAAAAGAAATTTCACTGACAATCTTCAGTTGGAACAACACACACATAAAACACACACACACATATTATCACATGTACACCCACATGGGCACATACATGAACATATACATGTATGTACATGAAAACACTTGGATGCATGCATGCAGGCATAACTATGCATATGCATGCACATCCACACAGGAATACATGTGTACACACCAAATCAAAATTCACACATGCACACATACATGCACACATTCACACACACACACAATCATGCGGATACGGGCCACACATGTATGAATCCACACTAGTCACACTTCCATACATGTGTGTACCTGCATACAAGTGTGCACACAGACAGGCTCACATGCATACATGTACTCACCCACACATGCACACATACACACATAACACACATGTAGGCACACTCATACATGCATACATATAAGCTCGCATACATGCAGGCACATTTGTCTATATGCGCCCATGCACACCACACACATACATTCACAGGCACATAGGCACATGCACACCCAGTATACATGCTCGCGTGTGCACACACATTTTACATTTGCAGTACTCTATCTCCTTGTCTGTGTCTTAACAAAATCTTTTTGCTTATTTTGAAGTACCACGGATCTGGCAACTCAACTCTCTGTTATAACATGAAAGTAGCTGTGGATAATACATCACTTAATAAGCACATCTGTGTCCCAGTGAAACTTCAGTCACAAAAACAAGTGAGCAGCCCATAGGTAATCCCTGAATAGAGAATACATACAAAAAGGGAAAAGTGCACCTATCATACCTGTACATCAATGGATTATTACAAGCTGAGAACGCATGCCATAAGATATAGAACCACTAGAACCCAGAGTCCCCTCATGAGTCCCCTAATTTTCACGCTCCCCAAGAGGAACCACTATCCTACCTTCTAACAGCACAGATCAGTTTTCCTATATTTGTACTTTATGTCATTAAAATCATATATGCACTTTTTTATGTCTGGCTTATATTCTTGAGAGTCTTCCATGATTTTATATATTGTATATCTAATTTTTACTGCTGTTATGAACATTCTAGTACATTCTTAAATGAACATAGAGTGGTATTTCTGTTGGGGCTCACCTAAGAGTGAGACTGAGGGTTCATGCAAATGAACCTTTCAAGCTGCGGAAGTAATTTACATTTCCACTAGCAGTGTATATATTCCATTGTTTCATGTCCTTACCAATATTTGCTTCTTTTCATCTTTTTCAATTTCATCATCCAGATGGGCGTGGTGTAAAATGACACTGTGGTTTTCATTTGAATTTCCCTGTAACTAAGGAAGTTCTGCATCTTTTCATATTATTACTGTCTACTGAGTGTCTTCTTCTAGTGAAATGAGAGTGAAATTGCTCATTTTTCTACGGGGTGGTCTGGAGTTTCTCCTAATTGATTTGTAGGAGCTCTTTCCATGGTATCACTATGAATCCTTTACTGGAATACAAACGGTAAAAATCTCCCACTTGGTAAATTGTTTTTTTAAGCCCTTAATGGTAACTTTTGATGATCAAAAGGTCTTAAATATAGTCCGATCTTGTTTTATCCTTTACTGTTGGTGCTTTTGGGGTCCTGTTTATCGAATGTTGTCCTACTGTGAGTTCACTAATATCTTACTACATTTTGCTTTTCACATTTAGATCTAC
Organism: Papio anubis; assembly: GCF_008728515.1. Taxonomy (NCBI): domain Eukaryota; kingdom Metazoa; phylum Chordata; class Mammalia; order Primates; family Cercopithecidae; genus Papio; species Papio anubis. The sequence continues at coordinate 157,730,496 of NC_044982.1, read as the reverse complement.
GGTCCATATAGAAATGATCGGTGTGTATGGAATGAGGTAGGGATAAAGGTACATTAGTTCACTAATATTTTGTTACATTTTGCTTTTCACATTTAGATCTATGGTCCATATAGAAATGATCAGTGTGTATGGAATGAGGTAGGGATAAAGGTACATTTTCTTTCACATATTGGCATGGGGCTGTATATTCAAAGTAAAACTCGTTCATACTGAATTGTAGTGTTACCTCTGTCATAAATCAGAGAGCCTTATATGTTTGAGTCTGTTTCTGGGCTCTCCATTCTTTTCCATTGTTTTTTCTGTCTTTGCTCTAATACTACACTATGCTAATTATTAGAGTTTTATTAGAGTTCTTGACCTCTTCTCATCTAAGTCCTCAAGCATTGTTTTACTTATATGCTAATGCAGAAGAAAGAGGGAAGGAAGGAAAGAATGGAGGGAGGAAGAAAGATCGGTCATGGGTTTATATAAATAAGTCATATGCCGATTATAGTGATTATGTTATTTGCTGTTATAATTGCAGTTATTTAATTTTTCCCAAATAATAAATAAGATTTTCCCTAAATAAGAAATCTGCTTAGATAAAATTTTATTTAAGGCCATGTTTACCTAATGCTAAAACAACCAGCTGACACAGGGAAACCTAATCATAAAGCAAAAAGAAAACAAAAACATTTTAACTGAGCTTTTACATTTTCAATTAGTTATTTTAGTATCTTCTAGATACAATCTAAATGGTACTGAGAAACACCTTATTCAATTAGCAGAATTAACACTCTCCCTCCCCAAAAAAACTCTCTAAATTCCCTATTAGCTCACAGCGCTGCTAATTGTCTTTGAAACTTTCCATGAATTAGTCATGTAGCTGCAACAATAAAAATAAAATGCAGTGTTGACTTATTTTCTAATCAAAATGCTCATTTAAAGAGCATTTTGAAGCAACAAAATGATTTACACTGCAATACTAAGGAGCTTAAAGCATATAAGAATGTGAATTAGATACGAAGCTCATCAGTAGCTTAGGATTTCAAATAGTAATCTACACATACTTCTCAAACTTCACAAGCTCAGGGGGAACCTAGCTGTTCTACTATCAAAATGCATCATGAAATCTTAAAATATTTTTTGACTTTAAAGTGCTATAAAGTATGCAGCCTTTGGCCAGGCGCAGTGGCTCATGCCTGTAATCCTAACACTTTGGGAGGCTGAGGCAGGTGGATCACCTGAGGTCAGGAGTTTGAGACTAGCCTGGCTAACATGGCGAAACTCCATCTCTACTAAAACTACAAAAATTAGCTGGGCGTGGTGGCAGGTGCCTGTAATCCCAGCTACTTGGGAGGCTGAGGCAGGAGAATTGCTTGAACCTGGGGCGGAGGTTGCAGTGAACCGAGATGGTGCCATTGCACTCCTGCCTGGGCAACAACCGCGAAACTCTGTCTCAAAAAAAAGAAAAGAAAGAAAGCATGCAGCCTACGACGTGATGCACAAAATAAGAGACAATGATCAAGGGTGTTAAGTTTAAGGAAGTAAAAGGAGATCTGCTGATATAAAGGGAGAAAATAATTAAAACAGAGTGGTACCCACTAATGCGAAATTAAACCAGCAAAACCTAATTTTTTTGAATAAATATAATTTCTCTCTCTCTCTCTCTCTATATATATATATATAAAATATAAAAAATATACATGTAAAAAATTAGGTTGTCAAAAGACCAGTTCTAAGGACCAGACTGTCTAAGGCTGCATCTCCAGCCAGCTGCTAGCTCTGCTCTGCACACAGCACGCTCGCCTAAAAGGCAATGAACTTTTTCTAAAGCTGCCTCGCACACGACTCAGGTGTGCACACGCGTAAGGCCTGCAGAAGGGCGCTGCTCCCTGTCCCTCTGTCAAAGACAGGCCCCGTGGACGCCAACAGCGAATTCAGCTTGGGGCTGCGTGGTCAGTTCACCTGCAAACCCTGCCAGTCACAGGAGGCACAGGCACAAACATCTCCACCCGTCAAGATAATGCTTTTTCTCTGCACTCATGAGTGGCCCTGTTGGGAATCAATTAGGAATTTAGCAGTTTTAATTAAGGCCTGATCTGTGACTTGAATAATCGGCAATCATTACATTATCATTATATGACAAAATTATCACATTAGACAAAATTAAAAACCATCTCTGGGTGATGCTCCTAATTGAGAAGTGACTGCTTGGTGAGTTGACTCTCCGAGGATGGCCGGCCTCCTCCAGTCATGTGGCCAACATAGAGGAGGGCAGCCCGCTGTGCACCTGCCCTCCCGCCCCAGAGCTGCCAGACCCAGCAGACGCCTGTTGTGTGCCGCTGTGTGCCCGAGCCCACGTGTCAGGAAGCACACATAGACAGTTTCCATCCTGAAGGACTCCCCCCGTGCAGAGAAGCCGCTTCAACTCAGCGGGGACAGCAGCAAGGCTTGCCCCTGCTGGAACACAGAAGGAACCTTCGGCAGGAGGCCCTGAAAGTCTTCAGGACTGAGGAGCCCTGAGGGAGGCAGGGAAGTGGCCGGGTTGGGAGTGGCGGGGAGGGGGTTCCCGGCCAGCCTGGGCGCCTGGGCCAAGCTGCCCCCCAGGAGAGGAGGTGGAGTGATGGCGCGGGTCACAGGCTGCTGTGGACTCGACTGTGAGCAGAGTCCAGGGAGCCTGAGGAGTTCACAAAGGACAGCTGCTGACCAGGCATTGTAGGGTGATGTCCCCGCCTCCGTGGGGCCACCTGTGGTGCTCCCAACCTCACTTTTGACATCAGCTTGTTCCCATTTCCTCCTTTGACACCCCTCACAGCTCCTCCAGGAAGTGTCCAGCTCCCAGTGATCGGCCCCACGCCAGTGTCCAGCCTGCTATGCCCCAGTCCCCATGGAAGGCAGCCGGTCAGGATCGAAAGGACCAGGGAGATACTGAGGAACCATTTCTATTTTAGCTTCACAATGCACGACCTGAATTTGTGCAATAGATTTTCCTTCTAAATTAGATCATATCTAAGGAAATAAAAATGATTTTCAGCTTCTCAATTCCAGACTATTGACTGAGTGTGAGAGCTGAGAAGATTGCAGAGAAAGCCAGAACTGAGCAAGTAAATACACAGATTACCCAAAAGCCACCATTAGGAGCTTTTTTACATTGGTCCGTAGGAACCTGTGCTACAGTCCACCGACATGGTGAACAACGGCTGCTCTTTGCCCGGCACAGCGTTCTGGGAGACCGTGGGAACTTCCCCGGACGCCCTGTTAGGGAAGGTGCAGTTATATCAGGCAGTTTTCTGAGTGTTTTTACCTAAATGAAAGTTACTGCATTCCATGAGGAGGCAGCAGTCAATTACAGTCTCATTTTACAAGGCACAGAGAAGTCAAGGAACTGCCCCCGCCCCACACACACACAGCAGTCAACAGTAGGACTAGGGTTCAAGCTTCAAGTGCAGAGGCACCGCCTTCAACCACTACACTCCCACAGCCAACTGTGCCATGGCAGGGATGCCACCGGTGCTCCGTGTAGGCGGAACCCAGGCCTGGACACTGCCTCCCCCTCCTTTCCCCAGCTCCCCGCACTGCTGGTCCCTCCTTTCTCAGCATGCGGTGACTCTTAGCACACCGACTCTCAGGCCCAGTTCCACATTCCCAGGAAAGGGACTCAGGCTGGCCCACCACTCTCTAGATATTACCTTGCAAATGGGGGTGGCAAGGCCAGTGGGCAGACAAGGACGTCCAGATGAGCCCCAGCGGCCTACGGCATTGAAACTCCCCATTGCATGATGCCTGAGGCACGCTAGCTATTAAACACCGAACACTGAGGTGCGGGACTGGGTGCTTTGCACCAAGAAAGTATTTAGCCTTGTGTAATAAATACTTCCCTAACTTATTTGAAAGCACAAAACACTCATTTTGTGATTCTTCCCTTAACATCTTACAGGAGAACCCAGCACCATCCTCGCTGGGAAGCTTCCTGCCCTCCGCGTGGTCTCCCAGCAAGATGCCCGTCCCTGGAGCGGAGCGGCCCGTCCTGTGGGGCTCAGCCATCCGTACAGATGCACCAGTGCGGGACAGTAGCAGCCTCTCGCAGACATTCGCTTTACAGTGAGATCCCACCATGTTTTTATCAGTATATTAAACGCAGCTTCATTCTCCACGGATACCAAACATATAACAAGACAGGAAGCGGCACATCTGACAATTACACAAACCAAGAAACGGAAAGCATTGCGTCCTGCAGGAGTCACACAACGCGAGAGGGGCCGACAGCCAGGCCTGGGAAATCAACGTCTGATTTAAATGAGGGCAACACGAGCCGAACGGCAAGCACCATAAAATTAACTCTCAAAGCTTAGGATTAAGCTGAGTTCTGGAAGGAAGAGACTGGTGCTCAGGTAATTCCAGGTTTAATATAGGAAAAGCAAATTCAGGACGACACCACCTTCCACAGAATGCTGACGGAGCTGGGGAGTGCAACTAGCATGTCAGCCAAACCCAGTGTGCAAGTCATCACACTATCGGGTATTTTATTTATTCCTTGTAACTGTCATGAGTCGTTTAAGGAAAAAAAAAAACACTAGGTTGAGAAAAATACAAAAGAAACCATAATGATGCTGTGGGTTTGCTTGAAATGTCCAGCTTACTAGAAGGCAGAAACAAAATAATTTAAATTCTGGAAAAGGGGGATATTTTATTTTAAGCTTAGTGGAAAACTCATGCAATATTAAAAGATGGTGAGAGCTGAATATAGACGTATTTAAAATAAGCACAATCATACTGTTGTTGTTTTAATCAGGAAGAAAGTAAATTATCTTGAAAAATGTAAATTCAAATTTCTGAAAATTATTTCCCATCCATGTTTTTGCTTTTTACAAACTGACAGGTTTTTCATAATCTCTTTATACACAGAAACGAAGACATTTGAAATAAGGTCACTGGATAAGATGATCGATAGCACAAGGCACTACTTTTATGGTAAATTCTGTAATTATAAATAGATTTTTCCGGCTTCATCTTGTGACTTGATTTTTTTCTTAGGCATTTCATATCGCTCTTGTGAGTGGCAGAGTAGAAAATTAACTTGAGTACAGGTAAAGTGAGGTTGGAGCACATAATTTTCAACCCTGCATTGGCACCAGGGCCGTGTCTGCCCTGGTTCCTACCACCTCCACCCCCCACCCCGTGCCAACTCCCACTCCATTCCCGGCCATCTCCCGGGGCTGAAGTCACCCTCTTTGGAAGGGTTCGCTCTTCGCCAGCTGTCCCTGTCAGGGACTTACAGTACCATTGTTCCCAAGTGGATTTCCACTGTAATCCAAACTCTCCAAAGGATGCGGGTTAGGGACTGAGTGCTCAGTGCAAGGACAGAGGATATATCTAAGGACCTGGTGGGAGTCAACCACACCTCACCTAGAATTTGAAGCATAGGACACTTACTTTCTAGACTCCCTTGCACCTGAAGCAGAGCACACGGTCTAGGCTTCGTCCATTCAACTCTTCACCTGCCTAGAACTTGTAGCACTAGATGCACATGGACAAGGGCCACAGAGACACTATCAAGGGGGCTGGCTGAAGCATCCACAACAGCAACATAGGGTTTCCAGGAGCGGGGTGGGAGGTGTGAGCTGTGGCTGTGGCCAGCATGGCCTTTGTGCCTGTACTGGGATCCCTAGCAGCCCTGCTGAAATCAGCATCTTCCATCAGCATCCCTGATCTACAGAGAGGGGGCACTGAAGAACTTGCCTGTCACATCCTCACCTGATGCCCCACTTTGGCTGGTGTAGAAGACAGACGGTGCCTGGAGAAAGTAGATTATGGAATCTAGTTGTAGCTATTTTAATATACAAGACTGTCTTACTGAAAACAGTTGATACCCTCTGGGACCATCACACAGTATCGCAGCTGGCAAATGCATTTTTCTCTAATAAGCCAAGAATACTATAAAGCAAAGGTATTAGAAATATGTTAATTCTCTTGAAGTTATTTTAAGGTTTATTACAATCCCAATCAAAATAACTGGGTTTTTAATTAATTGAAATGATATGATTCTGTAATTCATATGAAAAAGATAAGTAAGAATAGCCAGAAAAACACTGATAAGGCGAAGTACTTGCCCTACCACAGAGTAAGCTTATAAAGTCCAAATAACTTAAACATCATGGCATGTCACTGACCCCATAAAACACAACAGACGGCCCACCAACATATTCAAAACCCCACGGGGATTTTTTCATCATAAAGGTGGTTTTCAGACCTCTATGCTCGCACCCTCGCCTGCCAATCCAACGTCCCTCATGCAGCCTCACCACCGCGGACTGGAACACGCTCAAGACCAAACTCGGCGTTTCTCCTCTAAACTGTGCCTGCACCTGATATGCCTTTGAGTTTTCATCCCCTCATGGCTCACGTCCAACGTTGTCCACCTCCAAACCCCTCCCCCACCAGCCCCCTTTCCCCACCTGCCCTGCACACACTGGCCCCCAGCCTCAGCCTCTAACCTCGCCTCCCTGCGGCTACTCGGTCCTCCTCCAACCTGTCCATTCCACTGCAGGGAAGATACTCGGTCCTCCTCCAACCTGTCCATTCTCCTGCAGGGAAGATACTCGGTCCTCCTCCAACCTGTCCATTCCGCTGCAGGGAAGAATGGTCTTTGTAAAAGAAAAATCGCGTTGCAGGCTTTCCTGCTTAAAGCCCTTCCCTGCGCTCCCACCACATGGAGTGAAATTCAGCCTCTTTCCCCGTCTGCAATCTCCCTGCGCCGGGCGCCTTCCACCATCTTCAGCGCCATCCTCTTGCCCTGCCGTGAGGGATGCTGGCTGTTTCTGCTCCTTGGGGAGGTCGCACGGCTCACCTGCTCAGGGCTGTTTGCTATCTGGGAACCTTAGAGCCGTTAGCACAGTACCACTGACTCACACTGGGGAGGGCTTCGGGGTCTACGTTTAGCTGTGTTTGCTGCTCCTCCCTGGTGAGTCTCCAAGTTCAGCGCACGGTATCTGCCTGCTTCACCACTGCGCCACTGAGGCCTAGTTCTTGCTAGTTACAAAGCTGTGTTGACTTCATGGATGACTACAAAAGAACAAACATTTTAATAGAATGAATATTGATGAAATATGGCCTAATTAAATATCTGATTTTTTTTTTTTTTGGTCGCCTAAGCTGGAGTGCAGTGGCACAATCTCGGGTCACTGCACCCTCTGTTTCCCAGGTTCAAGCGATTCTTCTGCCTCAGCCTCCCCCAGTAGCTTGTAGCTTGGATTACAGGCATGTGCCACCACATCCAACTTTTTTTTTTTTTAGACAGAGTCTCGCTGTGTCTCCCAGGCTGGAGTGCAGTGGTGCGATCTTGGCTCACTGCAAGCTCCGCCTCCCGGGTTCATGCCATTCTCCTACCTCAGCCTCCCGAGTAGCTGGGACTACAGGTGCCCGCCACCATGCCCAGCTTTTTTATTTTTAGTAGAGACAGGACTTCACCATGTTGGCCAGGCTGGTCTTGAACTCCTGACCTCAAATGGTCCGCCCGCCTCAGCCTCCCAAAATTTTGGGATTATAGGAGTGAGCCATCATATACCCAGCCTAATAAATTCTTTAGTTACCCCTAAATATACAACCTTGTAAAGAAACGTGTATCTGTGTCAGCATGTCTAAATGCATTATAAAAAAGTTTTATCTTGTTTTTCAAAATAGCATATCCCATAGAGGGAAGTTTAGGCCAAGCTTCCTTTACTTCAAAAATTTAGCCAATCAATATGCTATTGTGACAGCACACATGTGAAGCCGACCGCATTTGGGTCGTCCACAAATGCAGAGCTGCACTCCGTTGTTCGTGTTGTCTGGAGGTCATGAGATACGCACCTTGTCTGCTGAGATCGTTTTAGAAGAAGACTAAAGATGTCTTGGGACTCTCCTGACCCCGCTGCAGCGTATTACGCTTTACCAGGACGTTTACTCTTCAGTCATTCTAAGTCTTTGAAGTCACTTTAAGGCTTTTTAAGTCGTTTTACGTTATTTTAATGTACTCAGTTTTTTCTGGGTTCCCTAATGGTTGAAATTAAGGATTCTCTGCCATTAAATTAATAATATACCAAAAACAAGTTACATAAAAACAATCATTTAGGCCACAAGTGGTCCCAGTGGATTCTTTTCCAGTTGTAGGAAATTTGATCCGTGGAAAGGCAGAGAGAAATTTCCCCTTAGACAATTGTATAGCATCATTTTTCAACTTTATAGTCTAGCATATAAAGAAACACTGACGGCGAATGGCTTCTCTGCAGATCTCACCTCAGTGTCCAAGGGGGACCTCTGCATGCAACTGTACCATCATCCACGAACACCCCATTAACCCACCATCAAGCAACGTGGGCACCTCGAGGGCCCTTTGACTAGTGATGGCAGAAGAAGAACAATATTTGGTCTTTGTCCCTGTTCCTAGCACAGAGCTCCTAAAACCTTTGGCATTTCCTGAGTGATAAGAGTGACAGGAATTCCTTTTGTTCTAATGAGGCAGCTCTTGGGGGCCCATCGGCTTCAAGAGGGGACTGGTTGCCAGAAAGACCAAGGCATGATTAGAAAGTTAAAACTGACAGCTCCACCATCCGTCCCCACACCAATCCTCAGGGAGAGAACCAGGGCTGGAGACTGAGCCAATCACAAATGGCCAGTGATGGAATCCATCATGCCAATGTAGTGAAGCCTCGAACCCCCTTAGCAGTGGAGTTCTGGGGTCCCCCACATTAGTGCACGAGTCCCTGTGTCAGGAGGGTGGTGCACGCATTTGCACTCCATGAGAACAGAAGCTCCTGCACTTGGGACCCTGCCAGAGACCTCACCTATGCACTTCCTCATCTGGCTCTTCATCTGTATCATCCTTTAAAATAAATAGTAAAGGCAGGTAACGTGCTTTCCTGAGTTCTCCGGGTCATTCCAGCAAATTATTGAACCTGAGGTGAGGGGTTGCAGGAACTCTGATTTGTAGGCAAGTTGCACAGAAGTGTGAGTGCCTGATACCTGTGTCTGAACTGAGGGCCCCGATGAGGGAAGGAGCCCTTAGCCTGTGGTCTGACAATAGCCCCGGGTAATTGGTATTAGAACTAAATTGAATTGTGGGATATCTACTTGGTGTTGGAGAATTAAAGGATCGGCTGGAGTAAGGAGTAGAAAAAGCCACTTGCTAGTGCTGGCAGAATGTTGCTAAGTCCGCCCCTTTCACCCGCCTTCCACAGTAACTAGCGGCTCCTGTCGAGGCCGGGAGGGCAGCGGCGGGAAAGACGAGGCGCTGCACAGGCACATGCTCCCCGTGCTGACAAGCGCCGTCTCCTAACTGCTGCTAAGTGAGCCACGAGCTAAGCCAGCAGGGCACTGCCCCACGCTCGTCCCAGACCTAGGACGTTCAGCAGCAAGGAGGCCTGGCTCTTGGCACAGCCTCTGCAATAGGAACTTGGGCCTTCCGGACATAAGGGGACGCAGAAAGCAAAGACCAGGCTGTGATCCAACACTGACTGCCGCAGCGACTGCAGTTAGCGCGAGTCCTTGAGAAAGACCAAGAAGGGCGGCACATTTCTTTGGGCCTTTGTACCACTTAGGGCTCTTATAGCTGCAAGTGACAGGAAACCCAACCCAGAATGGCCAAAGCAAAAGGGGATTATGAGATCAAATGAGCTACGAGTCTCGGGCAAATAAAATGATGTGGCAGGTTGCTTTCCCAAATTCGCCAGCACTAATATATTCCATCTCACACGCTTTCTCCCACAGCCCCGACAGCGACACTTCCCCATCGAGAAGCTCCTTCCCCTGTATCCGGGGGCCTGTGATGCCGAGAGATGTCTGAGGCCCCCACCGCCATTCCAGCCGTGCTCTTTGGGCCCCCACAGCCTGGGCAGGAGACGCAAGTGAGCAGCTTCCAGCTGTTTCCGGCCTCAGCCTCTGCCAGCTCCGGTGATCCCGGGTGGAGCAGGACCAGCTGCCCTTTCAAATTCCACGAAGATGGTGAGTTAGGAGTGAAATCAGTGCTGTTGCTTTGAGCCCCTGCATTTGGGGATGACTTGTTAGGCAGCCACAGTGAGTGGGATAGATGACTTTACCAGGGCCCTCCCTTGGCCCTGATGCCTCAGGCGCAGGCCCTGTTCTCAGGCTCCTAGCAACGGTATGCAGTGGCGTTGGCCTCTCGTCATCGCCCCCGTCAGTGTGAGGCCCTCGCTCTCCAGCACCTCAGCAGCAGTGTGCTGGGCTGATCGTTCCATCTTGGGCTCCGGCTCATCCTCCCATTCTCCCCTAGTGGTCTGTGTGCCTCTCCCAGTACTGAGGTCGCGGGCCAGTGCTTCCTGCAAAGTATACAGTGGAGGGGGGGTGGTCACCCCGAATCGAAGTGGAGCCAGTTTCCATCAACACGAAGAGCAAAATCACTACATGGTTACTCGAACCTCTTCTGCACCAGCTCTCCTGGCACCCTCCTGACAAGTATTTATGGCTCTCGTGGCTCTCTCAGACTGTCCAGGACCCTCCGGCCTTCAGGAGCCCCAGACGGGCCTGCGATGCTTCTAGCTCTCAGCTCCTGCCCGATTCATTGTAACCATTCTCAGGGCCATTGATTAGAAGGGTTCAATATACGAATCCACCCACATGGCATCATCCTAAGGCTGAAGATTTTCCGTTGAGGTGCAAACCAAACTCAAAGGAGAGGTTCTTTGAGTTTGCATGAAGGGAGGGAAAAGGGCAGGGGGTGAGTGGCTTTAAGTTTTCCTTCGGACACGGAGGACTGCCTGCTCTGAGAAGCTAAGGCCCGTTTCTGCTCTAAGCAGATGAGAGCTGCCAGAAACACAGCGTGGTTTTCTCTTCCTTTTCTTACCTTTTCTTTCCTTCCTTCCTTCCTTTCTTCTTTAGCAAATGTAACATGTGGATGAGACTAACTTTGAAATTTACATTCAGAAAACATTGATCTCACATTCCTGATTTTAACCCTCAGGGGAAAAGAAAATATTTGACTGTGGTTCAGCGAGTTTACAGCACTGTGATCGATACAGAGATTAACCTTTGGAAAGGCACCCGATATTACATTAGCATCTGTTTTGACCTTTGAGAAAATATGAATGTCTGCCTGGCTACCGTTGAAGCAGCAGATAGAATGAGGGCTTTATAAATCTACCAAGAGTTTTATTATGTTTACTGTTAGTCAGTGGTAATGATCCCTTTGAATTACACTGAACAAAGCCAGGTCATTTTCAAATATTGTTTCTAAGACAGTATTTTCTGGATGGTTTATTCTCTAGATATTTTTTCACTCTTTCATTTAATTTATCAGCTTGATGTTTTTAAAGCCTCACAATAATTAGCTATGTTCTAAGAAACCACAAAACAAAATGAGGTGACAAAAGCTTCATTGGAAGCTAAATTTCACAACAAAATTCAACTTAATGTGTCTCTATGTTTAAAGAAATAGTAAAAATTGGCATTATCAATTAACGAAACACTAATTGACTGGTGTATCTTACGTGGGTGGCACCGAAATGGTATGGCCTGGTCCCCACGGAGGAATGTCCTGGAGAACAGGTTTCTGCCCAATGAGGGAATCCGGCATTAGCGTAATTTCTAGTCAGAAAATCATTTTCTCCAGTGGAGCAAAATAAAATCATATCTTCCCCAGGAAGTGCAGCAAAGATTTCTTGGGCATGGCAGAAAGAATGAGTTGCGGACTGTGGATGGGCGATGCGGACCGCGGATGGGCGATGTGGACCGTGGATGGGCGATGCGTACCGTGGATGGGCGATGCGGACCGTGGATGGGCGATGCGGACCGTGGATGGACGATGCGGACCGTGGATGGGCGATGCGGACTGTGGATGGGTGATGCCACTGTCTTGCTTCTGGTAGGCAAGGTAATGAGAGCCACCCAATGCCACATCGCTGCATCTGCTCACAATAAACTCCACAGATCAACAAGAAATGCAGATGACGCCACACAGACAGCCTGCCTTTCCACATAACTAGAAGGTGGACAGAACCATAAACTCCACATTATTACTTGTCAGTAAAGAAGAAAACACCAATTCCCAGCCAAGCTGTCGCTCAGGCCCCTGCCCCTCACCCCTGCATGGAGCCAGAGAAATCCAGACAATTTTCATGAAAAAGAGAAGAAAGAAATAACAATTCTAAAATTGAGGAAAGTAACAGCCAGAAGTAGGAAGGCCAACCTAAGCGTAAAACCACTGGAAAACGATCCTGGTGGATTTGTGTATAGACGACGGAGAAAAGACATCGACGTGCACTGGGCTCCAGGTGACAGGCATGCATCGTCCGCAAGAGAACACAGCAAACGGGCAGGCAGGCGTGCCCATCAGAGCCTGGCAGGGAAGGGAAAAAACAGCGAGGACCGGGGGGAAATGCAGAATCCTGTAAGACAACAGGAACCAAAAATGGATGGGCATGCCCCACAATTTAAAAAAAAAAAAAAAAAGCTGTTACAGAGACTGCTCTCCACCACGCCGACCAAAGAACGGGAATCTTCTCAAACTAGGAATCCTGGAACTGACTCCGGCTGGCAACCCTGTCCACAAAGCACATAGTCAAAAGCTGACTGACCCTGTGCGAGGTTTTCCTAATAATAAAACAGGGCATGAGAATCTAAATACTGAAGCTGTAAAGATTTCCCCAACAAACCACATGAAACTAGGAAACATAAAACCACATACAACCTTCTATACTGAATTCCATACCTTCAGATAAGCACTGGGGATGTGCAAAAACAACCTGAATCCAAAACCCAAACGCTGAGAGCAGAAAACGACAAAAACATGAAGAATAAAATGAGAAGCCAAAGAAAAAAACCAAATCATGTCAGAAATGAAGATTACATTATAAGGTGTTCCAGGAAGACTATAATCAAATGAAAATGTAATAAGGGGCATTAAAGAAAGAAAGCAAACAAGAGGCCAAAAACAAACTGAGTAGTAAAACAAGCCAGAAACAAAGTGGTTGAAATGGAAGCCAGGCCAGTGAGACTCAACATAGAGAGATCCATGAAATAGTAAAATATAACAAACACTTAAAACTCTGATCCAAGAAACCTTTCTGGACTCAAAAGAAGACATAATCCTACATGTTAGGCCCATGATACCCAAGGGATACTTGGGAATATCTTAGTAAAACTATTAGACTCTGAAGATAAATTTGCAGAATCCTCCAAGCCTATAGCAAAATTACCAAATAACTTCAAATGTAAGAGAACTGGGCTGCCATCAGACGTCCCACACACACATACAGCTGAGGCCACAATGGAGTAACACCTTCAGGAAATCCAGAGAAGGTATGTGTGAACCAAGGGTGTACTAGGAAGCAAAGCGTCTTGTCAAATGTTAAGGATGTAGAACACAGCCTTAAACCCACGAAAGCTCAGGGGTGCTGTACCCAGGAGCTGATCTTGGGCTCTTAAAGATTAGCTTCACCTGTCAAACGGCAGGAACACTTCAGCCAAAGGGCCAATGGTGAGGATCTAATAGACTTAATCGTGGATCTAAGAGAAGCAAGCACAGAACAATGGTGGGTGGAGGAACAGTGATGATGTTATGTGTTTTGAAAGCAGAAATACTTCAATTAGCAAGTGGGTGGAGAAAGAAGGGAAGAGAAAAGTAGAATCAACTTATCAGTGATCATTTAGGCAAGAGGTAGAAGTCAAAGGTTATCATTAAAAATAGACAAACGAGGTATAAAAGACTATGTAAGAAAACAGAAGACTAAAGACAAGTGAAAAAGCGTAAGAACAAAGGTAATCACTAGAACAAAATACAAACCTTTCAAATTGCAAGGAGAAATTTTAGAAAATAAAAGAGCAAAAAAAGATATGCATATAGAGAAACATAGCAACTAAAATACACATAAAACCTATAGTATGGAAAATGTGTAGTCATATTGATAAATGTGAGTGGACTTCATTTATTTATTAAAAGAAAACAATACTTTCATTTTGGTTCACAAAGCAAGTCCCAATAATATACAGTCTATACGAGACACACCCAAAACGAAGTGATTTAGAAAGGCTGAAAGCTAAGCAAATGATTTGTGATTCCAACACTGAATAAACTACAATCAAGCCAAAGAGCACTAAGCATGACAGAAGGGATGTTTAATCGTGCTAAAAAGCTTCCCATTCACAGTGGAGACAGAACAGTGGTAAATATGTATCCACCAAATAACACACTAACCACCTTTCAAGGATAAACAGTAAGAGATTCAAGGAGAAATAAAGAGACATACTTGTAACAGGAAATACTTAACATGCCACTTTAAGTACAGGACAGGTTTAGGATGTAAATGACCTAGTATAATCATTGGGTAAATTTGAGAAATATGTAAGTTTATACAATAACAATAGAGAATGCACACATAAAGTATGATCAAATTTGGTCACAAAGAAACCAGATGTAAGTTCCATCAAAATAGAAAGTAATAAAATAAATAACAAGATTATTCAAACTGGAAATCGAAAAGAACCATTATTAAACATCCAACTCAGATGAAAGGCAAGCCACACTGAAAATACAGAAATCCTAGAAATGATAATGGAAGCATTATATATTAAACTCCATGGAATACATTTAAAGCAGTGTTCAGAGGAAAAAGCATAGCCTTAAACACTTATGGCAAATAAAACAAACAAAAATAAACGAAATAAATTTGAAATTTGAAAAAACTAAAGAACAGCAAAGTAAATCAAGAGAAAGCACTAGGAAGGGAATGATAAAGATAAATGCAGCAATTAACAAGGCAGAAAATAGAAAACTAGACTAAGAAATACATCAAAGTCTTATTTTTTGAAAAATAAAACAGAACTAGATGAATCGCAAACCACTAATCAAAAATAAATCCACAGATAAAAAATGACAAGGGGAAAATAATCACCAAAACAGACAAAATTTAAAAATAATTCTAAGAAAATATTTGCAGACCTCTCGATACCAATATTTTTAGGGTAATTTTAAATTATGTGTCTATTCCAGTATTCCTGATCCTAATAAAAGTGTAATGCAGTGTGTTGTCTCTCGTAGCTGCAGTAATCAAGACAGTGCGGTACTGGGAAGGGACAGCCATCCAGATCAATATACCAGAACAGAGCACCCGGGAACAGATCCACAAAGATGCACTCAGCCGATGAGTGACAGCTGCAACAGCAACTCAGCAGAGGAACCATAGCCTTTGTACCAAATGGTGGTAGAGTGTGGCGAGATCCATAGGCAAACAAAAAAAGAACCTTGATCTAAACCTCACACCTTATATGAAACAACTCAGAATGGAACATCAACTTAAACGTAACATGTAAATCAATAAAATTTGGGGGAAAAAAGAGCACAGGAGATAATCTTTGAAAAATATCTAGGGCTAGGCAAAAAGTTCTCCTGCTGTCATGCTTTTAACACCAAAAACACGACACATTAAAAAATGTTTTGACACGTTGGGCCTCATTAAGATTCAAAACTTTTGCTTTGTATAAGTACCTGTTAAGTGGATGAACAGACAGCCTGCAGACTGGGAGAAAATGTCCTATCTGCTTTCTTCGTAAGAGCCCCAAACTGGAAACAAGTCAGGTGATCTTCAATGAGGAGGCGACTAAACAACCTGTGGTCCATCCATACCCCAGTGCAATGCAAAGAAATCAAATACTGGCATGGGAGACAACTTGGATGAATTGCTAGACCATGATGCTACGCAAAAGCAGCCAATACAAAAAGGTCACGTGTTGTATGATTCCATTTATTTAGCCTTCTTGTAATGACAAAATGCTAGAGATGGAGAACAGATCGGGGCAGGGCTAGAGGTGGGAGGGATGCAGGGCTGGCTGGAAAAGGAGAGCACGAGGGCGTCTCACAGCGATGGAACTCTTCTGTGTGCCTTGACTGCATCAATGGCAACATCCTGGCTGTGATCTTCTACTACAGTTTGTCCAAATTTTACTATCAGGGGTTTCTGCACAAAGGGCTCACAGAATGTCTCTGAATTATTTCTTACAACTGCACATGAATCTACAATTATCTTGAAAGAAAAAGGTTTAAAAAATTAATGAAAGCAAAAAGTATAGATAAAAATGGAGCTCAAGTTTATCCATTTCGACTACAGAATATCTAAAGTTCCTCTGCAAAATTTAAAATACAAAAATAAGCTTAAAAATAGTCACAACATGTATATCAGAACTGATTTCTGTAGGTGCAAGACAGCTTCTGAAAAATAGGAAAATTCATCTCTCAAGAGAAAGACAGAGGCAAAAGATATGAATAGAAAGTTTACAAAATAAGAAATGCAAATATTCAATGCTTATACAGAAAGAGTATAATCTCAGTAGAATTAATTAAAACAAAACATGAGTCTATTGTTAGCCTGCCAGATGAACCTTGAGCGTTTCAAATGGCAGTGACGAGTTTCAGCAGTGAAGTTCGATAAAGTGCACAGAGAGCAACATTTCTGGATGCCAGCTTGTCAATATTTATCTGGATTCCTAAAACATCATTCATTTAGCCAGTGGTTCTATGTCAGAAAATTTATCTTCAATTATCAGAAATGAAACAAGGTTTTATCTATAAAGATATTTATCACACCATAACAAGAAACAGTAAGCAACCTCAATACCTCAGTGTAAAATGAACCAGGATATATCTGCCTGTTGTAGGCACAGCTATTCTATTTTGGAAGGACAATTGGTCCTAGGTAAGATGGTCACAATAGAGTATAAAGAATAAAAAGTAGGATACAATGTGATTTGAAGGCTTTGTAAAAAATATGTAATCTACGGTAGGCAGGAAAAATGTAAGAAAACACACCAAATTACGATCAGTGGCTATTTCTAGGTAGCAAAATTATAGGTTACTTTTATATTTTATTCGTTGACACATTTTCTGTTAAATACTTATCTACATCATGAGAGAAATGGTCATTTTTTAAAACATTCTGCACTGTGTATCACAAGAAGCCCCCTTTTATGAAAATAAATCTTTGAGTTATAGATAAAAGTCGAATTAGTGCATGTGCAATTGCAAATTAAGCAATTCACGCAAATAAAGTCCGTACCGCAATTAAATAATCATTCCCTGGGCAAAAACTGCTCTGATTTCTGCACAGCAAGGACCTGGCAAGAAGGATGGTCAGAGCTGGAAGAACTGGAACCAGGAAGGATCTCTGTTGACCACTCACCACAGAGACACTCTCCATCCAAGAAGATGCATGTGACTCACAAGGCTGGGGCTAATGAGCTTTCGGGGAGACAACTGGCAGTCTTGCCCAAGCCTTCTGAGGCCACCGACTTCCTGTCATACTAGCCGTTCACCGCAGTAACTGCACACACGCACACACACACACACACGTGTGTCACACACTGCACACCAAATGCAAGACCTGTGTGAAAAGTTCAGCGCCCACATGCATCTCGCACTGGAGCTGAACCTCAGGCACTTTACGCGTCCCGGGTGGAGTGGACGCAAACCCTTTCAGTTGGGCAGATGTCAGGTTATTGTCCCGAAGTGCTACTTGGGAAAAGATCAGACTGCGGTTGCCCTAAAAATCTTCTTTTTAAAAAAATACTAGTACCAGGCCTCCCGTGCCTACCTGTGAGACCAACTGGTGCTGCAAAAGCCATGAGGTTTCCCGCTGTCTGAGATTCAGCCTATGGGCCTGCCAGGAAGCAGAGGGACCCGTTCGTGGTACGCTTGCCCAACCAAACGAGAGGAGATGGGGGACGTGAGCACGACGGCCTTCCAGGGCTGCAGAGGTCAGGAGCCGGGTCCAAATGAAGGAGGCAGAGCTGGCAGAGAGGGTGAACTGAACCTCCCCCTGCTGCCCACTCAGCACGCTTGTCTCTGATCCCCTCTCTCGGCTGTGCTCTGGGTCTGACCCTCACTGACCATAGGGCAAAGATGAGAAGACGGCAGTGTGCGGTAGGCCACCTCACAAAGGCCACTGCCATATTTGCTATAATAAATGCTGCTCTCATTAAGATAATTCTTGTTTAACTGACAGGATGATTTCTTTTATGCTCAGCAGAGGCAGAGGAGAGTCCAGACAGAAAGAAGTGGGCCAGGCATTAAGTTTTGAACCCTGTCCCTTAGCAGCAGGGTCAGCGATATGCCCAGAGTCCCACCAGGAGATGCACACTCAGTGTCCCCTGTGGCTCACACCCACATCACCCAGGAGTGTCATTCAGATTGATGCCTCAGCAAAATTACCACATAGTACCAGTTTCTTACGAACCACGGAAATGGCCAATATCATAAGTCTGGCAAAAGCCAGTGTGCTGCTGTTCAAAGAGCCTGCTGTGTGTGGGTCCTCAACTGGGCACCATGGCCAGGGTTCTGTTCCCAAGCCAGCCCCAGGCAGCAGTGCCTGGTGCAGGGATCACTGCCTCCACCGGCTACAGGGTTCTCTGCCACTCAGCCAAAGTTGAGGTTCCAAATCTTTACCCGAGGTTGGTTCTGAGAACCATCATTGTGCATACACCCAGTCGAATGTACGAAGAACTCCACAGAAACCTCGCTCAACACCAAACGAAGGAAGTTCATTTTCACAGCACCATTTGACAGCGGCTTCCAGCTTCCATTCTGCCCCTCACCTGTTTGCAATGTGCAGTGTGCCACTCACACACAGATGTGCGGGTAGTCAGGGCCCCAGCGTGGACCCAGCTCCTCCTAGAGCAGGCTCTACTCTGCGGGCACCCGCTGTACACCCCCACCGAGGGCCTCATCTCTCCGCAGTCCTCCTGAGAGGTGCCCACACAAGAGAGGGAAGCCACTGCCAGGCTGCCCCCATTCCACCACCCTGGCTTCAGTCCGCGACATCACAGGGTCTTTGCTAGCAGGGACTGTGCAATCCAGCAGGCGATGTCAGACTCGACATGCACCATCTTCGTGGACAGTCAGGGCACAAGTTCCCACTGGAATTTTCAAGAGGACAGCCACATGAAATACCTGGCAAGCCCACAGTCACTTCCTGGCCCCCTGACTCAACCCGAGTCATCCAGAATGTCTGAACCATCCTTTGTGTTATGGAGCTAATCCCAGCAATTTTTTTTTCTTGAGACAGAGTCTCACTCTGTCACCTGGGCTGGAGTGCAGTCGCGCGACCTTGGCTCACTGAACCCCTGCCTCCCGAGTGCAAGCAATTCTTCTGCCTCAGCCTCCCAAGTAGCTGGGATTACAGGTGCACACTGCCATGCCCAGCTAACTTTTTTTGTATTTTCACCGTGTTGGGGTTTCACCGCGTTGCCCAGGCTGGTCTCGAACTCCTGAGCTCAGGCAATCTGCCCGCCTCGCCCTCCCGAAGTGCTAGGATTACAGGCGTGAGCCACCAGCAATAAATTTTTAATGTGTTCTTTTCTGAGTTAATCTCCCCTACACCACAGTCTCTCTAATTGCTAAAAATATGCTTATCTTAGCGTTGAATGTGCTATTTTTTAATTAAGTAAGCTTAGGAACTAGACAGTTTAACAGAAATTTAAAGTGAATGTAAAAGTACCTGAAGAATTCCACGAAGGAGAACCCATATCCATGCTGCTCTGCGATTCCTGCACACACCACGTTTGCCGACGCGCCGATCAGCGTCCCGTTACCTAAAGTCAAAATTTAAAAACAAAATCCCAGTTCATCCTGGTGGTCAGCTTCTGTTCTCTTCGGTTTGTAATATTTAGATCATCTCACAGGCTTTGATTTGATGATTATTTTACAGTCAAAGTGACTGCTTTGTAAATATCTGGAAACACACAAGCAGAAAATAAGCTCACTGATGGCAAATACCACGATTCATTTATGGATAAAACCACGGCTGTTGTATGTAACAAGAGGAAGAAAGCTAAGGAGAATGGGCAAGTCACTGTGGGGCTGTGAGTCTCTTAGAGAAAAATGCAAACGGGGCCAACAAGCAAAGCCGAGAACGTGTGTCCCTCAGGAATGCAGTCTCAGACACGAACCACCTCCCTCCAGACTGCAGGCCCAGACACTAGGAAACTCTTTCAGTGGATGAAAGGACAGGTGAAAACAAGCAGGTGGAATCCCTTTCCTTCAGATCTTCACCAATGGCATCTCCTTGACATAAAACACCTCTCTGGGTAAGCTTTTATGAGTGTGCACACACACGTGTGCCGTCCTCGCGGCCTGGTGAGCAATAGAGCCAAGACGGCCACTCGGGTCATCAGATCCAACCCCCACACACACTCACAGCCAGGGAAGGCCCAGGAGCCTCCTCCGTCCCTCCCAGCCATCGTGGTCAGCGTTCGTGAACAGGCCTGTGATTCAGGCTCAGTCACTGTGGTCAGCATTCGTGAACAGGCCGGTGACTCAGGCTCAGCCAGTTTAGCTGAGTCCTGACATCCGTGCACACACGGTTGAGGAAGAATCGCCCTCTGTCTCCATCTCTCTCCCCATCTATGGAGGACGGGTGAACTGTGCGACACTGCCCTGGAGCTGCCTACAGCATGTCAGTGCGGGGGAGTGACCTTTCAGAGGCTGGACAACATGGATGACAGAGCAGGTGGAGGCCCCACGTCCCCATGAAGACACAGCACAGACAGGGTGAGCAGTGTGCCCAGGTGTCGGGCCGGGAAGTGGCGAGTCCTGACCGTGAACCATTCTGGCTCCAGAGGACCAGTGAGGGGTGGGGCTCAGGCTGCCCCAGGCCATTCCCTAGATAGCCAGACGGAGTGTCTGAAGGGCCCAGTGCAAGTCTTCGGGGCAGTGCTCGCCCAAACAGCCCCCTCTGGGCACGGCTGCACCAACGCATCCATCCCATCATCCTGCCTGCCAACCCCGCTCCTTCCCTGGCCAGGAGATCTGCTCAGTGAGACCACACCCTTGCCAAGCCATCTTACATGGCCATCACTTCTCACTGTCTGACGAGTCTCTTCCCACAGAGAAGCCGATGTTCCTCGGCCAGCCCTGCCCTGCGAGGCCCCGCCCTGCTCGGACCTGCCCTGCTCGGCCCCCATGAACGCACCTGGCTACCAGGACAGCATCAGCCTGCACCCTAAAGCCTGCTAACTCCAGGATGTCACGAGCAGAGCCCAACCCACGGTCCAAGTTCACATTCAGCAACTTGCAAGAGTCCACTTGTTTTCTCTCCCATTAAGGAACAGTATTGAAAAAATGCCCGTTTTCCAATTAAAATGATAGCACTGCAGGCAGGCCCTGCCCGGATGGAGAGCATCTCATCCTGTCTGCTGTGCGTGTGGACTCCTGATCTGCGAGGGACCCGCGTCCCCGGAAACAGAAGGATCTTTCCTTTTCCTTTTGCAGGTTGCCAAGGTAAGCCGCTCAGGAGGCTGTTTTGGTCCTGAGCACTCTGGACTCAGGGAAAGGAATGGGCGGCAGGAAACGATGCTGAAGGATCTGCAGGAGGGGCTGCATACCGTCTGGGGCCTGCATGAGGACGGTTGGGTGAGGATGGGGGGCAAGTGGGTGAGCCCTGTGGACCCAGCTCTTTCCTTGGAAGGGGAGATGCAGCTGAGGACAGGCAAGGGCAGGGCTGGCTTATGTGATGGGGGTGACCGCTCAACCTTTAGACATCAGACATCCACCCACCTTCTCAGGAGTGTCATGTGGGTGACACCGTGGGGCTGCTCTCCCCCAGAGGCCCTCCTGCACCCAGATGTGTCCGAATCGCCTGGCCTCCCGCCCCGAGGGCCCTGCTTCTCAGCTATCCCCCTGCAGAAGTCCTTGGCCTTCTCACAGACTCACAGCCTGGGAGGCAGGACATCAACTCATTAAGTCACAGGGAGCTCTGTTTCTTTAAAGAAAGCTTTACAGGCAACAGAAACCCAATGAACTTAGACACTTAGACGCATGGGCGACCACCTCCTCCCCAGTAAGGAGGAGGCTGGAGGCAGAGGGCGGGGAGCCGGTGCTAGGCCTGCTACTGTCAGGCAGGTCTCCACTGTTCTCAGCCTCTCCCTCCCCTCACAGGATAGCTTCCCAGCCACATCTAAGGCAGGAGGGCAGGGAGGAGAACTGGCACCAACACGTTTTGATGATGAAGGCAAAGGCTATGGCAAAGGCTCCCACATAGGCCCCTCCTGTCTTATTGGTCAGCAAAATGAGACAAGCAAGGCTAGTACCAAAGCAGAGAGGAGGCCTCGGAGAGGAGGCCCCAGAGAGGAGGCCCCGGAGAGAGGCCTGGAGGTTACGGGTCAGCTCTGGTAGGTCCTGCACAGACATATTGGAAATAGAGTGTGTCCACCAACGCAACAGAAGGAATGCTAGATTTAAATTCAGAAGACCTCAATTGAAGTCTCAAACCTAGAGCCCTGTAAACTGAGCAAATCCCCCACCATTTCTGTTATATTAACTGAGGTGTTTGTGTTAGTAGGGAAAGGAAGATGCAAAACCAGCCGGTGTTAGCCGTAGGGAACATTTACCTCCTGGTGACAGGCAGTCCCAGGTGGCACAAATCCAGATGCAGCCGAGCTCTGTGGCACGGTCAGGACCTTCTCCCTGCACCCGTGTGCTCTGCTGCCAGCCAGCAACACTCAGAGCCAGCCCACATTCGAGCTGCAGATGCCGCAGGCATCTCCTCACCATGCATCCAGACATGACCGTGGCCAGAGGAGGGAGTGGGACCCCTATGTCTCCTGAGGTTTGGTCTCAGGGCCAGGAAAATCATTATCAGAAGCTCCTCCCTCTCCCACAGAAGACACTCCCTCACGTCACCTGGACTCCACATGGCTTTGGTCTGCCCATCCCTATGCCAGTCCCTGGGCCGGAAACCCAGCTGCCCATCCCTCCCTGCCATGGGCGGGGCAGAGAAACAGGGAGTCTGCTTTGCTTCCTCTGTGTTGATGAGGACCGTCACCACCTTTCCTGGCATCTCCTGGGCTGGTTGTGGGGTTCACACGGGATTAAGAATGTGAGCCTACTATTCAGATGCCAACGATGTTGCAGTCATTAAATAAGATGCCAGCAGGGTTTTAAGGGTATTCCACATGGTATGGGCTCCATGTGGTGGGGAGAACAAGGCCCCAGGTGTCACTTCCCCAGCTCAAGCCTCCCTCCCAGTTTCCACAGACAGCGAAGCACAGGGGGGTCAGCCTGCACATGAACAGCCCTGCCTGTCCTGGCACGCCCAGGTCGTCCTGCGTGGGAAGACGATGCACGGATCCAGAGGCAGAACAAGGGCATTTTCAAAACCACGCCTAGCTCTGTTTGTGACGAACGTTGCACACAAAGAACCAAATCTCAAGGGTAACTCCTGTGCCTGCAGTATACGTTCCACTCAATAGGCCACACTCTCAGAACAGTGAGATTTTCCACCTGACAGAACTCTATGCATGGACATTCCCTTCGGCGAGTCTGAAGAGCCACCGGTCCTTCAAGACCTGGATGTAACCTAAGGAAAGCAGCAGCCTCAGTTGGTTTGAACATAGCCACGGGCTGCCTGGATCGGTATGAACACAGCCACGTGCTGCCTGGGTTGTTAAGAAAATAGTCACATGCTACCTGGATTGCCCACAGCCTCTAGATAACCATGGCAGGGAAGAGCTCTTCACTCTTCATGCTCACTTCGCCTCCTCCCCACAGGTTTTCTACCTTAGGATTGCACCTGCCAGTAACGCCTTAGCACATGAACTTGCCTCCACCTCTGCTTTCCAGGAAACTCAGGCGAAGGCAGGTTTTTCTGAAGGGTTATTTGAATTGTTCTTAGCTTTTCATGAAAAGAGCAACCAAAAAGTACTGGGGTCAGACCAGAAGAAAGGAAAGAAGGGAAAGGAAGGAAAGGAAGGAAGAAAGGAAAGGAAGGAAGGAAGGAAGTTGTTTCAAAGTATCCAGTGAATCACCTCCAATTTATAGAGCAAATGACATTTCTAAAGCCAAGCGAAAACTTCTATTTAAAGTGTTCTTCACAATGCCAACCCTAGAGAGTGGAGAGCTGCTGTTTGATGGGGACAGAGCTTCAGCCTGGACTGGTGAAAAGGCCTCTGCAGATGGACAGTGGCACAACACTGTGAATGTCCCTAATGCCACCGAACTGTGCACTTACACACAGTTAAGACGTTAAATTTTAGGTTACAGATATTTTACCGTAATTTCTGTAAAATGCCCAACCTTGAGTCAATGAGAAAGGGCCCCGAGGGAGTAAGTGTAGAGTTAACTCCCAACACAACTGCACTCCTGTCATGCCAGGAACAGGTGCCTTTCAATCTCCAGAGCTACTAGATTAAAATGCTCCTAAGACTGAACACATTCATTATTCACTGCATCCCTGCTTCCAAAGTGTGCTCAGTTAATAAGTGTCTAATCCCATTTTAGGAATTAGCCTATAAACGGCACACACTGATGCCTCTCCTAGAGAAATCTCCTCCACATTGATCCTTCATGTTTTGGGGAAATCCAGACTAGCTCACAAGGCCTCTCACTCTGCACGACCTGGCTTTAAACTTCCCTGTCTGCAGAACCTCCTCCGACATCTCCAGTCTCTCCTCGGGGCCCCGTGGGCTCAGGGCACACCTGCGTTACAGGACGTGTCGGCCTATGCTGTAACCTTAGTTTAGGTGGCCATCTTCCCCGCTCGACAGCAGGGGCGTGAATTCACTGTCTGGCACAACGTCAGGGTATAGCAGAGGCTCAGCAAGTTCAAACGAACAGAGTCCTCACAGTGGATGCGTTTCCAGCTGTCCTCGGATCCTGCTCCTAATTGTTGATGTTAAATGTAGCTCTGCACTGCCTTCCTGGGACTGGTTCTTGGATGGGGGCAATTTTAACAGTTCTACACTCTCGGAAGAACTTGAGGCATCAGTCACTGACTTAGATGAATTAGTTGTTCACGGACATTACAGAAACTTCACTGGATGACATTAATCCCCCTTTTCAGCCAAGGAGATAAACTAACCAGAGAGGCATTGATTTAATAGTCAGAAATCAATCAGAGAACAAAGAAGGCTGGATTATCTAAGCATACCTGGATATAAGAATAAAAACTTAAAGTGTATCTGATGTGTTGATCTAAGATTCTTCACAATCCCCTTGTGTTCCCAAAGGTGATCAGGCTTCTCAGATGTGAGAAGGACTCCCCCGCAGTTCTCTCCACGGCAACTGCATCCACAACCCTGTGTCTGGTCACCAGAGGTCAGTCTCTCCCAACACTCTCTCTAATCCACTTCTCGCTGTCTCCAAAGTATAATGCCCACCCCCAAAAAAACCTTTAATCCTTCTTCCCACGCTTATGGGTTAGAGTCTCTCCACTTCTCACTGTCTCCAACGTCCAATGCCCACCCCCAAAAAAACCTTTACTCTTTCTTCCCACGCTTATGGGTTAGAGTCTCCACTTCTAGCTGACCCACTTATCCCTCCACTGCTTACGGAGGGACTAAGAGAGAAACAGAACCGCAACTGAGGATGGCTTCTGAGTCAAAATCTGTTTCTAAACCTAAGCACGGCCCACACGGGCATGGGGCGGGAACACACCAGCTGTGAGGCGTCAGACCCAGGCATCCCCAGGCCACGGGCCCGGGAAGTCGGGGGCAGCTCTGCAAAGAATGGGAAGGAACGGAGTTGCCCTGGAATTGCTCTGTCAAAGCTGAACATGTGTGTCCACTCAGGAAACCATCCGGACTCTCCTTCATTTGCTTTTAATTTGACACACACTAACTGTTGCTTTGGGCTGGACGGAAGTGTGGGCGCATACCCCCCCCCCCCACCCACGCGGTCAGCAGCCCCTTACCTCCCAGGCAGGCACCGAAGGCCAGGGCATACATGAGCGGTGGCGCGGGCAGGCCGACCTCAGGGTCACGGCTCAGGTTCAGGAGCACGGGAATCTGTGGAGGAAAAGGACATTGATGCCACGTCCCATGGAAGCTCAGAGAAGCTGCCATACTGTGACCAATTTAGAAAATCCAAATGCTTTCTCACCTTTCAAACTCTAAGGAGCATAGGATTTATGGAAAGAAACCAAAGCAAACTTTGGAATCCACAGTAACTTGAGTTTAAACTCATCTGTATGTCTTTGATACCAGCTGCCACCAACTGGTCTTCCTGGTCCTGAGCTCCACCAGCTGCTGTGGCTCTTACAGGGGGTAAAGGCACATAGAGCCTAACACAGTGCCTGAGAACGCACCCATCAAAGCAGAGCTCATAGAACCCTGCAAGTGCTGTGCTAACTATGCACACGTCATCTTGAATCCTCAAACATCCCTCAAGTGTGCTGTTACTCCTTCCCTTGACAGACGAGGAGACCAGGATGCAGAGAAGCACAGGAGCACAGACCTCAAAAGCAACCCAGCCGGAACTCACACTCAGTTCCCTGACCCTACTGCACACTGGGTCCCCTGTGCTAAGCGACTTCTCGCGGCTGCCCCCTGCCAGGCACCCTGAGCCTGCTAGTCATTCGCAGCATGATGACAGGTACCAGGTTCTACAGCCAGGAAGCACCGTTCTCTAGTCAGCCGTGCCAGCCTCTGGTGCAGCTTTCTGACGTTGATATACTTTGCATTACTGTAATCAGTGAAACGCAGCGGCTGTGAAATTTCTGTAAGAAATCTGTGTTCAGAGAGCTGCCCCCTTGTGGCTTATTGCTAGAAGGAGCCGGGAAGGACACAGCCGTTGAGCCTGCCTCCGGGAGACTCCGGAGAACGGCCGGCCGGGATGTTCCCACCAGACGCCTCAGAGAGCCCACAGGGTGTGAAGGAGAGACCCCTGGGCCCGCCGCCTCAGGCAGTTGCTTACGTCAACCTCTCTAAAGAGCAGCAGGCGGAGGAGAGCGCCAATGGTGGCCGATCTGGAGAACGTTACACAAACACACAAACGGAAAGTGGACCCCGGTGTGGAGATGTGAGTGACGTGCAGTATTATTCAATTAAGGGGCAAGAGAGCCGCACTCTGCTGGGTGCTCCGTCCCCCGATGTCCTGAAAGGGGCGCCTCAGGGCTCACTTGGGAAGATCCGTTCACCCTCAGCTCCTGATCGCTGCAGCAGGATTTCACGTGTGCGCTCGGCAGCGTCCTGCTGGGGCAGGGGGGTCCTCCGCCCCACCCCAGATTCTGGGCTTGCCTAGTGGCTTCCTTTGACCGATGGAATGTGGGTGGGTTGGACAGAAGATCTTGTGTTTCTGCACGCTCCTCTGGAAGGCCAGGCTCTCGGCCACAATGGAAGATGGAGCCTAGGCACGGCCACTGCCCAGGGGAGTCCCCATGGCGAGGACACGTGGAGCAGGGTCCCCCCAGCCCCAGCGGAGGCCGGACTAGGAAGCTGCAGCCAGGCCGCTGACCCACGTGCCTGCTACGCACGTGTCTCCACCAGCCCCGGGTCTGGTTCTCCAGAGCTGCCTTGCAAGGCCTAGAAAGGAACCCTTCACATTTGCTGGGTCACAAGGGGCGTGTTGAACAGCTCAATTTCTCATTGTCAGTAGCGTCAAATAGACACTGGAAGAGAAATAAGTAACACGCTAGGGAAAGCATCTGATTCTGCATCTATCGATCTGATGCAGAATCAGAAACTCCTGGCAACGCGTGCTCCCGCGCAGTCCCTGAGGCACTTCTCAAGCTTGGCTTTTGTTGTCTTATGATAAACGCGATTATCATAGAGGCTCCTTCACACTTGATGTCTTTGTTCTTTGGAGGAGGGAGCGAAGTGAAACTTCTCACCACAGCCAGTCATCAGTGAGCACAGCTAGCACACACACACGTCACTGTGAGGCCACAGGGCCCCGTAGGCGCGGAGCACCATGCTGGTGGTGCAGAGCCAGCCTCTACCCTACAGGACTGCACACGCCACCCGCAACAAGGAGACAGAGTCAGAACAACTAAGCACAGGACCCTGGGCCCTTGCTGGGGCACTGCAGTCTCAAGGGAGGAGACGATGTCTTCAAGCTTAGTGATGCAGAAATTCCAGCAAGTGCCCTGTGCTGTGACGTCCATTGTCCAAAGCCAGAGAAAACCTACCCCAGGTTCCAAACTGCATACTTACAAGTGCCAGATTCTGTTACAGGCTGATTGCTTCAAAAAATATGCTATGACATTGTTTTCAAATCAAGCCCTCTCTGGGATTTGCAATTCTGATAAGAACCAGCTCCCTAAACTCCAGAGTCCAAGGATCTGCCCACAGCTCTGTGGTCTGCCCTCCCAAGCTCTGCCTTGTTCAAGCTCCACTTCCCACAACGTAAATGCACCATTTGCCCCTTTAATTCTGTCCTCCATGCAGCCAGCCATGACCTTTCCGTCTTTGAAGTCTGCCCATGCAACCGACCTGACTCCATACTCTTCAATCTGAGGCAAGCCCTCCCTCGCCAGGCTGTCCTCTGCCTCACATACTCCAGTCTCCACAGGCCTCGACCTGAGCGCTGCCTGCCACTTCTGTGCCCACGCCCACGTCTCCACCTAGGCACATGGCCACTCTTGCCCTCACGTAGCCTCCCGCTCAGCCCGTAAGAGGCTTGGGCATCTCTCCTTTGAGAAGTCTCCCTGAGTTCTCCAGTGTGGCTGCTGTTTTATAACACACTACGCCCAGAGCTCACCTCCATCACTGCATTCGACACTTCCTCCTCCACCGCGTGGCTACGCCCAGAGCTCACCTCCATCACTGCATTCAACACTTCCTCCTCCACCGCGTGGCTACGCCCAGAGCTCATCTCCATCACTGCATTCGACACTTCCTCCTCCACTGGGTGGCTACGCCCAGAGCTCATCTCCATCACTGCATTCAACACTTCCTCCTCCACTGGGTGGGACCATGTTATCTCGTCTATGCTCATTTACTCTTAATTCAGTCAATAATTCTTCATGAATATTCTACTTTGTGTCTGGTTCTGCTCTAGATACAAGTGATAGAACAATGAATATAGGACACAAAAGTCCCTGCCCTCGTACAGCTTGCTTTACAGTGGCAGAGAGAGAAAAATTTAAAACTAATGAATGACGGCACAGAAGATGGCAGAGCAGGAAGCTCCCCGAATCCACCTCTGCCTAAAGGATGACTGGACTGGCAGGAACTGTCCGAAGCTACCGTGTGAGCTCCCTGTGGCTGCTGTCACAAAGCCCCACGAGCTGCGTACTGAAAACAACAGGACTTCATCGCCGTACAGGCAAGAGTCTGAAGCCACGGCCTGGCTGTGCTCTCTGATGGATCTGGGGGGGTCTTTCCTTGCCCCTCTGGTGTCTGCGGCCATCCGGCCATCCTTGGCTTGTGGGAGCCTCGCTCCAGCCACAAGGGAGCCTTCCCCGTGCCTGTGTGTGTCTGTGCCAAAACTTCCCCTTTTCGTAAGGACATCAGTCATATTGGATTAGGGCTCTCACCTTAGTGACCCCATTTAAACTTGATTACCTCTGTAAAGGCCCTATTTTCATATAAGGTTACGTTCCAAAGTACCTGGGGTTAGGACCTCAGTATGTTTTGGGGAGACAATTCAATCCAAAACAGTAACTATTTTGGAAGTCTGGAGTGTAGTCAAACACTTTCGGCAACCAGGGGAAAGACTGATAAAAAGGGTTGTGGTGAATTTTGGCTTTTTTTTTAGTGGTTATCATTCCCCATCTCTCACCCTGTGGCAGGAAGCTGTGGGGATGGCAGCTCCTGTTTAGGATGTGACTTGCCGATATCAGAGCAGGCAATAACGACCTTGTCCTCCAAAAGCTGCGGTTCTGTATGTTGACTGCTGGCCACTGTTTTGATCACTGGCCATTGTTTCAACCTCCAAGTGATGAAGCAGCTTCCAGGAAATTTAAAGTGGCAGTAATTATTTCTGTACACACACACCCCTAACACACACACCCCTAACACACACACACACATTTTTGGGGAGCCAGAAATTTAAGGAAATCTTTGTCAGTCTACTAGTTACCTGTAGAGATAATAGGAGAAAAACTTCAATGACCATACACTTTTCAAAAACGTTTGGAAAAGTCACAAATGGATGACTCCAGCACTCAACGAGAAAGACTCAGCAACATCTGAGGGATGGGAGAATTCGATTTCTAGCATTACCACAATATAACACTCAAAATGACAGCTCTCAACAAAGAAGATTACACACCATACAAACAAATAGGGAAGTGTGGTCCATTCACAGAAAAAAAAAATGACAGAAATCATCCTGGAAGAAGTCTAGGCATTAGAATTATTAGTCAAAGACGTTAATTCAGCTGTCTTAAAGAAGTTCAATAACTACAGGAAACCACGGGCAAAGAGTTAAAGGAAATCAAGAAAATTATGTACAGACAGAATTTAAATATCACTAAAGAGGTAGAAATTATAAAGAGGAATCAAATAGAAATTCTGGACCTGAAAGTATAATAACTTGAATGAAAACCTCACTACAAGGCTTCAACAGCAGAATTGAGGAAGCCAAAGAAAGGATCAGTGAACTTGAAGACATGACATTTGAAATTATCAGGGCTTATCTAGAATATTTAAATTCATAAGAGACAGAAAGTAAGATGGTGGTTGCCAAGGCCTTGGGGGAGGAAGGAACGGGGAATTATTTTTAATGGGTACAGGGCTTTAGTTTTGCAAGGAAAAGAGCTCTGGAAATGAATAGTGGTGATAGTTGTACAATAATGTAAATGTACTTAATGCTACTAAACTGTATACTTAAAAATGGTTATGATGGTGAATTTTATGTCACATGTGTTTTACCACAATTTGAAAAGTAAATAAAATTTAAAATATCAAAAAAGAAATTATTAGGTCTGAGGAGTAGAAAGTAAAAGAAAAAAAATAAACAGAGCCCAAAGGACCTGGGGGACACCATCAAATCTACCAATATATGCATTATAGGATTTCCAGAAAGAGAAGATGGAGAGAAAGAGACAGGAAAAATATTTAATAGGCATTCAGCTAACAAAGATGTAATCTATGAAGGGAGGAAGGACTGAATTGTAAAGGAAATAAGGACTAAATAGTCTGTATGCTATTGAAACTAAACTGGTATTATTCATGATAGGTTGTTACACATTTAGGATGTTAACTGAAATTTCCAAGGTAACCACTAAGAAAATAACTATTAAAACATACAGAAAATTAAAACAAGGTAATCAAAATTGTACAGTACAAAAAAAAATCAACTAAATACAAAAAAAAGGCAGTAATGGAGAAACCAATAAACAAAAAATATAAGATATACAGAAAAGAAAAAAAATGGCAGAGTAATTCCTTCTTTATCAGAAATTACATTAATTGTAAATGGATTAAACTCTCCTGTTCACCTGAGGTCAGGAGTTCAAGACCAGCCTGGCCAACATGGTGAAAGCTCATCTCTACTAAAAATACAAAAATTAGCCAGGTGTGGTGGCGAGCACCTGTAATCCCAGCTACTCGGAAGGCTGAGGCAGGAGAATCGCTGGAACACAGGAGGCAGAGGTTGCGGTGAGCCAAGATTGTGCCACTGCACTCCAGCCTGAAAGATAGAGTGAGACTCTGCCTCCCACAAAAGAAAAAAAAAACACAGATTGGCAGATTGGATAAGAAACAGGATACATCTATACACAAGTGACTGTCTTTAGATACAAGGACGCAAATAAGTTAAAAGTAAGAAAAATATTTTACATGTAAATAGTAACCAGTAACCAAAATAGAACTGAGGTGGGTACATTATTGTCAGACAAAATAGAATGTAAACAAAAACAGGTTACAAAAGACAAATAACATGTATTTATAAATGACTCAATATAGAAGGAAGATATAACAATTATAAATATTTACACACCTAAAAACAGAATCTGGAAATATATGAAATAAAAATTGGCACTATTGAAGGAGAAATAGATATTTCTACTATAAAAAGTACAGACATAAAATATTCCTCAAGACCACAAAATAATTCTTAATAAATTTTAAAAGATTAAAATAATACATAGTATATTTTCTAATTACAATAGAATGAAACTCGAAATCAGTAACAGAAGGAAAAAGAGAAAATGTACAAATATTAAACAACCAATGAGTTAAAGAAGAAATTACAAGGAAAATTAGAAAACACCTAAGACAAAGAGAAATGAAAACTCAACATACTAAAACTCGTGAGATTCAACGAAAGCAGTGCTAATAGGAAAATTTATAGCTGTAAATGTATGTATTATAAAAGAAGAACTATCTCAAATAAATAACCTAACTTCACACCTTAAGAAACTACAAAAAGGCAAGCAAACTAAACCTAAAGCTAGGAGAACAAGGGAAACGAGATAGATTAGAGGAGAGATAAATAAGATAAAGAACAGAAAAAATAGAGAAAGTAAACAAAACCAGAAGTTGACTCCTTGAAAGGATCGACAATATTGTCAAAGTTTTATCTAGATTGACTAAGAAAAAGAGATAAAATACAAATGATTAAAACCAAAAATTGAAGTGGAAACATTATTACCAATCTGACAGAAATAAAAAGGATTGTAAGAGAATACCATAAACAATTACATGCCAACAAATTGTGTAAACTAAATGAAACAAACACATTTCTAGAAATACACAATCTATCAAAACTGACTCATGAAAAAACAGAGTATTTGATTAGATCTATAACTAGTAAGGAGATTGAATCAGTAACCAAAAAATTCCCAACAAAGAAAAGTCTAGGACCAGATGGCTTCGCTGGTGCATTCCACCAAACATTTAAAGAAAAATTAACACCCATCTTTCAAAAATTGTTCCAAAAAATGAAGAAGAGGGAACACTTCCTAACTCATTCCATGAGGCCAGCATTACCCTGATACTAAGTCAGACAAAGCCACTACAAGAAAAGAAAACCACAGATCAATGTTCCTGATGAAATTGGGATGTAGTCGATACCAACATTCTTACAGGAAGAAAGGAACAGAAAGGAGCCATTTCCTCTACAAACATGAGATCCACGGAAAGACCCCAGGGCTTGGGAGAAAAGATGGCAGACAGCAGCACTCAGGAAACAAAACTAAACTATAAAATAAAATAATAAAATAAAATATAAAATAAAATATAAAATAAAATAATAAAATAAATAAAATAAAATAAAATAAATAAAATAAGTGGCAAATGATAAAAAAGGTTTTCTGTGAGAAAAAGAAATGGTGATGAAAGTTATAAAGGTGCTATTTTTTAAACAGGAATTCCAGGCTGATTTAGCACTTTAATCTGTACGAATGTATAATTTTATTTAAAAGCAAACGTTGCGCAACTAAGCAGCTCAAAAGAATAATGAATAAGTAAAATCCACAGCATGCTTAGTGGCATTAAGTGTTACGGGGAAAAAATAAAGCGAAAGGGGAAACGGGGAGGGCGAGGTTGTCAGTTTAGCACTGGGAAGGAGCAGTTTTGCAAAACTCTGTCACAGATGAAGGAGCAAGATTCTGATGATCCGTGTGAAGAGAGTCTCAGACACAAAGCACAGAACGAGCAAAAGCCTTTATTACCAATGTATTTCAGAGTCAGGGGAGCACATGCACAGGTTTGTTACACGGACATCTTGTGTGATGCTGGGATTTGGACTTCAAATGTTCCTGTCACCCAAGCAGTGAGCACAGTACTTGCTCGGGAGTTTTTCAGCCCTTGTCCTCATCCCTCACTCCTCCCTTCTGAAAACCCCACTGTTTATTATTCCCTTCTTTGTGTCATATGTACCCACTATTTAGCTCCCTCTTACAAGTGAGAACGTGCAGTATTTGGTTTTCTGTTTCTGCGTTAATTCCATTAGGATCATGACCGCCAGCTCCATCCACGTTGCTGCAAGGAACATGATCTCATTGTTTTTTTTATGGCTGTGTGGTATTCCATGTTGTTTATGTACCACATTTTCTTTATTCGATCCACCGCTGATGGGCGTCTAGGTTGATTCTACGTCTTTGCTATTGTGAGTAACATAGTGATGGACATGCAAGGGCTCGTGTCTTTCTGGTAGAATGATTCCATCTCCTTTGGGTCTGTACTCAGCAGTGGGATTGCTGGGTTGAAATCCAAGGAGCCACTATGGCTGCAGCCAAGTCAGCAGAGAGAAGAGCAGTAAGAAGTGAGGTCAGGGAGGAAGAGCAGCCAGGCCTGTGCGAGGTGCAGGCCACCGCCAAGACTTTGGGCTGAACCAAAGCGGGGAGCCTCTGCGGACCACAGGCTCTCAGGAGCAGGGGAAGAGTGGAAACAAAAGGAACAATTTGGAACAACTGGGGATGTATTTGGGAACAATACATCTGAAGCTCCTTTTCCACCATGTGACAGCAGGAGGGCATATGGTCCTTGCCGGGGCCTCAGGGGACAGGAGTGTAGATGGCAAGAATGGATCCGATTCAAAACCTTTGAGGGGCAGCTGGCCACGGGGTGTCAGAGAAGGTGAGGTGTCAGCTGGCTCTCAGCCTCAGGGGCTTGAGCAACTGAGAGAATGGAGTCACAATTTATGAGGGCAAGGAAGAGTGGGGAAAGATGGAATCAGGATTTTAGTTCAGGACACGTTAAGTCTGTGACACCTGCAATGCCCCAGGAAAGAAATGGAGAGGCAGCTGGACGCCCGAGAAGAGGCTCTGGGGAGAGCCCAGGAGAGAAACGGAGAGGCAGCCGGACACCCAAGGCGAGGCTCTGAGGAGGCCGCAGGAGAGAAATGGAGAGGCAGCTGGACACCCAAGGCCAGGCTCTGGGGAGAGCCCAGGAGAGAAATGGAGAGGCAGCCGGACACCGAGGCGGGCTCTGGGGAGAGCCCAGGAGAGAAACGGAGAGGCAGCTGGACACCCAAGGCAAGGCTCTGGGGAGAGCCCAGGGGAGGTTGCTGTGGATGGCACTTGGAGCATGTGCTTGGATGAGACCCCTATCGCCGTGAGTCTGGAGAGCTGATTCCAGGGCTCCGGGCTTGGAAGATGGAGAGGGTCATGGAAGGAGGTGAGGAGGAGGAGTCCCATGAGGGGAGGAGGAGTACCTGAGGGGCCAGGCGGGGAAAGATTCTGAGGGGTGGCCTACATGTCATGTTGCTGACTGGCCAGGTTCCAAGGGGATCTCTCTTGAGGGCGGGCACTGGTCCTTAGTGACCTTGGAGAGAACTATTTCCATGGATTATGGAAGAAAAGCTCAACTGCGGTAAAGTCAAGAAAAAGTGAAGAAAGGTTACAAGGCGAGGGTGGCAAGACAGATTCCCTTTCCAAGTGTTTGGCTACAGGAAACAGAGGATGTAGGGGAGCGGCGGGAAGGCCTGGAGACACGGCAGCAAGCCTGCATCCTCCTGCCAATCATCAGCAGAGAATGAAGATAAATGATGCAGGGAGGACAGTGGCGTGTGGTCCTGGGTGAAGGCACCGGCCTTCGCTGGGAGCTGGACATCCCCCCACACACCCGGAAGGCAGGCAGGACGCACTGGGTGGCCACAGCGTCATGTGGGAAGTGCCCACATGGTTGCTGTATGTCCTCACAGACAGAAAGCATGGGCATCAGCCTCGAAGGAGGGGCAGTGCTGGAGGCCAGACGGGGCACAAGAGGCACGCACAGTGCACAGCGCCCACACAGGGGGACACGCTGCCCGCCCAGAGCCAAAGAACTTTGAAAAAAAAAAAAAATGTAGACCTCCTCAGACTTTTTTTTTTGAGATGGAGTCTCGCTCTGTCACCCAGGCTGGAGTGCAGTGGCGCCATCTCAGCTTGCTGCAACCTCTGCTCCCCTCCCCGCTGGGTTTGAGCGATTCTCCTGCCTCAGCCTCCTGAGTAGCTGGTATTACAGATGCGTGCCACTATGCCCGGAGAAATTTTGTATTTTTAGTAGAGACAGGGTTTTACCATGTTAGCCAGGCTGGTACTAAACTCTTGATCTCAGGTGATCCACTGGCCTCAGCCTCCCAGGGTGCCAGGATTTCAGGTGTGAGCCACCGTGCCTGGGCTCCTCAGACATTTTAAGTTTGTATGTCAAATTTGCCATTCCAATTTACAATAATCCCCAAGGAGGTAGTCTATATCAACATCCTTAAACAAAGGCATCCCATCATTCTTTTAAATGTCTACTTTTAAATTTAAATACCACAACATCATAAGTCATCTAAAAATACATCTGAAGCTCCTTTTCCGCTATGTGACAGCCGGAAGGCACATGGTTCCCACCGCCTGACCTCTGGCCCAGGCAACGGGTCTGACTCAGGGGTCTGGGAAGCCGGCCCAGGAGGCACTAACCATCAGCGGGAGGCTGGCAGGGCTGACCTGACAGGTCAGGAAGGACAGGCCCCCTGAGGCTGCAACTACCTGGGCGGGGGCAGAGGTGGCCCAGGCGCATGGCAAGCACACAGCAGCCGCGGGAGGAGGGCAGAGCTGCCTGGGGCACGGAGGAGGGATGCTGCTGTCGGCTCCTGACACAGCTGCCACTCAGCAGCAGTTCTGGGTGGATCCCCTGGTGAGGGTGCACAGGTGCCGCGGGTAAGCACAGGGAAGGCCGCACCCTCACCAGGATTCTGAGAGTTGAGACGGATTGTGGTGCCCCGGTGAGGGTGCACAGCTGCCACAGGTAAGCACAGGGAAGGCCGCACCCTCACCGCGATTCTGGGAGTTGAGAGACGGACTGCGGTCCCCTGGTGAGGGTGCACAGGTGCCGCAGGTAAGCACGGGGAAGGCCGCACCCTCACCGGGATTCTGAGAGTTGAGAGATGGATTGCGGTCCCCTGGTGAGGGTGTACAGCTGCCGCAGGTAAGCACGGGGAAGGCCGCACCCTCACCGCGATTCTGGGAGTTGAGAGACGGATCGCGGTGAGGCAGGGGAGAGCTATTTATAGCTGATAGGGGCACAGGTCCTGCTGACGGGCCTGGCCTAGACCAGCACTTCTTCAATGCCAATGTGTGGAGTGGGCTGCCTGGCACCTTGTCCAAATGCAGGCTCTGACTCAGGGGTCTGAGCATCTGAGACCTGCCCTGTGAGAAGTTCCTGGTGCTGCGAGATTCTGCCAGTGCCCAAGCCCCATCTGAGGGCAAAGGGCTGTGCTTTTTCAATATGATGCATTCCTTCTCCCCATTCTGGAACTGCTGCCATGGCCACGCTGGTCCCCTGGGTCTCGCCTTCAAATCTCTCATCCTTTTTCACGACTCTGGTTCTCTACGCTTTTTGTCCTGTACCTGCACACACGTCTCACTTGGCGGCAAGCACAGCAACTTAGGCCTAACACCTTGCTCTTCTTCAATTCGTTATTCCATATTTTTTGTTGAAAACATTACAGGTTTTAGTTGCAGAAACTAATTTTTGTGCTGTGTTTAGATCTCTGAGTGTTCTCATAATTTGTCATTTGTTGTACTGTGTCGGTGGGACACAGTGAATGAGCTTCTCTCACACTACTGGTCCCTTAAATGTGTCACTTGGATTTCGTGGGGTGCCATGGAGCTGGAGTCTGGCAGTGCAGTGGCTGGTCTGTGGGCCTTGGAAGGTGAGAGACCCTCACTTCTGGGCCCAGCAGTGCCCCTCTGAGATCGCTCCCCAACCACCCAGAGGACATCCATTGTGCACCTGCCCGGGGCAGACTTGCAACCCACACAGCCCATCAGTACCAGGCTCAGCACCAAGCGAACGGGGGAAAACGGCATATCTGTGCTCCTCCCATTTCTGTTTCTCTAACTCTAGTGCCTCCTTAGCTCGCACAATGGCAGAGTTCGGATTCGAGCCCAGATCTACCTCCTGCAGAACCTGAGCTGCTGAAAGTGCCAACTGCTCATGTTATTAAACCTAATTGCAATCGCTGGGCTGGGTTTGATCCTCCACGTAATTATGTTCCTGGATGTTTCAGGATAGGAGGAGTTAAAACAAAAATGAGATTAAGTTAAAAAAAATTTTAAAGCTAAAGCTCAAGGGAAATGCTTTCGACTTTCACACCCTCTGAAAGAGTGCTCTCCTGTGCCAGGTGTGACAGCCCAGGATGTCTGCCCTGATACCTCCCGCAGGGCTGCGGGATGGGGCGAGATTGCAAAGAAAGCTGGGGAAAGGAGATGCCTGAGAAACTGCCTTCCACCCAGAGGCTGGGGGACAGCACAGATAATGATGAGTGCCAACAAGTCAGTTAAAGGAAACCCACAGATTTATGTGCATAAATTGCCAGCCTTTTAATTCAACATTCAGGACAAGAGTAATAACCTTTTAACTTGAAAGTTGCCTGAGGATTTTTCCTTTTCAAGCAAATGAGGTTGAAAAGTTAAGGTTTAAATGGAGAAAGACTGTCAGGGAATTCTCAGGCATTATGCTGTTTCTCAGCGGTTCCAACTCGGTCTTTAGGACTATGCGATGGAGTCCTAAGAACGCCGCCCACAGAGGCCACCTGCCCGCCAAGAGGGCAAGAGGAAGGAAGAGGCGGTGGGTGGGTGTGAAAGGGATTTCCCTGTATGGAAATATTGGTTAAACATCTCCACGCCAAGAAAAGAAACAGGAGGAGAAATATCCTGAGCAAATGAACAGCGTTCACCCGTCGCTCTCAGCCCGTAGCTGACGACGCAAACGCAGCAGAAACAACCCCACGCTGAAGACGCGCTCGGAGAGATGACGCCGTCGGAGAAGAGACGGGTTCTGTGTTGTCTCGAGACTCACGTCCCTGGAATACCAGGCGAAGGCTGCTGAAACGCCCCACGCAGCCCAGGCTCCTGCCAGCTCTCTCCGCCGAGGCAGCAGCCTGCATTTATGTCACTGAAGGTGGCGACTGCACCTGCCCGCTCTCTGACCCTTTCCAAGGTTCCATTCATGTTAAAATCCCCAGTGAAGAGTGCCCTGTTGAGCTGGCCAGTCTCTGACCCTTTTCAAGGTTCCATTCATGTTAAAATCCCCAGTGAAGAGTGTCCTGTTGACCTGGCCAGTGACACCAGCCAGAGGTGTGTTCTTGCCTCTGACAGAGGCTGGCGAGGAGGCAGGGGAGGCAGGCAGCTCTGCTGGCCAGGCGGCGGGAGCCCAAGCACTGCACACTGTGTTCACGCTGTGCCTGCGGCCGCGGGCAGGCGCGCCCGTCTCTCCTGATGCATTTCCACGAATGTTCTTTGGTCTCCTTGTCCACTCCCCACCTGAACATGGAGCAGGTCCCGAGTGGGTGCAGAGAGGACCAGGTACTCTAAGGGTGTTTGGTTACAGCCAACCCTGGGGACGACCCAAGAAGCCTCGCCAACTATAGCAGAAGCTCAGATGTCTGAACTCTGTCGATCTACACGAGCCAGGCCAGGGCACAAAGGTTTCCGGATGGCGAGGAGACGGCACTGCCTTCTCTCTGCATCAGCAGCAGGTGCAGAGGGACGCATGACTGCAAAGATCTCAGGCCTGAACTACACCTACGTTGCCACCCACATACCCTCCTGGCCACTCCCTGGGTTCAGAGGGCTCCACAGCTGTGCAGTGGAAAGGTCCTCCCAGTCAAAGGGGCCTCTCTGAGGGCAGGAAACCCAGATCACCTCCCAAAGAGCCATTCCTATCACTGCATCTGTCAGAAGCCAGAACCAGTGGGAGGAAACTGTAGACATGAGGATTTACTATGAATGAGTTGCCTTACAAGACTGGGGGCCTGAGTAGGACACCCTACATCCATCCAGAGAGCAGGCCATTGTGCCCAGAGGCTGCACAGCGAAGGCAGATCCAGAGAAAGGACCAGCTGCCACCCAGGGAACGTAGAGGGCTGTGGGTTGGTGAGGCTGGCTCCCAGGACAGGCAAGGAGGGAGTTGAGAGGGAAGCTGCTACCAGTGGCAAAGAACAGCACTGTCGAAGGCCCAAGAGCCCCAGCATCGTGCTGGAGAGGTGGCACCACATCACTGAAGATGAGGGTGTGTCTCGAGTGGCAGGTGGTCTGGCAGGAGGGAGGTGCACAGGTGGGGTCTGCGACTCTGGGACATGCAGCAAGCACAGGGTGTCCAGCTCCCTCAGTAACAGAGTAGCAGAGGATGGCAGGCCAGGGAGGAGGCGACACACAGTTACTCCAGGACAATTAATCTATGGCAGTTAGTTCACTTTCCTATTCATCTGCAAACACTCGCTAAGTATCTTTTTGGTGCCAGGTATAACACTCGTGAATGAGGCTACAGACAAACGGTCGGAGTTCGCAGACGGCTGCAGACACTCTTGACAATCCGCTTGTTGAGTGACTCGGTGGATGCAGGTGCACAGTACTGTGGGACCCAGAGGGCAAGCAAGGCTCTGCACCGGGAAGCACAGAAGCATCGAGGAGAAGGCGCTGAGGTAGGGATGGAGAAAGGCTTTGAAGCCTCCTTGGAGCTCTGTTTTGTGAGTTCTGGGCCTCCAAGGCAGAATTCTGCCAGAAACTCACTTTTGCCACCTCCATTGCAGTTAGAACAGGCATGGGCTCCTCCAATCAGACACACCTGCTCCAGAGGCCCGTCTGGAGAATTTGGAGAGGTGTGACAAGGCATACTCAAGAGCAGGGTGACAGAAGTCCCTGGACTCAGTAGCCAGCATGGGGGCAGAGATCCTGAGCACTCATGCCAAGCTGCAAAAGCTGGGGGCTTGTGGGCAGCCCCCCATTCCCATTGTGCAGTTTAGAAATTCTCAGAAATTCCAAAAACTATGTACTATCCCTAGATAAACTCCTTTTCATCTTAAACTAACTAAAATAGGTTCTGTTCACTGCAACTGTTGTTTGAAATGCTGACACCACCATGTGCATTACAAACAGAATGATTTCCACTAAAGGACTAGGAATAAAATCAGTGCCTTCGAAACCAATTGATGGGTGGGGAGATGTGATGTATCAATCTAAAGAAGTCAGGAAATGATCGTGGAAAAAAAAAGAATTAGCAAGGAAAAAGCATTAAAAAAATGAAATGATGGTAATTAGTTCAAGTCGATAAGTCATTACAATAAATGTAAACATGTTAAACTATTTTCTTAAAAGACAAAGATTATCTGCTTTGAATTTTAAAAATCGACTTGCATTCTGCTTAAAAATGCAGTTGGAAAAAGGATTTTTAAAAAAACAATAAATAAATAAAGGACTGGAAAAAGATAAACCTGGCAGAGGCTCAGAGCAGAGATGGAGACCTTGTGCAAGGTACAAGAAATCAGCCACTGTGAAGTTACTAGATAATGAACCTTTAACAGCTAATACAATCACAAAGTAAATGATGCAAAAACGTGCTGAAGTGCGAGGAACAAACTAATTAAAAAAGTTCTCTGCTATATCAAAACAGATATATTGAAAAGAGATAAGTGAATCTAGAGAGGATAACAACACAATGACATGCTTATGTATGTTAATTATGAGCATTCTATATGTATGTTAACTGCTCACATATACTGAGAACATTTGAACATTTTATCTTCTTTGCCGCAGGATTTCCTTTTTGCTTATTTTGTAAGGAACAAAATATTATAAACAAATGTGAGGCTCCTTTCCTCCCTCAGGACCCAGGATTGTTTTCATCCTTCCCTCTCCTCAGGGAGCTGCCTTCATGAATTTGAATCATAACCACCTACACATCGGCCCACTGTGGGAGGAGCGAGGGCAGGATCCTGGCTCCTGTGGGTCAGCAGAGGCAGAAGCCAAGCACGGAGTGACCAAAGCAGCCAGTGGTCAGAAGCTGACACCCAGCTTTCTAGGCAGCAGCTGGAGAAAAACAGCCACATGGTAAGTCAGATGGTATTTCAGGGATTTCTAAGCACGAAATCCTATAGACCACCTGCAACGGAAACCAGGCTCTCAAAGAAGAAACAGCTGTACTCCCATTTTCACTGTAGCATTATTCAGAATAGCCAAGATACGGGAAAAACTTGCATGTCCACTGATGGACATGTGGATAAAGAAAATGTGGTATATGAATATACATGCAATGAAAGGTGATTTGGGCTTAAAAGGGCAGAAAATCCTGCTATTTGTGACAACATGGATGAACGCAGAGGGCATTATGCTATGTGAGATAAGCGAGTCACAGAAGGAGCAATCCGCCTGATTCCATGGTGTGCGGACTCTAA
Source organism: Papio anubis (assembly GCF_008728515.1). NCBI lineage: Eukaryota > Metazoa > Chordata > Mammalia > Primates > Cercopithecidae > Papio > Papio anubis. The sequence continues at coordinate 157,688,729 of NC_044982.1, read as the reverse complement.
AATCGTCATGCTCGTGGAAGCAGAGAGTAGAATGGTGGCTGTCGAGGGTGGAGGGAGGGGGATGGGCAGAGGCTGCTCAATGGGTCAAGTTTCAGTTATCCCAGCCGGGTACGTTCCGGAGACCGTGGTATGACACAGTGCCTAGCGTTAATATGGTATTATGTACTTCAAAGTGTATTAAGAAGGCAGATGGGTGTTAAGTTTACCATGAAGCACACATACATACACATAAGCACATGTATGGAGATGATGCACGCGTTCGGTACCTCGATTGTGGTGACAGTATCACAGGTATACACATATGTCCAAATTCATGAAAACTTACACATTCAATAGGTGCAGATTTTTGTCAGTGACTTCAATACAGCTTTAAAAAAAAGTGGTAAAAAAACACTCAAAGGAAAGGAGAGGAGAAGGGAGTGAGGGAAAGTGGAGAGACCTCGATGCCCACCCATTTTGCAGATCCCTGCTCCAGGGAAGGGCCACGCGTCCCCTTCCCACCCAAGGACTGTGACCGTCGCCGTGTGCCACTTCCAGCCTGAGGCAGCAAACCCCAGTGGCTCCCCATGTCCCTCCCATGATGTGGCCACTGCAGATGCCTCATGCTGGCGTGGCACAGTCACTCAGGGGAGACACATGGGCTCTGAAGAGCTGCGTGTCCACCTCTGCACCCTGTGGCTGCTGTGGTCACGTTGTACGTGGCTTCCACCCCTGTGGACACACAGGAGTCAGCATCCTGCCCTCAGCACCCCCACAGCGGCCACTGCAGAGACAGGTGGGACCCACACTCATGAGGGCAGAGACGGTCCTGAGGCTCCAGGGGGAGAACAGACAGATGCCTGTTTATCTGCAATGTTGTATTTCTTAATAAAACAAACAAGAAATTCCAAGGCAAAGAGGATAAAATGTTGATACCTTCTCACTTCGGGTGGTAAACATGTGGATATTTGTCTTACTATTGTCTCTGATTCCATTTTTTTAAGGTAAATTTTAAGTAGTCACTAAAATTCATGGAACAAAACTGTGAAAGTGTCCTATTCTTAGAAAAAGGAACAACCTAAATCACCAATGTTAGGGCTCTTCAAATTCAGTCCAGAAAGGATCTGGGTCCAAACCTCAGAGCTCCCCGGAAGGTGGGGTTGAGCTGTGAGCGCGGGGCCAGAAGCAAGTATTGATGGAGGCTGTGTCGGGGTCCTGTGCTCGGGCCGCGTCTGTGGCCTCGCTGGCTGGGACAGTACGGACTCTCTGCAAACTGTGTTTCCCTGGAGAACAGGATGAACGCACAAGCCGCAGCTGAGGACGGGTAAGGGTAGCCCTGTCAGAAGGCGTCCGCCTGCCTGGGGCGCCGGGAGAGGTGGAGCCGGCTGGGCCACAGCTGGGACATTTGACCACAGCCGCAAGACTTCTCTAATGTGGAACTTCACCAAAAAATAACAACAGCCACCGAGTTCGTTCAGGATTACCACACCCAGACCTTGGAAGGAGAACAACAGCCAGGCAACTAGAGGGTCAACCTAGGCAGAAACTAAATTCCAGGCTGCAAGCGAGGGAGGCAGGTTCCCAGGTCTGCCTACGGTCAGTGCTGCACGAGCCCGGCCTGCCCTTTTCCCCACACAGCCAGGCCTGCTGCTCCAGTCCGGGGGTGCCCTTGTTCAGAACACGATACAGGGTGGTGGGATGTCTTGGGATCCCACAGGCTGTTCCCTGCGGGGAGCGGGGAGGCCCTCAGAGTCAGAAGAACAGAGGGCTCTCCCCTGTCCTGTGTCCTGCCATGGGGAGTGCTCACCATGCTTCTGGCCTGTTCCCTGCACACCTGGGACGACCTCAGGAGTTTGTGAGAGGACCCCAGCGACTTGTGTGCAAGCCCCTAGGCCTACCTTTACTTTCCCACACCTGGGTCACCAGTTCCTGCCCTGAGCCAAGCAATCGATGCCGGCAGAAGTCACACCAGAAACAGGCTCATCTGCCCAACTAAAGGTCTACGACGTGCACTTCCAGGCCCGGCTGGGGCTCAAGACCACACAGAGAACGAGAGATCTTGCCCAGGCCAAGCACTAGGAGACACACGGGCTGGTTAGAATAGCTTCTGCATCCGCAGCAAATGAAGATGGAAGTCTCTGTCTTTTGATGTCTCACAATTTTCAAAGGAAGGAAGGAAGGGAGGGAGGGAGGGAGGGAGGGAGGGAGGAGAGAGAAAGAAAGAAAAGAAAAAGAAAAGAGAAAAGAAAAGAAGGCAGGCAGGCAGGCAGGAAGGAAGGAAGGAAGGAAGGAAGGAAGGAAGGAAGGCAGGCAGACAGACAAGACAAGACAGCGTTTTCTGGGAGGGGTGGCAGCTCTCAGTGGCGTTGACCCCAAGACCACCAGTCACCCCAGGACGTGCCGTCCACAGCGGCTGCAGAGCCTCGGCTCCCCGCCTGCAGTCTGGGCTCTCGGCGCTCCCCGCCCAGCTGCCCCGGGCTCTGCTCACTTTTGTCCCCTACACCTGTGAGTGCAGCAAAGGAGCAGGCTTCATCCTCTGCTGCCTTAGGGAGGGAGGGTGAGCCCCAGGCTATGTCCAGGCTGAAGCTGAGCCCTCAACATGGAGACATGCAACTCACCATGGTAGCGGTGAATGGGATGTTGTCAATCAGGGACGACGCCAGGGCTGAGACCCACACCACCAGGACGATGGCGGCCGTGAGGCGCTGCTCCTCTGGGACCATCTGGAAGGAGGACAACAGAAGCTGCAGTGTTCCATCACATGCACTTTGGGTCAGATCCCACCAGCCGGGAGACTCAGAGGGGCCCGAGGGTGTCAGTCCTTCTTCTTACCCATCACAAGACCAAGGCAGACACAGGTGTGCAAGCCAGGGCCCCACACACACCAGGAGCCTCCGCTGGGTTTCTACCAGCAACGCCCAGCCATGCCCAGGCCTGCCAGCCCCTAGATGGGGAGGCAGAGTGACCCTGCCCCTCGTCCACATGTGGTGGCTGCGCACACTGGTCACACTGACCCGATGGCCTGGCAGACCACTGAGGCTGGGGTGCCTGCAGCACTCACTTACTGAGGCTGGCGTCGATCCCGCTCCTTCTCAGACAGGCTTTAAATAAAGTTAAAAGCAAAATAGCAAGCATCTGTAATTATATATTCTTTGGAAAAAGTCTCCCTTCATCTCTGGGCTGCACAGGATAGAACAGGTTCCCTGCTGTGCCTTTTTACATAATTAATGTGACCTGTTCTTACCAGAATTTTTTTTTTTTCACAAAATCAAAGAACAGTGGCTGGAGTACCTTCTATTATGGCATTTATTTTACCTTTATTAGCAAAGCAGTTTGTTCTCCAACATATTCTATTAAGTGGAGATGTGCCAACGCCTAGAAGAAAGGATGTGTGATGAGAATCAGTTTAAAACAGAAAATATATGCAAGATTAAAAAAAAGTCTTGAAAAGACGTGAACATAAGGTAGGCCCAGACTCCTGCTTCTTATAAAAGATCAGACTCAAATACACAGTCTATAAATAATTTACTATCATATATGCACAATGAAGAGTCACGGAGAAAAAGTCCAACAACAGTGGCAGAAATCCCTCATTGATCTGAGTTAATGTCCATGTTAAATTTAAATCCGAATGGAAGACTCTCTTTAAGACCTGTGTAAAGATACCGTTCAATCGCACATAATAAAATACCATTCCATACAGGTCTTTCAAGTAAGCAGCATTTCCAATTTCTTTTTAAAGTTAAACATCACAGAGTTTTAAAAGAATTTTTTAATGCAGTTTTTATAATCTTCAAAGAAAAGAAGGAAAAGTCTATTTAACTGGCACATGTAACTATTTCCACAGTACGAGGCAGATTCAGAAACCTGGACCCAGGGAAAGGCCGGAAAGAGCAGAAGAGAGAAGATGAGGCGCAGGAGCCTTCTGCCCAGGCTGCCAAGGTCCCGCGCAGGGACGCCCAGAGGCTGGCGACCGAGCCACCGTGGGAGGTCATCGGAAGGCAACACGTACCGGTGGCTCAGTTGCCCAGCAGCTCTGTGGGTGTGGCCTTTTCACCGTGATTCGATCATGCTGAAAGACTGCAAATATTGGAACTAGCAGCTTGTCTGTGCTTTTTTTTTAAATTTTTTAAATTTTTTTGTTTTTGTTTTTGAGACAGTTTTGCTCTATTGCTCAGGCTGGAGTGCAGTGGCGTGATCTCGGTTCACTGCAACCTCCACCTTCTGGGTTCAAGCGATTCTCCTGCCTCGGCCTCCCGAGTAGCTGGGATTACAGGCGCCCACCACCACACCTGGCTTATTTTTATATTTTTAGTAGAGATGGGGTTTCGCCATGTTGGCCAGGCTGATCTTAAACTCCTGACCTCAGGTGATCTGCCTGCCTCGGCCTCCCAAAGTACTGAGATGACAGGCGTGAGCCACTGTGCATGGCCAGCTTGTCCTTGTTTAAAGTAAGCTTAAGAATCTCAATCTGGCCAGGCGCGGTGGCTCAAGCCTGTAATCCCAGCACTTTGGGAGGCCGAGACGGGCGGATCACGAGGTCGGGAGATCGAGACCATCCTGGCTAACACGGTGAAACCCCGTCTCTACTAAAAAATACAAAAAACTAGCCGGGCGAGGTGGCGGGCGCCTGTAGTCCCAGCTACTCGGGAGGCTGAGGCAGGAGAATGGCGTAAACCCGGGAGGCGGAGCTTGCAGTGAGCTGAAATCCGCCCACGCCTGGGCGACAGGGCGAGACCCCCGCGACAAAAAAAAAAAAAAAAAAAAAAGAATCTCAATCTGCATGTAAGCTGGTAGCTGACCTTCATTTAAAAGCCATGGAGCCCAAATGTTGGGTCTTTAATCACAATTCTCCATCAAGTTTGCTTTTATAAGGAGAATCACTTCAGAGCAGGGTTTCTCACTCTGGCCCTGCTAATTTAGAGCCAGATCGTTCTCTGCTCTGGGGCTGGCCCATGCATTGTAAGATGCTGCACAGCAGCCCTGGCCTGGCCACACTCGATGCCAGTGGCACCTCACCACCACCAGCGTGACGGCCAAAGATGTCTCCAGACACAGCCACTGTCCTCTCTCTGGGGGAGTAAAATCACCCCGTTAAGAACCAATGTTCCCTGGGGGGTAAAATCACCCACTGTTAAAGAATGAAAAATGTATCATAATCCAAATTTTTTTAAATGAAACTTTAAAACTGAAAAAATGTTGAATGTAGCTATACCTTTTGCTTTGTTTGACATCATCAGTTGAAAGAAAAATCAGAGGCCTAAACCAGATTAAAATGTTCTGCCAAATGCCAAATAGGGATGGTCCTATGTGTATATGCCTCACACACACACACAGTATGGTGTGCACAACTTGATGTGTACCTATAGACATTTATATTTACATATTTAGTGTCATATAAGTATCCTAAATATCATGGTCCGAGTTATGTAGTGTAAGAAGACAAAATAAAGTAAAATCTTCAAAAAACTTGAATATTGCACCTAATAACTCAGCTCAAAATAACTGATCTCTTAATTTTTTTTAAAAAAAGTCAAAATATGAAGAAACTACAAATACACTCTTTTACAAAATGAAGTAATTATCTAGCACATCCCTGTCTATCAAGCCTAACACTGTAGGTATACAATGTGTATTTTACAGTATGCAAAGTTTATGTACAGTTGAAGATTATACCCATTACTTGTCTCCTTCATCAGCTTATACAGTGAAAAGATGATCGTGTAGCATAAGTCAGGATGTGAAACATCATTAGTCTGTCACAGAAATGCTGATTCAGCAATGACCTGATATCCTTGTCCCACTGAAATAAGCCAATACCATAAATCATTGCTACCACTTCTTTCAAAATGATAAACTAGGAGGTCTAAGAGTCCCTTCTTCAGCCAAACAAATGGACCCTAGATAAAACACACTTTTAACACATTCCAGATTAGCAAGACAATGTATTCCAAGGAATCTCTCCCCATGAAAATGTTTCCTGCAGCTGTCTAAGAGCTGCAAGACTTGAGTGGCACAGAATGGAACTGCGTGAAGCTCGAGGCTGATCAAGCCCTGAAGTCAGAGGAGGTGTGAATGCTTGTGAGGTTGTAGGCTCCACTAAGATTTCTCATACTGAGCTAAGATCCTTGAAATGCACCAAAATTATTCCCTGGCATCCAGCAGAGGCAGACACAGCAGTTTCTGGAGGAAAGCATCCCGCCTGCAGGCCCTCAGGAATCCCACAGAACAAGATGAAATGATGAGATTATAGTCTTGGATCTCCAGGGACACAGAAGACAAGCAGCATGAATGAGAGCAGAAACAACCAAAAGAGATTGAGCCAGACCCACAACTGCATGGATGAGAATTCATAGATACTGAATATAGAAGAGGAACTTTGCTTAAAGAAATTAGGGGTTAAGGAGTGTAAAAGTACCAATTAACATGGGCCCTCGATGAGTTAAGAATGAAGGCCGTCATCTCCAGATGACATTAAACCACCAAAAACACTAAAAGAGTGAGTATATAACTGCCAGGAAAGGGGAAGTAGAATTTTAAATAATTCTCAATCAAATTAAATAGTCAAAAATTGGCTAATCAAGAAAACTAAGGTAATAAATCATAATAGACATTTAAAATAATTTTGAATAAATAAAATGTAAATATAATCAAAATGCACACGAAAACTTGAGGGATGCAGCTAAAAGGAAATTTATAGTCAAATATACACAATGGGAAATACGAAGCATGAATATCAAAAGCTAAGTATCCATCTTTGTAAGTTAAGAAAATAACAACAAATTGAACCCAAAGTAGTGAAGAGAAAATTACAATTTTAAGTAGAAAATGGGAAAGAGAGAGAGTCACCAAAAACAACAATGAAAAAAGAGATCATCACTATAAAGATACTACAATAAACAGATAATGGAGTAAAATTACAAATCAACTCTAGCATTATTTTTGCTTTTATACAGATATCCAGTTGATTCAGCACCATTTGTTGAAAAAATGTTTTCTTTCCTAAATGAATTGCTTTGCCACTATGGTTTAAAATCAGTTGTATATTTAAAAAACACATAACACATATACAGAGTCTATTTCTGTACTCTCTATTCTGTTCCATTAATCTATGTCTATCTTTTGCCAGTACCACAGTCTTGATTACTATAGCTTTGTAGTAAGTCAAGAAATCAGGTAAGTGCTCCAAAAGTTGTCCTTTTGGGGAAAAAATGCTTTAGTTATTTGAATTTAGTCCCTTGAATGTCTACACAAATTGTATAATTAGCTTGTCATTCTCTGCAGAAAAACCTAGTTCAATTTTTATTAGAATTGTGCTTAAATCTGTAAGTCAATGTGGGAAGAACTGCACACTAAGCAACACTGAGTCTTCGGATCTATGGACAGACTGTATCTCTTCATTAGGTCTTTAGATCTTTTTCAAAAATTTCTTTTCAAAATATCTCAGTAATTTTTGTTCTAGGAATCTTGAGCATACTTTTTTTTTTTTAAGATTTATTCCTAGGTTTTTAAGGCTTTTAGTGTCATTATAAATGCAATTGTTTCTTAAATATTTTCCAATTATGTGCCACTAGTATATGATAATATATTGATTTTTGATACTGATCTTGTATCTTCTGACCTTGCTAAATTTATATATTAGCTCTGGTAGTACTGGATTTTTTGTAGACTACCTGAGATTTTCTACATAAACAATCACATAGCCTGTAAACAAGAACAGTTTTACTTCTCTCATTTTCATTTTTCTGCCATTTATTTCTTTATATTGTCATGTTACAAGAAGTAGGTTCTTCAGTACATTGTCTGTTGAATGGAAAAGGTGACTGCCTTGCTGCCAATCTCATGGAAAAACAATTAAGTTTTTCACCGTGAAGTATAAGGTTGGCTCCAGGTTTTTCAAAAACGCCTTTCATCAATTTGAGAATTCATGGTTTGCTCTCAAATGCTCTTTCTGCATCTATTGAAACGATCATATGGTTTTTCTCCTGCATTCTGTTAATATGGAAAATTATACTAGTTATTGAATGTTAAATCAACCTTGGATTTCTGGAATAAACGTTTTTTGATTATGCTGTACTATTTTATATACCATAGCATTTGATTTGATATCTTGCTTGATCTATGTGAGTGGGAGATGTTGATCTGTAATTTTCTTTTCACATAATACCTTTGTCTTAATACCAGGGTAATACTAGACCTACAAAATAAGTGGGGAACTGTCCCCCACCTCCATTATTTTCTGAAAGAGATTTATAGGGTTGGTATTATTTCTTACTCAATGTTCGAGAAGATTAAACAGGGAAGCCATTTGTGTTTGGACTTTTCCTTGTGTAAATAATTTTAATTACTAATTCAGCTGCTTTATTGATATAATTCTATTCAGATTTTCTATTAAAATGTGAGTCCATTTTGGTAAATTGTAGTTTTTAAGGAACTATTCCATTTCATGTAAGTTGTTGAATTTGTTGGTATAAATTTGTTACAGATTATCTTATTGTTTTTTAATCCCTGTAGGGTTTGTGTTGGTCACCTCTCATTTCTTGACGATACTGGTGATGTGTGTTCAATTGTTTCTTTTCAAAGAACCAGCTTTTTAGTTTAGTGGGGTTTTTTTTCTGCATTGTCTGTTTCCTACTTTGTTGATTCTGATCTTACTGTTATTATAATGTTTCTTCTTCCTATGTATTTTAGTTTTACTTTCCATTCCAGCTTCTTAAAGTAGAACATTAGATAGCTGATTTTAGATCTTTCTTATTTTCTGTTGTATTTCATCTACAAGTTTCCCTCTAAGCTAACTTTAGCTGCACTCAAAAATTTTTTATATATTTTCAACAACATTTTACTTTGTAATACTATCTTATTCCCTTGTGATTTCATTTTTGACTCATGACTTAACAAGAAGTGTATTTTTGACTTTCCAGACATTGAGGTTTTCCCAGGCTGCTATTGATTTCTAACTTAAATTTGTTGTGGTCATAGTACGTAATCCTTATGATGTAATATTATAATATTGGTGAATGGACCATGTATACATGAAAAGACTGAATTCTGTGGTTGTTGGATATAGTGTTCTACAAATGTCAATTGAATCAAGGTGGTTGATAATGTTATTCATAGCTTCTATGGCTTTCCTGATTTTTTTTTTTTGGTCTAGGTGTTCTATCAATTTCTGAACAGTGATAAAATCTTCTTCTATGATTCTGGAATTGTCTATTTTGTTTTACTTTAGTGAATCAATTGCATCTTGAGTATTTACCAGGGACATTCATAATTGTTATATCTTCCTTATAATCTGTCTCATTTATTATTAAATGTCCCTCATTATGTCCAATTATATTATGTGTATTGAAGTTTACCCTATGCCACTTTGGCCTTTTATGCTTATTATTTGCATGCCATGTATTTTTCCATTCATTTACTTTCAACATATCTCTATACTTAATTGAAAAGTATGTCTTATATCATTGCTCAGCCTTTCAACTAAGATCAAGGGTAAAGTATGTCTCTTATGAGCAGCATTTACTACAGCCTTACTTCCTTATCTGCTTTCTCAATATTTTCCTCTTACTGGGAATGTTTGCAGTTAACATAATTATTGATATAGTTGTATTCAGGTCAAAAAAATTATCATTTATTTTCTGTTTGTCTCTTCTTTTTTTATTCATTTCTGTGCCCATTTTCTTGCTTTCTTTTGGGTTACTTGAATACTATTTTATTTTCATCAGTTGGCTTTTAATAATAATTAATAATATTAAGTATTAAATATTATTATTCTTAATAATTTTTATTTTTAGTACTTACTCCATGAATTAAAATATAGATATGTAACTTCTTTACAGCCTAAAGTTTTATTGCATCAAGTAAAATGTACAAGCTTTGAAATGATAAAAGTCACTTTACCTCTCCCATTTCCTCTTATAGTATAGTTTACATCTTGTGGTATATATTGTATATATTACACTTTATGGTATATGTTACATCTATATACGTAAAACTCCCACCAGACAATATTATAATTTATACTTTCAACCATCAAATCTATTTTGAAGAACTTAAGAGGGAAAAAAGTTATCTTTTACACTTACCTACTTTTACCATTTCTGCTGTTCTTCATCCCTAAAGATCTAATTTCTCTGTAATATCATTTTGCTTCATCCTGGAGAAATTCCATTAACATGTCTTATAGAGCAAGTCTGCTGGAAATGAATTCCAGTCATTTTCTTCATCTGAGAATGTCTCTCTTGTTTTCCTTTATTCCTGAATATTATGCTAGATACAGAATTCTGGCTTGAAAGTTCTTTTCTTTCAGCACTTAAAGAAGGTGCTCCACTATCTACTTGCCTCCAGGATTTCTGATGAGAAATTTGCAGTCATTCAAATCCTAGTCCCTTGTATGCAATGTATCACTCTTCTCTCACTGTTTTCAAGATTTTTTTCTTATTTTTAGTTTTCAGCACTATGATTATGATGTGTCCAGGCATGTTTTCCTTTATTTCATCCTGTGTTTTCACTGAATTTCATGAAATTGTAAATGTGCCTTTGCAAGATTGATAATTCCCTGTCATTATCTCTTCAAATATCTTTTTCTCTTAATCTCTTGCTCCTCTTCTCTGAAGCTCCAATTGTTTTTAATATTTGGAAATATTTATTATTTTTTAAATTTAATTTTAAGTTCCAGGACAAATGTGCAGGAAGTACAGGTTTATTACATAGGTAAACGTCTGCCATGGTAGTTTGCTGCACCTATCAACCCATCACCTAGGCATTAAGCCCCACATGCATTAGCTATTTATCCTGATGTTCTCCCTCCCCCTTTTCCCCCTTGACAGGATCCAGTGTGGGTTGTTCCCCTCTTTCTATCCATTGTTCTCATTGTTCAGCTCCCACTTATAAAATGAGAACATGCAGAGTGTGGTTTTCTGTTCCTGTGCTAACTTGCTGAAGATGACGGCTTCCAGCTCCATCATGTCCCTTCAAAGGACATGACCTTGCTTCTTTTCATGGCTGCAGAGTATTCCATGGTGTATATGTACCACATTGTCTTTATCCAGGCTATCATCGTAGGGCATTTGGGTTGATTCCATGTCTTTGCTATTGTGAATAGTGCTGCAGTGAACATATGCATGCATGTATCTTTAGAGAAGAATGATTTATATTCCTTTGGGTATATACCCAGCAATGGGATTGCTGGGTTAAATTGTATTTTGGGCCCTAGGTCTCTGAGGAATCACCACACTGTCTTCCACAATTGTTGAACTACTTTACATTTACACCAACAGAGTAAAAGCGTTTCTATTTCTCCACAGTGTCTGTTGTTTCTTGACTTTTTAATAATTGCCATTCTGACTGATGTGAGATCTCATTGTGGTTTTGCTTTGCATTTCTCTAATGATTAGTGATGTTGAGATTTTTTTCTTAAGTTTGTTGGTTGCATGAATGTCTTCTTTTGAGAAGTGTCTGTTCATGTCGTTTGCCCACTTTTTAATGTGGTTGTTGGTTTTCTTATTGTAAATTTGTTTAAGTTCCTTATAGATTCTGGATATTAGACCTTTGCCAGATGGATAGAGTGCAAAAATTTTCTCCCATTCTGTAGGTTGTCCGTTCATGCTGATGATAGTTTCTTTTGCTGTGCAGAAGCTCTTTAGTTTAATTAGATCCCATTTGTCAACTTTTGCTTTTGTTGTAATTGCTTTTGACATTTTTGTCATGAAATCTATGTTTGTGTCTATGTCCTGAATGATATTGCCTAGATTTTCTTCTAGGGTTTTTATAATTCTGGGCTTTATATTTAAGTCTTTAATCCGTCTTGAATTAATTTTTGTATAAGGTATAAGGAAGAGGTCCAGTTTCAATTTTCTGCATGTGGCTGGCCAGTTTTCCAAGCACCATTTATTAAATAGGGAATCCTATCCCCATTGCTTGTTTTTGTCAGGTTTGCTGAAGATCAGATGGTTATAGATGTGCAGTCTTATTTCTGAGATCTTTATTCTGTTCCATTGGTCTGTGTGTCTTTTTGTGCCAGTACCATGCTGTTTTGATTACTGAAGCCTCGGGGTATAGTTTGAAATTGGACAGCAGGATGCCTCCAGCTTTGTTCTTTTTGCTTAGGATTATCTTGGCTATACGGGCTCATTTTTGGTTCCATATTAATTTTAAAGTAGTTTTTTCCAATTCTGTGAAGAATGTCAATGGTAATTTAATGGGAATAGCATTGAATCTATAAATTACTTTGGGCAGTATAGCCATTTTCACAATATTGATTCTTCTTCGTATCCATGAGCATGGTATGTTTTTCCATTTCTTTGTGTCCTCTCTGTTTTCCTTGAGCAGTGATTTGTAGTTCTCCTTAAAGAAGTCCTTCACTTCCCTTGTTAGCTGTATTCCTAGGTATTTTATTCTCTTTGTAGCAATTGTGAATGGGAGTTCATTCATGATTTCGCTCTCTGCTTGTGTATTGTTGGTGTATAGGAATACCTGCGATTTTTGCACATTGTTTTTGTATCCTGAGACTTTGCTGAAGTTGTTTATCAGCTTAAGAAGCTTTTGGACTGACAGGATGGGGTGTTCTAGATATAGGATCATGTCATCTGCAAAGAGAGACAGTTTGACTTCCTCTCTTCCTATTTGAATACCCTTTATTTCTTTCTCTTGCCTGATTGCCTTGGCCAGAACTTCCAATACTATATTGAATAGGAGTGGTGAGAGATGGCATCCTTGTCATATGTCGGTTTTCAATGGGAATGCTTCCAGCTTTTGCCCCTTCAGTATCATACTGGCTGTGGGTTTGTCATAAATGATTCTTATTATTTTATGATAAGAATCACATCTAGTTTATTCAATACCTAGTTTTTTGAGAGCTTTTAACATGAAAGGATGTTGAACTTTATCAAAGGCCTTTTTTGTGTCTATTGAGATAATCATGTGGTTTTAATCTTTAGTTCTATTTATGTGATGGATTACGTTTATTGATTTGCGTATGTTGAACCAGCCTTTCACCCCAAGGATGAAGCCGACTTGATCATGGTGGATAAGCTTTTTGATGTGCTGCAGGATTCAATTTGCCTGTATTTTATTGAGGATTTTTGCATCGATGTTCATCAGGGATACTGGCCTGAAGTTTTCTTTTTTTGTTGTTATCTCTGCCAGGTTTTGGTATCCGGATGATGCTGGCCTCATAAAATTAGTTAGGGAGAAGTCCCTCCTTTTCAATTGTTTGGAATTGTTTTAGAAGAAATAGTACCAGCTAAATCAGCTGTAAATCCTCTGATCCTGGGCTTTTTATTATGGGTAGGCTGTTAAATATTCATTACTGCCTCAATTTCAGAACTTGCTATTGGTCTATTCAGGGATTCAACTTCTTCTGGGTTCAGTCCTGGGAGGGTGTATGTGTACAGGAATTTATCCATTTCTTCTAGATTTTCTAGTTTATTTGCATAGAGATGTTTATAGTATTCTCTGATGGTTGTTGGTATTTCTGTGGGGTCAGTGGTGATATCCCCTTTATCATTTTTTATTTGATTCTTCTCTCTTTTCTTCTTTACTAGTCTAGCTAGCGGTCTACCTATCCTATTGATTTTTTCAAAAAACCAACTCCTAGATTCACTGATTATTTGAAGGGTTTTTCGTGTCTCTAGCTCCTTCAGCTTCACTCTGATCTTGGTTGTTTATTGTCTTCTGCTAGCTTTGGGGTTTGTCTGCTCTTGGTTCTCCAGTTCTTTTAGTTGTGATCTTAGGGTGTTGATTTGACATCTTTCTAGCTTTCTGATCTGGGCATTTGGTGCCGTAAATTTCCCTCTTACTACTGCTTTAGCTGCATCCCAGAGGTTTTCTTTGTTCTCTTTGGTTTCAAAGAACTTCTTGATTTCTGCCTTCATTTTATTATCTACCCAGGAGTCATTCAGGAGAAGGTTGTTCAGTTTCCATGTAGTTGTGCGGTTTTGAGCGAGTTTCTTATTCTTCAGTGAAACTCCAATTTTTGGTCTTGTTCCACAGCTTTATGAACTCTAGCAATGTAAAAAAAAATTTGTCTAAGTTCTTTAGATTGGATAATTTACATGATCTATTTCAGTTCACTGACTCTTCCCTCTGTCATAGTCATTCCACTACTGAACTCATCGAGCAACTCTTTTTTATTTAAGGTGTTGTAGTTTTAATTTCTAACCTTTGTATGAGATTTTCTGGTATAATTCCTATTCTCCCCTTAGAACTCTCATCCTTTCATTCATTTCAAGTGCATTTTCTGTACCTCATTGATCATAGTTACGAAAGCTACTTTAAATTCTTTGGTCATTGCAATATCTGGGTCCTCTCAGGTTTGGTATCTGATGACTGTCATTTTCCCTTGGAAATTTATAACGTATTTTCTTATTCATTGTACACTGAGTCCTTTGGTACTGTCTCCTGGATACTGTCAATGTTAAAATACATAAACTCTGGATTCTGTTTTAATCTTCTGGAGATTATTGATTTTTTTTACTTATAAGCTAATTAGCTTCCGACCACAATTTCTGTCGCACTTTCTAAGGGAAGTGGTTCAAATTCATATTTCCTGTGATCATTTGCGTCTGGTCCACATGTGTATCATCCAATAGTCAGCCACATGCTTGTGCAGATGGTTCAAATCTCAGTTGAGTTCTCTAAGCCTTGCCATCTTGCTTCATGCCTGCCTAGCATATACATCATTCAAGAGTTAGTCAGAGACCTGTATGGATGGTTCTCACCTCAGTGAGTCATCAGTCAGTCCTCTGGGCCTTTGCTGCGCTGGTTTGAGTCTGTCCCCAGATGGCGTTGTTCTGAAAGTAGGCTCAGGCTAGTGCAAGTTCATGAACAGAACTGGGGGGCTTCTCTGGCTCTCTCTTTGGGATTCCCCCACACTCCCTGGCCTGCAGGTGCTACTCTCTCTGACTCCTCTGGGCCAAAAGATAGGGTTGCTACTGGAGTACTGTCTATCTATGCCACCATGCCACTGCATGATGAAAGCTGGCTCCAGGGAGAAATCCAGGAGAGAAGAAAACAGGAAAACCACCCTGAGAGGGTTCCTTCTGCAGGCTTCGACATTCTCCACAATCTACCTGTTTGTACTTCTCAGAGTCCATATGTAGTTGATTTTTGTCCAGTTTTCATTGTAATCAGAGGGAGGCGTGAACTCTAGAGGTTTACACGCCCTTAGCAGATTGGAATTCAACATTCTCTCTCATTATGACACCGGGTTAAAATGCTCTTTTTCTGCCAATATCTAAATTTTAAAATGAATTAAGTCGGCTACTTTTCCTGCGTCCAATCCTCCCCAAGTGACCACCTAGGGTCCTGGGACCTCACACCCCCTGCAGAGCCCTCATCAGGGCAAGGGAGATCAGCGAGCATCACACAACTCTGGATAAGGAGGAAAGGGCACAGGTCTGGCTGCCTCCAGCCAGCATTTGAGAACCTGAACAGTCTCCATGACCATCAGGTGTACCACAGCAGAGGTACGAGCAGGCTGATATCTCGGAAGTCAGGTAGACAGTCCCTGGCATCTCTGGGCTTCCTTTTATCAGATGCCCTGCAGCCTGCCTTTCTGTGCTGATGCTTCCGCTCATGATGTCCTGTCTCATTTTAAAACCACCTCCATCAAAATCTGACCGGAGCAATAAGAAACACCTGATTTTTTTGAATCTCTAAAACATATTGAAAGTTCTTACATGTTTAACAGCTGACATATTTAGCAATTTTCACAAACATTTCAAATATAATTGAATATTTTAAATGAACTTGACTTACAATATTATCTTTGGAGAATGTCAGAGCAAGGTTAGAAAAACTATCAAAATTAGTAAAAAGCTCATTATAAATCATCTTTGCTGCAGACATTTAAAAATAAAAATGGGCCAGGCGTGGTGGCTCACACTTGTAATCCCAGCACTTTGGGAAGCCAAGGTGGGCGGATCACTTGAGCTCAGGAGTTCGAGACCAGCCTGGTCAATGTGGCAAAACCTGTCCCTAAAAAAAAAATAAAATTAACCAGGCATGGTGGCGCACGCCTGCAGTCCCAGCTATTCCAGAGGCTGAGGTGGGATGATTACTTGGGCCCGGGGAGTAGAGGCTGCAGTGAGCTGGAAATCATACCACTGCACTCCAGCCTCAGTGACAGAGTGAGACTGCTTCAAAATAAATAAATAAATACATACATACATACATAAATACATAAAGTAAAAATAAAAATGAAAATGCCTGTGTGTAAATTTTCCTCCAAAATTATGCATGCATCTTCCCAGTAAACTTACTATTGATTCTGTTTGCAAGGCAGCACTTCTTTTAAGACTCAGATACAAGATAAAGCAAGTTAAATGACCCTCATGTTTATATGCCTGGCAGAAAAGCCAGGTGACCACTCTCGTTCTAAAAATAAACTTCTTGTTATGTTGTTCATTCACATTGGTATCAGATCCACTTAGAATCATCTGTAATTTAAAAACTAATCCTATTTTTGTATTCCATGAAAAAGAGACATTAGAAGTGACTTGAGTCATTATTGGAAAGCACTAAATAAAAGGAAGAAAATAAAATTTATTTTGGGGGGATTTTGATAGCGATATGTACCTTTTTGTTTAGTTTCATTTTTGTGTTCTCATTTGTTTAGTTTTACTGCTAAGGGAACGTTTTCTCTTTTTGTTGTTTATTTCCCCAAAGGCAAGAAGAATGAGTCATTGGTGTCTGTGAACTTAGAGACTGCGCAGATTGGCGGCCACTCTGCCCCTGTGGGGTAGAGCACGTGAGGGCAACCGTGCCCTCCACCAGCATTCCTGTGATTAAGCTTTGCAGTGAGTGAACTTTCTTTCACTCTTTTACATTATGTCATTTCTTGGATCTTAACATTTCTCAAGACAGTTAAGAGTATAAAAGTTACATGACTTATGTTATAAACCCTATAGTTTATGAGGAAAGGTAACTAATATCGAAAAATAACATACATACATCAGAAATGACAGCCAGCCAAGAAGAACTGGGAAGGCAGCAGGGAAGCCTGATTTAGGATTTGGCAAGAGTTATCAACTATTAACATGAAATTATTATAAACAACCTATAAATTAGAGCCTTTATCCTGCCTATTATTAGCACGATTCTTACTTCCAATGCCAGAGTCTTGGCTAAAGATGTCCCACTGGCAGAGACACAAATAAATCCAGACCCACGGGAAGGCTTTCCAAATCCCCTTCACACCCAGAGGAGGAAATGCACACAAAGCATGAACAGGCCTGCATGGAGAGTTCATCACTTAGGAACCAAGAAATCCCCAAGGCTTCCTAACACCGCTGAGAAACAACAAAGTTGTCTTTTTCTCTTTCTTCTCAGCTTACGATTCTGATTAAAATATCCTCGCAAGAAGTCTTCTTAGATGAATCCATGCGAGAACTACTCTCCTCACAGAACCTGTGAAAATTATGATGAATGACTTACACCACTTGATACATGGTTTGATTTCTAAATATAAGTACATGTATTTCAAAAACGTGCAGTCCTCATGAGCCAACATCCCATATTGCTTAGTCTCCATTCGCTCCTTTATTTGTTTGATGAGTACTGAGTGCTTACTATGTGACAGCACTGTCAGGACCACTGAGGATTCCACAGTGACCAAGATAGACACACATTTGCTGATCTCCTAGAGCTTATATTCTGGTGAAGGGAGACAGAGGAAAAGTTTATATATTCATTTATTTGCCACACATATATATTAGAGCATTATTACAACGTGTCATAGATAATACTCTGTTAGAAGGAAAGGAACACAGGAAAGTCGTCAGCAATGATGGAAGAACTCCTTCCGCAGGGCCAGGGAAGGCCGCCCTGAGGATGGACACTTGAGGAGACACTAGAGAGGTGAACCAGCCTCCAGCATGCTTGGGAAGAGCATCCCCGGTAGAGGCGACAAGTACAAATGTACATTCACCTAGCAAGAAGGCCACTGTGTCTGGGGTCCAGCCCCTGTGGTAGGAAATTATGTGTAAGTGGCAGCTGCAGCCAGCTCATTTGTGGTTTTATGAGTCATGGTTGAGGCTCTAGGATTTTATTCTAAGTGAAACAAGGACAACATGCTGTTATCAAAAGCACCAAAAGCCCTTTAGGTCTAACTTTTCAACATCACACGGAAAAAGAGGAAGCAGTGTCTCATTCAAGGTTCTCAATCCAAAAGCCTGCTGAGAAGCCAATAAAGCTCCTTAATCTCTAGCAGAACCTGAAATGCGTGGCAACTCTTGTTTTACTCCTATTTATAAAGGCAGGTTTAAATATGATTTTGCAAATTTTTAAGCTAACAATTAAGAGAACGCAACTATTATTTATAACTTCAAAACACTCAAAAAATAGATGCAAAGAAACTTTACCAATATACAACATCAGCACATGGGAAGAGGATGTATCAAGGAAATACAATATAGTGAATATAAGGCATAACAGCAAATATTTTAAAATTAGGTCCAATTCTATGTTCTCTACTAGAAACAAATTAAAAACAAAATGACAGAGATTAAAAATAAACAAACGGGCAATTCCAGGGAACTTCCAGTCCAGACAAAATGATAGAGACCCCAAACTCCCTGCTTACTCCTGCCAAGAACACCTATAAACCCTGGGAATAAAGCAAGAGGCAAATAAAGGAGAATTCTGAAAGGTTGCAGTAAGAGGAGAGGAAACTGGTTTGGGACCTGATAATGGTTTGGCTCTGTGTCCCCACCCAAATCTCATCTGGTAGCTCCCATAATTCTCACCTGTTGTGGGAGATACCTGGGGAGATAATTGAATCATGGAGGGCTGCTCTTTCCCAGCTGTTCTCGTGATAGTGAGGAAGTCTCATGAAATCTGATGGTTTTAAAAATGGGAGTGTCCCTGCACAAGCGCTCTCTCTCTCTCTCTCTCTCTGCCTGCTGCCATCCATGCAAGATGTGATTTCCTCCTCCTTGCCTTCTGCCATGATCATGAGGCCTCCCCAGCCATGTTGAACTGTAAGTCCATTAAACCTCCTTCTTTTGTAAATTGCCCAGTCTGGTGTATGTCTTTATTAGCAACGTGAAAATGGACTAATACAGGAGCCCAGGAAAATGGGAACAGCACAGCTGCAGGGTGTATTTCGTCCCTCAAAATCAGCATTTCCAGACCAACTCCCAATATAGCAAGAGAAGACAGCCAGGTGGGCTTGTTCCTCCCTTGGATGAAAATACACCAGGGGAACATGCCCCCCGGCAAGTAAGATTAATAAAAGCCCTGCCAGCAAAGGTAACCACGGGAGGCACCCCATCCCCTACAAAGAGATACCTGGTGAGTGGACAGAACCTGAGAAGGGGCCCCACTACACCTCACACCTGGGATCTCAAGCCAAGAGACACCCAGGTCAAGGGCCATGTGCTATGGTATCCTACCATAGCACACGGCTCATGGAATGTTCTGAGGTCCCCACAGGAAGGGGGATGCCATCTCAACAAACACTTAGCCATGGAAGTCTCTTCACTTCTGCAGACCTGAAACTCCTCTCACAGGAAGCGACATCTGGGCAGCCCAGCCTGCGGAAATCCCTTCCAGCCCCCAAGGCAGCACCCAGCAGCACTGGAGAAACCACACACATCAAAGCAGCACTGCAACATCTCTGAAAATTAAATCTTCATTTGAATGGCAGACTACGTAAATAGTCCATAACTTGTGTGCTAAACTTAAACATGTTGACTGCCTGCTGAAATAAAACAGTTATTTATGACTCAAGAGTATCCTAAAATAATAGATAAAATACCCAGGATACAATCAAAAGTCACCCGTCATATCAGAAACCGAGAAAATCACAACTTGAATGAGAAAAGACAATCACCTGATGCCAACACTGAGATATATCAGATGTCGGATTATCTGAAAAGGATTTTAAAGCAGCCTTCACAAAAATGTCTCAACAATCAGTTACAACTTCTCTTGGAACAAGTGAAAAATGAGAAACTATGGGAAGAAACAAAAGACATACAAAAAAGAACCAAATGGAAATGACAGATCTAAAATATACAATAACAGAATTTGTTAAAGCCAGTAGAGATAATAAAGAAAAGAATCAGTGAATTTGAGGGTAAATCAATAGAATTCACCCAATCTAAAGAGCAGAGAGAAAACATATTTTTGTAAAAGCACAGGGGGTGGAATGGAGGCTCAGGGAACTGTAGGACTATTTTAAAAATCTAATATTCATGTCACTGGAGTACTAGAAGGAGAAAAGAATTAGAATGAGGTTGCAAAAGTACTTTAAGGAATAAAGGCTGAAATTTTCCCAATTTGGCAAAAGACACAAACCCACAGATTCAAGAAGATGAACAAGCCCTAGGAACAGGATAACAGGATGAACCCAAAGAAATCCATATCAAAACAAATCATCAACTTTCAAAAACTAAAGACAAAAAAAAAAAGAAAAAAGAAAACATTAAAAGCAGCCAGAAAGTACTACGCATTACCTACAGGGAAACACAAATTCAAATGGCAGCAAATTTCTTCTCTGATACCAGGAGAGATGGAAGGAAATGGTACAACATTTTTCAAGTATTGAAGAAAAGCACTGTCAACCATACATTCTATATCCAGTGAAACTATCCTTGAGGAATAAAGAGGAAATAAATACACTCTCAGATAAAGAAAAAGTAAAAGAATTTTTTTACCAGCAGACCTACCCTTAAAGGTTGGCTAAAAGAAGTTATTCAAACATAAAGAAAATTATAAAAAACAAAACAGGCTGGGTGCGGTGGCTCACGACTGTAATCCCAGCATTTTGGGAGGCCAAGGCAGGCGGATCACGAGGTCAAGAGATCGAGACTATCCTGGCCAACATGGTGAAACCCTGTCTCTACTAAAAATAGAAAAACTAGCTGGGCATGGTGGCATGCACCTGTAGTCCCAGCTACTTGGGAGGCTGAGGCAGGAGAATCACTTGAACCCGGGAGGCGGAGGTTGCAGTGAGCCAAGATTGCGCCACTGCACTCCAGCCTGGAGATGGAGTGAGACTCCATCTCAAAAAAAAGAAAAAAGAAAGACAAATTTTGGAGCATCAGGAAGCAAAAGGAACAGAAAAAGCAGAAATGTGTACACATAATAGATTATTCCTTTCCCCATGAGTTTTATAGATCAATTTGATGATTTAAACAAAAATTATGTTGCCATCTAATACTCAAGAAAAGATAAAGAAATCTTAATGGAAGTGATATTTTCACACTTCATTCAAAGTGGTAATTCTAATAAGTCATGTATGTATACTGTAGTCCTCTGAGAAACCACTCCAAAACTATACAAAGAAAAACACTAAAAAATACTATCAATGAATCAAAATATAATGTAAAAAATGTTCAAGTAACACACAGAAAGTCAAAACAAAAGAAACATAGGTACGTACTGGAAACAGAGGAAACAAACAGAAAATAAATCAGTAATCCTTCAGTATCCATGGGGAACTGGTTCCAGGACCTCTGTGGATGCCAAACTCCATAGATGTTCAGGTTCGTTATTTAAAGGGGCATAGTATTTGCATATAACCTAAGCACATTCTTCTGTGCACTTTAAATCATCTCTAGATTACTTATAGTACCTAACACAATGCCTATGCATCTCATCACTTGCATGGACTCAACATAATAGTCAGTGCACAGAAAATTCAAGTTTGGCTTTTTGGAACTTTGTGGGATTTTTTTTTATCTGTAATTGGTTGAACCCATGGATGCAAAATCTATGGATATGAAAGACCAACTGTAATTGAAATGGCATATTTAAGCAATAACATATCAATAATTACCTTAAATGCACGTTTTCTAAACATATCAATCAAAATACAGAGACTGGCAGAAAGGATTGAAAAAATAACCCAACTATATGCTGGAAAAGATATGTTACACACACAAAAAAAAATTTAAGCAAGAGTGACTATATTAATATCAGCTAAGTAGACTTCAAAGTAAATTATTAGAGGGAAAGAAAATTATTAAATAATGATAAATAGGTCAATCCACCAGGAAGATACAACAATTCTAAATATGTATGCACCAAACAACAGAGCAGTAAAATACATGAAGCAAAAAACTGCTAGAGCTGAAAGAAAAAACAAATTCATGTTTATAATTGGGAACATAAATAACTCACCTCCAGAAACTAATAGAAATGCTACATAGAAAATAATTGAAAATATGGAAGAACTAAACACTGAACCAAAGGGATTTAATTCACATATATAAAACACTTCACCCCAAAACAGGAGAATACAGTTTTTTTCAAGTTCCCATGAAAGATTTACCAAGATATATCACATTCTGGGTCATAAAACAAAATTCCACAAATGTAAAAAAACAAACTTATACAGAGTATGTTCTTCAAATATAACAGAATAAAGTTAGAAACAAAAAGACAATAGAAAAATCTTCAAATGCATGGAAATTAACCAACATACTTCTAAACAGTCTATGGGTCAATGAAGAGGTCTCAAAGTAAATTTTAAAATATATAGAACTGAATTTTAATAAAAATGCAACACATAAAAACATACAGGGTGCAACTGAAATACAACTGCGATAAAACTTTATAACACTGAATGTTAACACTGGAAAAGAAAAGAAATCTCAAATCAATAATCTAAGTTCCTACCTCAAAAACACTATCCAAAAAAGAGTAAAATGCACCAAAAGAAAGCTCAAGGAAAGAAACAATAAAGATCATACAAGAAATCTATAGAGTTAATATAGGACAATACTAGTGAAAATCAAAGGAGAAAAGGCTGTTTCTTGGGTAAAATCAGTAAAACGGACAAACTTCTAAAAAGACTGATCAAAAATAAAAGGAGAGAGACACAAATCACCAATATCAGGAATGAAATAGGAAATTTTGCTACATATATTTCAGACATTAAAATGATAATAAAGAAATATTATCAACAACTTTACACTCAAAAATTTGGCAACTAAAAAGAAACCAATTCCTCAAAAAACACAAAGTATGAAAACATAGATAAAATCTATAATCTGAATAGCCCTTTCTTTAGCCATGAAAGAAGTTGAATTATTAATTTGAAAGTTTCCTTTTAAAAAAAGATTCCAGACTCCTGGTTTCACTAGAAAATTCCACTGCGCCTTTGTCTCCCACTCCCGCCAGAGCTTGGGATTCATCTCCACTGTTCCGCGTCCGCCGTCTCCGGAGCCCCCGTGACGCTGTCACAGCCTCTGTTGCCCTGTGATCTGCAGGTCCTGGGACACGCATAGCTAAGACGCCAGGACATCCTGAAAGCTGGGAAATGAAACTGTTCACATTCAGGAATGTGGCCATCGAATTCTCTCTGGAGGAGTGGAAATACTGGAACCCTGCTTAGCAGGATTTGTATAAAGATGTGGTTTAAAAGAAGGACAGAAACCTGATCTCTGGGTCTTGCTGTCTCTAAGCTAAACCTGGTGACCTTTTTGAAGGAAAGAGCAGAGCCCTGGAATGCGGAGTGAGGAGACAGCAGCCACACAGCCAGGTGTGGTTGTATGCATCTGCTGAGCACCTTAGTGATTTGACTCTCCTGCCTCAGCCCAGTCCACCGATGAGATTGTGACATATCGTTTGACTCTGCACCTTGGAAATGTGACTCTTTTCCAGCCTTGGTGCTGCCCACAGGTGGCATTGTGATACGTGACTGGGCCTCACCCAAACGATGTGTGATTGTGGCATACGCCTCTGTCCAGAACCTGAGGGACCTGACTTTTCTGCCTGGCCGCAGCCCAAAGGTCATGTGGCGTTCCTCAGCCTGCACCTACCACAAAAGGATTGTGACGCATCACTGCACTCAGCACCTAGACCACATAACTCTCACCTTTTGCCTAGACCTTGCATCTTTAAGGTTGGATTGTGACATACACTTTAGCCCAGCTCAGAGTTGTGATGATGACACTCATACCATAAACCAGCCAATAAGAGAGATGCTGGCACTTATAGCTAGACTTGGAGAAAGGAACAAATTCCTGGGTCTTCTGTAGGTGATGTAACTCTCCTTGCTGGGTCCTGCCTATGGGAAGCATTAGGACCTATCTGTGTATCCATCGCCCAGCTGTTGTGACCCTCCTTTTCTGACTGAAACCTGCCACAAAGGGTGATTGTGATATTCCACTGGACCCAGAACCTAGTCTCTGGTGTGTCTTTATTAGCAGTGTGAGAACAGACTAACACAGGAAATTGGTACCAGCAAAGTGGGGCACTGCTGAAAAGACAGCCGAAAATGTGGACGCGACTTTGGAACCGGGTAACAGGCAGACGTCGGAACAGTGGAGGGCTCAGAATACAGAAGAAGGTGGGAAAGTGTGGGACTTCCTAGGGACTTGTTGAATGGCTTTGACCAAAATGCTAATAGCGATACGGACAATAAAGTCCAGGCTGAGGTGGTCTCAGATGGACATGAGGAACTTGCTGGGAACTGGAGCAAGGGTAACTCTTCTTACGTTTTAGCAAAGAGACTGGTGGCATTTTGCCCCTTCCCTAGAGATCTGTGGAACTTTGAACTTCAGAGAGATGACTTAGGGTATCTGGAGGAAGAAATTTCTAAGCAGGGTAGGTCTCTGCTGATCCATGGATGGGGGTCTCTGTTCCACAGGATGGGGTGTGTAAAGTTGTTAAGAATAAAGCCGACTTGAAGACAGATCAAGTGAAATGTAGAAGACGACAAGAGGGTAAAACTGAGTATTATGCTTGGAAATGCTTGGTGATGCAGGATAAACATAAACACAACACACCCAAATGCAGGATGACGGTTTGTGTAGCACACAGAGATATTACTTGTCAGGTTGCTTACGCCCATACAGAAGGGGATAGGATAGTATGCACAGCATATGCGTGGGAACTACGAAATACGGTTTGAAGGTTGTTGGCCTGACCAATTATGCTGCAGTGTATGGCACTGGCCTGCTGCTGGTCTGCAGGCTTCTCAATGGGTTTGGCATGGAAAAGATCTATGAAGGCCAAGTAGAGGTGACTGGCGATGAATACAATGTGGAAAGCATTGTTGGTCAGCCAAGTGTCTTTACCTGCTATTTGGATGCGGGCCTTGCCAGAACTACCAGTGCCCATAAAGTTTTTGGTGCCCTGAAGAGAGCTGTAGATAGAGGCTTGTCTATCCCTCACAGTACCAAACGATTCCTGGTTACGGTTCTGAAAGCAAGGACTTTAGTGTAGAAGTACACCGGAAGCACATCATGGGCCAGAATGTTGCAGATGACATTTGCTGCTTCATGGAGGAAGATGAAGATGCTTACAAGAAACAGTTCTTTCAATACAGGAAGAACAGTGTAACTACAGACATGATGGAGAAGATGTATAAGAAAGCTCATGTTGCTATAAGAGAGAATCCCGTCTAGGAGAAAAAGCCCCAGAAAAAAGTTAAGAGGAAGCAGAACTGTCCCAAAATGTCCCTTGCTCAAAAGAAAGACTGAGCAGTTCAAAAGAACGCAAGTTTCCTCAGAGCTCAGAAGTTGGCTTCTGAGAGCTAAACCAAACAATTTTCCATGAGGATTTTTCAGATGAATACAATACACCATTGACAGCAAAAAAAAAAAAAAAAAAAAAAAAAAAAAAAACCAACCCTGAAATTTATAAGTAGCAAAGCATTCAAGAGGTGACTTGGGTTCTGTTAATGGTATTCAGTTTTAAAAAGAAAACAGAGCATAAAAGTTTAGAAAATTTGCAGCCTGACAATGCAATAGAATAGAAAATCTCATTTTTTGAGGAGAAATTTAAGCCAGCTGCAGAAATTTGCATAAGCAATGAATGTTAATTCCCAAGACAATGGGGAAAATGTCTCCAGGGCATGTCAGAAATCTTCTTGGCAGCTGGTCCCATCACAGGCCCTGAGGCCTAAAAGGAAAATACAGTTCCTGGGTGGGGCCCAGCGCCTCCCTGCTCTGTGCAGCCCAGGGACTTGGTGCCCTGCATTCCAGCCACTCCAGTCATGACTAAAAGGAGCCAAGGTAAAGCCTGGGCTGTTGCTTCAGAGGGTGGAAGCCCCAGGCCTTGGCAGCTTCCACGTGCTGTTGAGCCTGCGGGTGCACGGAAGTCAAGAATTGAGGTTTGGAACCCTCCACCTAGATTTCAGAGAATGTATGGGAACACCTGGATGTCCAGGAGGTGTTTACTGCGCGGGTGGGGCCCTGATGAAGAGCCTCTGCTAGGGCAGCACAGCAGAAAAATGTGGGGTCAGAGCCCCTACACAGAGGAGTCCCTACTGGGGAATCGCCTAGTGGAGCTGTGAGAAGCTCCCAGATCCCGGAATGGTGGATCCACTGACAGCTTGCATTGCGCACCTGGAAAAGCCGCAGACACTCAACACTCAACCAGCCCATGAAGGCAGCAGGGAGGGAGGCTGTACCCTGCAGAGCCACAGGGACGGAGCTGCCCAAGACCATGGCAACCCACCTCTTGCATCAGCGTGACCCAGATGTGGGACACGGTGTCAAAGGAGGTCATTTTGGAGCTTTAAGATTTGACTGCCCTGCTGGATTTTGGACTTGCATGGAGCCTGTAGCCCCTTTGTTTTGGCCAACTTCTCCCATTTGGAATGGCTGTATTTACCCAATGCTTGTACCCCCATTATATCTAGGAAGTAACTAACTTGCTTTTGATTTTACAGGCTCATAGGCGGAAGGGACTTGCCTTGTCTCAGATGAGACATTGGACTGTGTACTTTTGAGTTAATGCTGAAATGAGTTAAGACTTTGGGGGACTGTGGGGAAGGCATGATTGGTTTTGCAATGTACAGACATTAGATCTGGGAGGGGCTGGGGTGAAATGATATGGTTTGGCTGTGTCCCCACCCAAATCTCATCTTGAATTGTAACTCCCACAATTCCCACAAGTCACTGGAGGAACATGGTGGGAGGTGATTAAATTATGGGGATGGGACTTTCCTGCACTGTTCTCGTGATAGTGAATGAATTTCAGAATATCTGATGGTTGTAAAAACAAGGAGTTTTCCTGCACAAGCTCTCTTTGCCTGCCGCTATCCATGTAAAATGTGACTTGCTTCTCCTCGTCTTTTGCCATGATTGTGAGGCCTCCCCAGACACATGGAACTGTAAGTCCATTAAATCTCTTTTTCTTCCCTGTCTCGGGTATGTCTTTATCAGCAGCGTGAGAACAGACTAATAAAGCCAGCAACTGAATAAAAGGTTGAATTATGGATCATATGGTAAGTAAAATAAATAAATGTGTGCAAAAAATACTTGGGCTTTATTTGGGCCACATTCTTTAAATTGTGTGACTTCCAATGTTTTCACCTGAAGGGATATTTATGAACAGAAGGGTTGTTATTATTATTTGTATTTTTTTACCTTGCTAAAAAATACATATTCATCTCTTAATAAAATTATCCCAGCAAACCTTAACAAAAAAAAATTCTCCTGAATATGTAAAGAACTCGCATCAATTCTATATAATCTTTTCCAGAAAATAAAACAGGAAGGAACACTTGCCAACTCATTTTATGAAGCCAAAATCAGATAAAGCTAGCACAAAGAAAACTACAGATCAATGTATCTCATGAACTTAGACACAAAAATCCCCAATAAAATGTTAGCAAACTGAATCCATGAATATGTGAAAATAATCATATACCATGACCAAGGGGGACTGATTGTCGGTGTGCATGGTTGGCTCAATATTTGAAAATTAATCAATGTAATCTACCATATCAAAAGGCTAAAGAAGAAAAATCATACTATCTTCTTCTGAAGTCTCCAGAAGTAACACAGCCCTCTCTACTAGATTGAATTTAGATTTCTGACCTCCAAAACTGTAAGAGAATAAAGCTGGGTTAAGCCACTCAATTCCTGTTAATTTATGCAGCAATAGGAGATGAACACACACGATAATAGGGACTTGCTGATGTGATTAAGTTGAGGAAATTATCCTAACCAATAGAGGCTGGCGCAATCCAATCACAAGGGCTCTTGTGATTATGTTAGAAATTTATGATTAGGTTAGAAATCTTAGGATTAGGTTAGACTTGTTAGAACCATTTTACAAATAAGGGTTTCCCTTTCTTTCTCGTAAAGCTTCATCCAGCCCCATCATTCACGGACGTACAGAATTCCTTTTCCAGTCCTGGCTTTCTCACTCAGTTCCTCTGACGGGAGCTTATTCTAGCGAAGGCAGCGCATCACGCCGGAATCACTGGTGGCCATGTGCTCCATTACGCAGAAGCAGCTGACTTGACGGACAGTGGCCTGCTAAAGCTTCAGAGGTACTATTTGCTGCAACCCCAAAGTCTGCAACGTTGGCGTGCCACCCTACGGCATGCAGTGTGTGCTCAAACAAATCACCAGTGAATGTCACGATCTCCATCACAGACCACTGGGAACCGCGGTGTGGGAAACAAATATGTGCTTAAACAAATCACCAGTGAATGTCACGATCTCCGTCACAGACCACTGGGAACAGCGATTAATGAGGAAACAAATATGTGCTTAAACAAATCACCAGTGAATGTCACGATCTCCGTCACAGACCACTGGGAACCGCGGTGTGGGAAACAAAGGAGAGAGATAGGAGCACTCCCTCCCTTACTACTACACTCAGTGACCCACTTCAGGAATTTTTGCCCCCTGTCTTAATAATCTTGAGCTCAGTGGATTTGCAGGTCCTAATACCCAAGGAAACATAACTAAAAAAGGTACCATTACCTTTATTACCTGAGGCAGGATAGGCAGTCAAGGCAGTGACCATGTTCTCAGGATGAGGCAATCATGGTGACCGTGCAGTCAACACAATAAGCCTCAGCATTTGCATTGTAATTGAGCTACTGAAGCAAAGCTATCTCCAGTAGGGACTTTGCCCTCTAGAGAGCATGTGCACTTTGACCTTACCCGTCCTCATTAGAATAGCAAAAAACACACCCCTGGGTGGAGATTTAAGATGCTAATGAGACGTACGATATACGAACACGCATGTACGGCTACTGTGCGTGTGCATCCAGAGGACCACCCAGAACATTCTTACCAGCAACACCTCTGCCACCTCCTTACAAATAATCAGGTAAGACTCCCACAGTGGGAGCCTCCCAGAACGTCCTCACCAGCAACACCTCTCCCACCTCCTTACAAATAATCGGGTAAGACTCCACAGTGGGAGCCTCCCCAGCACCGGTCTTTGCTGTCTCATCCTTACGAGCAGCCCATCCTGAATTTCTCTCTCTCCCAGGGTGTCCTGCCTATTCTGCACCTAACTTTCAAAGTATTCTTTTTCTTTGGCAATACTCCATGCTGCACTTCTTTTGCTATGTGTCTCTTGTTTAAATTCTCTTAAACCAAGAAGACAAGAACCAAGGTATCACATCAGGTGTCAGCATTTCACTGGAAGCTGAGAGTCCTCCCTGGCCATGTGAAGCTCCACATGCCTTGTGACCATCAAGCAGACAAGGAGAATCCCTCTACTGTCCAAGATGACTGATCTCAATTCTCAGAGGGAACTGGGTTGCTGCTTCCTCATGCTGGCAAGAACTGTCTGGGAGCTGGGCATTCACAGGCGTGCCTCCTTGCATTCCAGTTGCATTCCAGTAGTCCCAGTTCATATACACCTTGGCACTCCAGTACAGACACAACACCAAGGTCTCGGGTCCTGTGAGAATGATGGTGTGGGTCACCCCAACAGCAGATAAAAACCACATATCTGAAGTTGTGGCAGAGGTCAGGGGAACGTGGCATTAGAGTTAACTAACAATTCAGACTTCAGAATCAGCTCTGGAAGCTGGGGCTACAGCAGGTCTGTTTTACGGTATTTTCTTGCTTCTCTTCCCCCACTTATTCTCCATTGTCATATATGAAGAGCATTGGGATAGCTAACATTTTAAGTTTCAGGTGTTACTGAACCAACATCACCTCATATCACACAGTAGCTGATGGGATATTGTGCAGCTCTTGTTTTGGGAACAAGTGATTTTCTCTTGGACTGGACAAAAGATGTTTTTAAAATCCTAACAGGCACAAGTGGAGGATTGTCTGGGGCTATCCCTCATGGCCCTTTAGTCCTACCCCTGGCCTTCTCCCCAGCCTTCTCCTCAGCCCTGCTGCTCGCAGCAATCCCGTCCTCTGGAATCCAGGTAAGTCTGGCAAATGGGAGACACTGGCAGGACTCGATGGGTGGGAGGAACAAGGTCACTGAATCTCCTGGCTCCTCTGGCCAGGCCACAGGTGATGAGGGCAGCCCCTCCTACAATCCACGGCTGGACAGCCCTTGCTGGACTACAGCTCCCATCTCCCCTTCACCCCTTAGGCCCACGAGGTCGCCTCCTATCTTCTTCAGAGTTCAGCACACCCCTTCTTTCCCCAAACCTGACCTTTGAGCACATAATCTCTTTCTTTCCTGAGAAAGACCCTACCTAGCAAGAAGGGTGAAAAATAGTCATCACCCAATGCTCAAAGATGTTCTTTATATGGCTGTTTCAGGAGGAAAAACATAGACAGTAGCCTAAATGTCAACAAAAGGGGAAAAGGTGAGGATAGCCTATTCACATACAATGTAACATTGCACAGGTTTCTTAATGATGATATGGAAATACATGCACATGTAAGTCCCCGGACGTAAGCCCTTGAGGGGTAGCAGGTCACCATTGTTCAACCCAATAGGGCCCTGCTCACCTGGAGTGTCCAGGGCAGCCGTGTGAGGCTGGGGACACAAGGCTTCAGTGGGTTGTGCCCAAGGAGCCAGGGGTTTTTGAGGACTGGGGTTGCCCACCCAGAGCCACTGTGACCAGAGGGGTCCTGGGGGTGGCGGGGCGCCACTCAACTCGTCTGACCTCTGAAATGTGCTCATAAAATGAAAGGATTTGATTAAATAACCTCTAATGTTCCCTCTGATGGCAATTCCATGATCACGCGGTTTCCAGGCTGCAGTCCTGAACCACAGTGTGGAAAGCATGAGAAACCCCACTGATTCCTTCCAGGCACAGAATATCCGCAAATTTTGAAGTCATGAAAAAAAATGTTTTGTTTTGTTTTTCTATTTTTAACAAAGAGGGACTTCTGAGGAAAATTTAAATACATAAAATGCCTTCTTTTTATGAAGCTTAGATGATTTCCTAACTTTAGGAACATTAAGATGTATCAATTTGATTTACTCAACAAATTATTATGCTTGGAACATTACATTTAAGTGGAACTTATTTATACCGTAATTATAGATTGACTAAATTTATTTGTGAGTGCTTTTCCTTTTTCTAAATTAAAGTATAAATTGGTAGATTTGAAGAAATCCAGTTCTTGGGTTGTTTCAGTTAATTTAAAAAGAAAGAAAAGACATCGTCAAACCTATGGTAAATCTTGCACTCCTACACGTTTCCGAGCACGCACTGAGTCCCAGGTTCCCAGGGCACGCGGGGCCTCTCCTGGCGGTGACTGTCGATCTCTGGAGAGTCCCACCTCACGCAAACAGCTAGTGTGAAGTGCCACCAGGGAAACAGGGACTTTGGAGATTTAGGAAAGGCTTTGGGGACTCTTCCTCTGCAGGGTGGGGGCGGGGAGGCCACAGGGAGATGCACCACAGGCTGAAACACTCCGTGCAGTGGACCTGGCCTTTGGGGAGGCGGACAGGCGCAGAGGGACAGAGTCAGAGTGTTCTAGGCACAGTGCGCTCCTCCAAGTCACGCTGACGCACACACGCATCCCTCGCTGGCACCTGAGCACGTGGGCGCTGGCTGGGCGGCCTGCAGAGCTCACATCCTCCACCTCGACCTCTATCCCCTCGGGAGCACCACAGGGCACCCCGGTCAGGAAGGCCATGAGGGGCAGTCACCCCGCAAGGAAGGAGCTGAAGGGGAAGGAGAGGAGCCCTCTGCGCCCCTGAGAGAAGCCCTGAGAGCTGTGGGGTCCCAGCGCTCTTGTGCCCCCTCTCCCCCGGGCTGCTGTGAACCCGGAGACGGCTGCAGTAACTCCACCTTTGTGTCGCCAGCGCCGTGAACCTTCAAAGCAGGCTTTCGCGTAATTCCCAACCGTCTGTCCTCACCCCGTTTCTCAAACAGCTGTTACATTGTGCTCTGAAACCCCAAGCCCGCCACCACGGTGCCTCCGGGGGCCCACATCTGCCCTCCTCTCCTGGCACTGCCAGCCACCCCTCCTGCTCCAGGACGCCTGTGCAGGGGGCCCCAGCTCAGAAAGTGTGGCTTGAGAGATGGAAGTGAAGACTGAAGCAACTTCCAACTCCCACCCACTCTCTAGGAGGCACTTTCTTTTTGCTTTGTTTTGCTTTTTGCTTTTTCCAGTCGGAGTCTTGCTCTCTTGCCCCAGAGGCACTTTCTATTACTGAGAAGAGAACACTGGAAAGTCCCGGGTTTCCCGCAGGAGCTTGGAACTCCCCTCGCCCCTGCTTCCCACCCTCCGTCCCCCAGGAGCGGGTCCCTGCGGCCTAGCGGGAGTGGAGAGCGAGGCTTAGGTCCTTAGCAACGGCTCCAAGGCCTGGGAACCCCAGGTCCTGGCTTGTAAACTCTGGACAAACTGCACTCGCATTACCCTGGCTCACTCTCTTGTGCTCAGGAATTAATTTTTAATATCTGCACAGCATTTCTTACCTGTAAGAATGTGTCTTCTTGTTCGAAAAGAATTTTTACATGAATATTTCATGTGATAGTATTGTATAGTATTATAAGTCACTGTTCTTTTTTTTCTCATTAGAATAACCTGTAGCATAGAAACTCTTCCATATGTAAGACATTGGTCTTAGCTTTTGATGAGGGGATTTTAAAAAATAATGCCATGTGCTGGCTGTTTGTCAAGAAAACATTACATTTAACGTGATGCCTGCAGATAAGTTTAAACTCTCTCTTTTCCCTTTATTCAGCTTCCCTGTGAATCCAAGTCATAGCTCCGGTTCTCATTTCCTTTCGCCCCCAAACCTTTGTGGAGACACAATACTGCTGCAGTAGCAACAAGGGATGCCAGCGCACAGTGCTCTGTTCAGCTCCCTCACCCGCTCCAAAATCCACCCGACCCAGCGCCAGGACAACCGGCACAGGGCCCACTGCTGCAGATTCAGGTGGATCGGGGAAAAGTGAGCAGTGCTGTTGGCTGGGAGCGCTGGGGGACAGAGAGAACCCCCACCATGCTGGGGCCTAAGAGAACCAGAAGAGATGCTCAGATGAGTTTTGGAGGATGGAGGAACTGCACACTGCAGTATGGGGTGTATCCTCGGCCCAGAAACAGGGCAATTTCAGGGAATTATACTAGGGAGGTGCGGGGGTGGCTGAGAATGGCAGCCCCAGAGAAGAAGGTGGAGCTTAGTCCTAGCTGGCCGGCGCCGTGGGTGGGCTGGAGAGGCGGGCTGACACGTGGAGCAGCCGCTCAGCCCTCACAGATCACCAGGCTTGGGTAACTGTACAAAGTTCCTTCTACTGCCAGCAGCCTGTCCTCCCCAACTCCTGGGATACTCCAGCACAAACTGGGAAACACCAAGTCGCAAACTAATAAGGACAAGGCCAAGAACCCTCGGCAACAACTCCTCATCTTCCCAGCCTCCCCCCTCCTGGAGCCTGCCTGGGTAGGGCTCTGACATCTCCATGAGCCAGGCCTGTGGCCACCACAGCACAGTTTGGTAACATACAGTGGTTCCGTTTTAGAAACTGGCAACACGGGGCTGGGCGCGGTGGCTCACGCCTGTAATCCCAGCTCTTTGGGAGGCTAAGGTGGGCAGATCACCTGGGCTCAGGAGTTCGAGACCAGACTGGCCAACATGGCAAAACCCCGTCTCTACCAAAAATACAAAAACTAGCTTGGCGTGGAGGTGGGCGCCTGTAATCCCAACTACTCAGGAGACTAAGGCAGGAGAATTGCTTGAACCCGGGAGGCAGAGGTTGCAGTGAACCGAGATCACATCACTGCACTCCAGCCTGGGCAACAGAATGAGACTCAGTCTCAAAAATAAAAAAAAATTAAAAAATTTAAAAAAATTTAAAAAGTTTAATATATATATATATCTATATATATATAGCCAGGCATGGTGGTGCATGCCTGTAATCCCAGCTGCTTGAAAGGCTGAGGCATGAGACGCGACTGAACCCTGAGACGCAGAGGTTGCAATGACACAAGATTGCACCAATGCACTCCAGCCTAGGTGATAGCAAGATTCCATCTCAAAAAATAAAAATAAAAAATTGGCAACATAGATCCTGAGGACAATGGCAGTGGTATAACTGCTTCTATCCCAAAATTTCCTCCCAAAAGACAGAAAAAACAAGAAAGGAAAGTAAAATCTACACAAAGCCATACCTGCCACATAATGTGAAGGTAAAGAACCCCAAAAGTGTAAAATATCTGAACTGAAAAGCGAAAATACCACCAAACCCCCAGCCTGCTCTCCCTCTCACTGCTGTCCCAGCCACAAAGCTTTCCAGCAAATGGACAGAAAGCCTGAAGGGAAGACGGAGGGGTGCTGAGGTAATCAGGAGGTCCACCAGAAGGGGCCGGAGGAACTGGGCCCAGGGAGGTGCTGTGAGAGAAGCAGGAGCACCGAGAGGGCCCATCTGGGGGCATGCAGCCTTGGGGAGGAAAGAGCCAAGAGGAAGGGAAGGCTCCTTTGGGCAACCGAGTGGTCAAGTGGAAAAGCAAAGTAGGTAAAAGCGGCGTTCTGCAAGGCAGGAGTCAGAGGACTGTGCTGTGCCCACAGAAGAGCACCGGGAATCCTACGAAACACAAGCAAGCCCAACGGCATTAAATGAACAAGAGAAAAATGAAGTCACACCTACAGAGCCAGTGCAAACGCTATCAGGAGCAGAGATGTCACACATATCAGCCAAGGAAAATCTCCTCTGAAAATCACCGTGAAGCATGTAAAAGAGAACCACAAGCCCACGCTTCAAAATGAATTCGTCACGCTCAAGCCTCAAGGAAGCATTAAAAATACAAACCCACCTTAAATCAGAGATTTGAAAACAGAAAACAGAAATGGGTGAATAACAGCGAGAAATAAAAAGTGGACTGAACTCAAGGATGACGTAACCAAGTTTTCTCAGAAATAAGGGGCTGTTTAACGGGTACAAAAAGTAGGGTTAGTTAGAAATAGTAAGTTCTAGTGTTTGATAGCACTATAGGGCGACCATAATTAACAATAACTTATTATATATTTTTAAATAACTGGAAGAAAGGACTTCTAATGCTCCCAAAACAAGTAACAACAAATGTTTCCGGTTATGGATATCCTAATTACCCTGATTTCATCATTACACATTATATTATTGTATCAAAACATCCCAAGTCCCCCATAAATATGCAACAACTATTATGTACTCAGAGAAATCACTTTACAAAAGAAACGAGAAATAAATTAAAAGATGCCCAAAAGACAATAGACAAAAATGAAAATATCACAAGGATCACTAAATAAAGATATCGAAGCAAGTGAGAGAATAAAAATGAATAAGCAAACAGATAAATTAAAAGGGCAGAGATAGTAGTGGAAATGGAACCCAGGCAATGAAGGAATAATATTTGTTTCTTGGATTCCCTAAGGGAAAAAAAACAGAATAGTAGAGTGAAGCTAATATTTAAAACTAAAATCTCTGTTGTATGTTCTAGTAAAACTGTAAGATTTGAAGGAAGAAGATAAAAATCATCAAGGCCACAGGCAAAACAATCAGACTGACATCAGGTCTTCCAAAATCAACATATAAACAAAATGACAACGGAGCAGGATTTTTAAAAATAAGTCAGTCAAAAAAAAAAAAGGTAACAAAGGATTCCAATCCAGCCAACTTACAAAGAACAGTTTATTTGGCTCATGGTTCTGCAGCCTCTGAAAGTAGAGGCCGACTCCAACATCCACTCAGCTTCTGGTGAGGGCCTCAGGCTGCTCCCATTTGTTGGGGAAGGCAAAGGGGACCCAGGGCGTGCTGAGATCACGCGGCAAAAGAGGAAGCAAGAGAGTGGAAGGCACCAGGCTCTTTTAACAACCAGCTCTTACAGGGACTAACAGAGTGAGAACTCATTACCACAAAGATGGCACCATGCCATTCAGAAGGGGTCCCCCACCACGACCCAGGCACCTCCCACCAGGCCCCACCTCCAACACTGGGATCAAATTTCCACATAAGGTTTGAAGGGGACAAATATCAAAGCCATAGCAACCAGTAACTTCCATAAAGCAGAAATATTCTGAAATACAAAAACCTCTTTGCTGCCAATGCAACCAAGCTAGAAAATTCCTAAGAAAAACAAAAAACAGAAAGGTCCTTCTACCAGGAAAGTTAAAAGTGTTCTATTGAAACAATTCTTGTAGGAAATAGAAACGGAAATTACAATTTTTAAAAAATGATGAAAACACTACATATCAAAATTTAAGGGATGCATTTAAAGCAGTAATCAGAGGAAAATCATTGCATTAAACACATTTAATAATAACACTGAAGAAAAGATTAAATTGCCAATTCCAAAAACTAGAAAAAAATGAAGTCCACCAAATAAAGCAGGGAAATAATGAAGTTAAAGCAGAAATTAATGACATAGAGAATATAAAAACAGTATATTAATTAACAAACCAACTCCTGGTTGTTGTTTTGAAAAAAATTAACAAGACGGACAAACCACAATCTAACTTGATTAAGGGGAAAAGGGAGAGAAAGCACAAATATTCAAAGAAAGAAAGAACAACACGGAAATAACCATTGAAAGAGAAGTAAAATTTAAATCATACATGACTAATTTGGAAGCTTCTGTGAAAATAAATGTTAAACCCTAGGTGAAGTGGACAGTTCCCTAGAGAAATACAGATTGCCAATATTGACCCCATCTGATTTAGAAAGCTTAAACAGACCTATTTCCAAAGAAATAAAAAGTTATTGAAGAAATAACTAGCCCACTCCCAAAAAAGAATCAGGGCAAAATAGTCTCACAGGGGAACTGTACCAACGCCTCAAAAATCAGATAGTCACAATGATCTATAAATTATTTCAGATTACTGAAAAGAAGGTAAATTTTCCTAACTCCTTTTATGAAGCAAGTGTGACAATGATACCTAAACCAGGTAAAGACTAGTTTAAAAAAAAAAAAAAGTACTACAGAAAAGTATTACTCATGAATATAATGAATTACTA
Organism: Papio anubis; assembly: GCF_008728515.1. Taxonomy (NCBI): domain Eukaryota; kingdom Metazoa; phylum Chordata; class Mammalia; order Primates; family Cercopithecidae; genus Papio; species Papio anubis. The sequence continues at coordinate 157,651,681 of NC_044982.1, read as the reverse complement.
ATAAATATCAATGCCAAATAGAAAATGAAATATTAGCAAAAAGACCACATTAAGAAAATAATAAACCATTGAAAAGAAAATTCATTCCAGAATTCAAGGTTGGTTCAATATTAGGAAATTCATTAGTACTGTACACTCTATTAATAGATCTAAGAGAAAAATAATATGATGATCTCCATAAATACTGGGGGAAAAAAATCTTTGTCAAATTTCAACACCCATTCATGCTTAAAACACTCAAGAAAGTAGGAATTGGTGGATACTTTGTTAATGTGATAAAAAGTTTTATGTTAGGTATATACACCTAATCCTAAAGCCAGTATCATATTGAATAGGGAAATACTAAAGGCATTTCCACTATCATCAGTGTGTCAGAGTCTCCAAGACCATCCTGACACTTGGAGATGTTCTAGAGGAATTCTGCGCGTCAGCATGCAGTTGCACACCTGACACTACCATTCATTACGGCCGTGAAATAAGGACACACAGCCAGATCATAAGGGGCAAAGACAAAGGTAGAGTCCGCATGAGTACGGATCCATGTGAGGCTTCCTTCTTGCTCTTCCTCCCACGGGGGGCTCACAGAGTGCATGATCTTTCCCCAGCAATGAAAACGTAGCAACATGTGTGTGATGTTCCTGTCCAGAGAAGCCCATTAGAGACTCAGGTTTTTACTGGGGTCTGATCACATACACACCCTCGGCCTAACATACACTGAAACTCCAGACTCCCAGAAAGAAAATGGGTGTTTCTGATCACATAAACACCCTCTGCCTAACATATACCGAAATTCCAGACTCCCAGAAAGAAAACGGGTGTTTCTGATCACATAAACACCCTCTGCCTAACATATACCGAAATTCCAGACTCCCAGAAAGAAAACGGGTGTTTAGCATAAATCAAATTGTTTGTATAAGCAGTACAGTAAACTGTCCTTATCAGTTAGATAACAGTGGGAATGCTTCTGAAATTTGAGTTCCCAGATGCCAGCCAAGGACTAACCTGGCAAGCAGACCTTTCTAAGGATGGCAGCCATAGGCCTGCTGTGTTTACCCTTTATTTCTGCTACTATTTAACATAAAATGGGGCTATCAACTAAGGATAAATTAACCTATGAAAACCAATGGCCTCTGTATACACACAAAAATAAACAGCAGATAACTTACCGGCAAAGAAAACCACATGCATAATATCAGCAAAGATTACATCTTTTATAATACATTTAACAAAAAATGTGCGAAATTTATACAACGCAATTTAAAAACATTCCTGAAAGACACTGAAGTAGACTTTATCAAATACAAAGACACATCCTGTTCTCAGATTAAATTAATGAACAATATATAGACGACAGCTATTCCCACATTTATGTATGAATTCAATGCCATCTTGATCAAAAATGTCAGGAAGCTATTTCATAACTGAGTTAGACAAGTTGATACTCATGTTCATAAGAAAAAAGAAATAGTAAGAATATCCCAAAAAGCACCGAAAAAGAAAAACTAAAAAGGGGACATAACTAGCCCTACCAAACACTAAAACAGATTATAAAGCCTCAAACAATTTGATGCTGGTCTGTTAACAGACAAATAGACATGCAATATAATAGAAGCTCAGAACTAGGACCAAGGACATGTGAAAAGTTAATACAGGATAGAGCTGACAAATCACTGGAGTACAAGTGTCCTGTTTAATAAATGGTGCTGGGACAAGCAGGTAGTCATTTGGAAACATAAAATAAAATTAGATTCCACATTTCACACTATATGCAAGAAAAATGCAAATGTATTAGAGATTTAAATGTAAAATAAGATAGCATATAAGTAATGGGTGATTTTCTATTTAGCCTTTCTATATAAAACTGAAAATCCAGAGACGTATCTAGTAAATTTGTCTACATAAAAGTGTATTAAAATTACACGACCAAAATAAACAAACATATACTATAAAAAGTCACAAAACAACTAACTAGGAGTAAAAAATTGCAGTCTATACCACAAAGAGCTAATATCCCTAATAAATGAAGAACCCTTGAACACTGTGAAACAAAGATGCAATCGAAAAACAGGAAATTGACATGAATGCACGATTAACCAAAAAGGATTCAAAACTGACCTTCAAACCTGAAAAAATGTCCAAATTCACTTATCATTAAGGAAATGCAACTGAAAACAGCACTGAGATACTATTTTCATAAAACTGACAAAATGAAAATTTATGATGCACATTCTGTTAGGCAGACTAGGAAAATGGCCGTGCTCACGTAACGCCAGTGGGAGTGTAACCCAGCACAACTCCTGCAGAGGGAAATCTGGCAATAAAGAATAAAACATGCACTCCCTTTGACTCTGTGATCTGACTTCTAGAAATGCACCCTGAAGGTACACCTCCCACAAAAACACTCGCTGTTGTGTTGTTTGTAATTACAAAAGACTGGAGACAACCTAAATGCCTCTGTGTAGAGGGAACGTTGAATAAACTACGGCACAGTCACAAAATGGGGTACTGTATAGTTATAAAAAAGAATCGGGGAGGCCAGGCACGGTGGCTCACGCCTGTAATCCCAGCACTTTGGGAGGCCGAGGCGGGCGGATCATGAGGTCAGGAGATCAAGACCGTCCTGGCAAACACAGTGAAACCCCGTCTCTACTAAAAATACCAAAAAATTAGCTGGGCGTGGTGGCGGGCGCCTGTAGTCCCAGCTACTTGGGAGGCTGAGGCAGGAGAATGGCGTGAACCTGGGAGGCGGAGGTTCAGTGAGCCAAGATGGCACCACTGCACTCCAGCCTGGGCAACAAAGTGAGATTCCGTCTCAAAAAAAAAAAAAAAAGAAGAGATAGCATTGAAACTATGGGCAAGTAAAAAGCCAAAAATGATACATAAATATAATATATAATATATCATATTGTCATAAAGAAGAAAAATTGATTCTACTCAGGAGTTAAAAGGAAGAGATTGTCATTTTGGATGACAAACAAAATCCAACAGTATGCTTTTGTTTGTTTGTTTAGAGATGGGGTCTTACTACGTTGACCAAGCTGGTCTCAAACTCCTGACCTCAAGCGATCCTCCCATGTCAGCCTCCCGAGTGCTGGGATTACAGTGTGAGCCACTGCACCCACCCCCATATGCTATTTTTAAGACACACCTAAAATACAAAAACACAGACAATTTGAAAGTAAAAGATTGGGAACAGAGATGCTATGCATATATTAATGATGGAATTGATACGTAGCTCTAGATTAACATCAGTAAAAATACAATTTAACAGATTAAAAGCATTATTACAGATTTTTTAAAAGGTAACTTATCCAGTGATAAAATTTCCAATTCTCAGAAAAATAGAACAATTCTGCATTTGTACATAACTAATAACCTTTCTTCAAAATATATCAAACAAAAATTGACTGAATTAATAAATTCTGCATCATAGTGAAAAAAACGTTAACCATCATTCTCAAATTATTATGATCCAAAAATGTCTTGCTTGGTCTCATTCATGATAAACTATTTCTCCATGTGTTTTGCAATTTTAGATTGTGAGCTCATATATGTTGGTTCTGTCTATAGGAATACTGAATAGAGATTTCCCTTATGCTGCTAAATCCTTGTTATAAGAAGAGACTGCTATAACCTGAAAGAAAGTGGGGCCAAAACTGCCATGAAAAATACTGTATTTAATGTGCCCATCAGGTCAGAGGAAGACATTTTCTAAAGATGAGCTGGTACCATTCTATGAGATGGCCCCATAGAATGAATTAGAGAAGAGTCCCTCCTCTTCTGATACCAAACCTAGCAGAGACACAACAACAAAAAAAAAAGAAGAAGAAAAAGAAAATTTCAGGCCAATATCCCTGATGAACACAGATGTAAAAAATCTTCAATAAAACACTAGCAAACTGAATCCAGTAGCTCATCAAAAAGCTAATCCACTATGATTAGGCTCTATCTCTTAGATATCTCTTAGATGCAAGTTTGGTGCAACATATGTAAATCAATAAATGTGATTCACCACATAAACAGAATTAAAAACAAAACCCACATGATCATCACCATAGACGCAGAAAAAGCTTTTGATAAAATTCAACATCCCTACCTAGGCATCAAAGGAGTATACCTTAAAATAATAAGAGCTATCTATGACAAACCCACAGCCAACTTCATACTGAACGGGCAAAAGTTGGAACCATTCCCTTTGAGAACTGGAACAAGATAAGGATGCCCTTTCTCACCACACCTATTCAACGCAGTACTGGAAGTCCTAGCCAGAGCAATCAGGCAACAGTAAGAAATAAAAGACATCCAAATAGGAAGACAGGAAGTCATACTATCTTTTCACAGACAATATGGTTTTATACCTAGAAAACCCCATAGTCTCGGCCCAAAAGCTACTTTAGTTGATAAATAACTCCAGCAAAATTTCAGGATACAAAATCAATGGCTGAAAATCAGTAGCAATTTTAAACACCAAAAACATTCAAGCTGGGAGACAAATCAAGAATGCAATCCCATTTACAACAGCTCTACAAAAAAATACAATGCCTAGGAATATAGCTAACCAGGGAGGCGAAAGAGCTGTACAACAAGAATTACAAACCACTGCTGAAAGAAATCACTGATGACACAAACAAATGGAAAAACCTTCCATGTTCATGGATAAGAAGAATCAATATTGTTAAAATGGCCATACGCCCAAAGCAATCTATAGATTCAATGCTATTCATATCATACTACCAATGATATTCTTCACAGAATTAGGAAAAAAAAACTGTTGCAAAATATATATGGAACCAAAAAAAGAGCCCAAATAGCCTAGGAAATTTAAAGCAAAAAGAACAAAGCTGGAGGCATCACATCACCCAAGCTTCAAACTACACTACATGACTACAATTAACCAAAACAGCATGGTAGTGGTACAAAAACAGACACATGGACCAACGGAACAGAATAGAGGACCCAGAAATAAAGCCACACACCCACAACTATCAGATCTTTGACAAAATCAACGAAAACAAACAATGGGGAGAGGACTCCCCATTCAATAAATGGTGCTGAGATAACTGGCTAGCCATATGCAGAAGATTGAAACCAGACCCCTTCCTTTCATTACAGACAAAAATCAACTCAAGATGGATTAAAGATTTTAATTTAAAACCTAAAACTATAAAAACCCTAGAAGAAAACCTAGGAAGTACCATTTTGGACACAGACCCTGGCAAAGATTTCACGACAAAGACCCCAAAAGCAATTACAACAAAAACAAAAGTTGACAAATGGGGCCTCATTAAACTAAGGAGCTTCTGCATAACAAAAGAAACTGCCACCTCAGCGAACAGACAACCAATGGAAGGGGAGAAAATCTTTGCAAAGTATGTATCTGACAAAGGCCTAATATTCAGCATCTATAAGAGACTTAAACAAATTTACAAGCAAAAAACAAACAACCCTGTTAAAGTATGGGCAAAAGACATGAATAGACATTTCTCAAAAGAAGACATACACGTGGCCAACAAGCATATGAACAAATGCTCACCATGGCTAATCATGTTGCAAATCAAAACCGAAATGAGATACCACCTCATGCCAGTCAGAATGGTTATTATTAAAAAGTGAAAACATAATAGATGTTGGTGAGGTTGCAGAGAAAAGAGAACATTTAGACACTGCTGATTAGAGTATAAGTCAGTTCAGCCAATGTGGAAAGCAGTTTGGAGCTCCTCAAAGAATACCATTCAACCCACCAATCTCGTTACTGTATATGTACCCAAAGGAATATAAATCATTCTATCACAAAGACAAGTGCATGCATATGTTCATCGCAGCACTATTCACAATAGCAAAAACACGGAACCAACCTAAATGCCCATCAACAGTGGACTGAATAAAGAAAATGTGATATATATCACGGAATACTATGCAGCCATAAAAAAGAATGAAATCATGTCCTTTGCAGCAACACGGATGCAGCTGGAAACCACTGTCCTTAGCAAACTAACACAGGAACAGAAAACCAAATACTGCATGTTTTCATTATAAGTAGGAGCTAAACATTGAGTACACATTGAGTACACATGGACACAAAGAAGGGAACCATAGACACTGGAGTTTACTTGAGGGTGGAAGGTGGGAAGAGGGTAAAGATAAAAAAACTACATATCAGGTCCTATGCTTATTACCTGAGTGATGAAATAATCTGTAAGCCAAGCCCCCATGACGTGCAGTTTACCCATGTAACAAAGATGCACATGTACCCTCGAACCCAAAATGCAAATTGGAAAGAAAAAAAAGACATTTCCTGCCTAGCAGTTTCTAAATTTTCTTCTTCTAAGGGTAAACATTTTTATATTGATGTTATGTACTCCTTATGTCCAAGAATCATCTAGAAATTTTTAAACATGAATTTAAAGGCCACTTAACATTTCAAATCCCTATAAAACAAAAGGACAAGTAAAATAACATTCCTTAACAGAGGTTATTTATTAACTAACTTTGAAGCCCTTCTAAATCTATGGAAACATGTTCCATTATCCAAATTTAGAAATACTCAAAATTGATCTTGAATTTCAGGAGACAAGGTGTCTACAGTTTTCATTGTACCAACTACTCTATGGTTTGACCAAATTTTCTAGAAGACAATCTGACCTCAGTAACAAAAGTCAGTGCAAAATACATTAATAGACCCAAACGTCTCCAACTGTTTTCCAAAAAATAGAACACACCTGACTTACTGTATGTGCTTCAGAGTGGGGCCTGTTTCAGAGCCACTGCAACATGACAGAAGAAGGATTCGACCCAAAATTTATGCTGGAGAACTCGGGTCCAAAAATGGCAGGAAAAGGGCCAGGAAGCCCTCAAAATCTGGAAGAGGTCTTAGGTAGGTTTTAGATAGCAGATGTAAAACAAGAGATGAAAGCCCAGGGCGTGAAGATGAAGGCAGGCCACTCTGTAGGGAATGGCTGCTTGGGGTCGGGGAGCTGGGTGTGTGAGATCTGTGGGGCCCCAGTAGCTTGCCTAGGACCTCTGTATACAAACCTTACTCTCTTCTGGGCTAACAGTGAATAGTTTGAACAAGAAAAGGTTGAATTAAGCTTTTGAATCAAATTATTACTAAAAAAATTAATAATAATAGGCTACAGCATTTTTTGAACACCAACTAGGAACTCTACATGGAGCTCAGTACTTCAATATGATCTTGGTTCTCACAAGCAGCATGATTAATATTAATAGACTATTCTAAAGATAAGAAAATTGAGGCTCAGAGGTATTGAGTAATTTGTCTAAAATTGTAGAACAGGAAGTGGCAAAGCTGAGCTCTGACATGGATCCATCTGATGTGAAAGCCTGTGCTCATAAACATTATGGGAACTACAACCTGTTGGCCTGAGTTGGAAGAGTCCTTCCTGGACTGGTGCACAGATCTCCTCTGAGCATGCCCACTGCAGTGTTCTCACGGTCCTGTGGTATTCACCGCACATGAGAAAGCTTCCAACCCATCCATCTCCCCATTAGGCCAGAGGCCGGATCCACATGCAGTGAGGTCTGGTCAAGCTTGATGATGATGGTCAGACTGCTCATAGAGAGGAGAAGCAAGGTGAGGACCCGTTACATACGGATGAGTGGGAGCAAAATGAACAGGAACATCTGAGGATAAAGTAACAGAGTTGAAAGCATCCAGGTCTTAAAATGGCTCGTAATAGAGCGTTTCCTACTTCAAGAAGGATGGTCAGAGTATCTTGCCCAGTTGATTGTCCCTTTTAGGTCAAAAAGTCTAACACTTTTCAGAAGGAGTGTTAGGCCGCCCCTCGGGGAAGTCTGGGGAAGGCAAGCATCTGAACTGGCTTCCTTAAGGTTACACCTCATGAAGATTCCACTGTTCCTCAACTCCCCACAGTTTAGACTACTCAAGTTGGAGAATCACTGAACATCTTCAAAAACCACAATTCATACAATGTTATAGGACAAGCAAAGTTAATGCAATAATAGGAAGCTCAGCTCCCTCTTGATTTTTTTTTTTTTCAGACAAAGTCCCACTCTGTCACCTAGGCTGGAGTGCAGTGGCACGATCTCGACTCGCTGAAACCTCCACCTCCCAGGTTCAAGCGATTCTCCTGCCTCAGCCTCCCGAGTAGCTGGGATTACAGGTGTGAGCCACCACGCCTGGCTAATTTTTGTATTTTTAGTAGAGACAGGGTTTCACCATGTTGGCCAGGCTGGTCTCTAACTCCTGGCCTCATGATTCACCTGCCTCAGCCTCCCAAAGTGCTGGGATTACAGGTGTGAGCCACCGCACCCAGCCCCTCTTGATTTTCAAGAAGATATAAGTAACTACGACAGATTAACATATTCTGCTGAGGACCCAAATAAAAACATGGAGGTTGGAAACTGAGGCAAGAATGCATCCCATAGTTGTAGTCAGAAATCTTTCCTGTTGGTTTCTGTACAAAAATTGCCTCTTTCAATGAATGCCCACATCAATATTTGTTTCAGAATTTTCTTTAATTGTTAGAAAGCAGCAACTTTGTTGGGTTGGTTTTGTTGACATTAGTTTCAGTCACAAATGAAAATTCTTTGTTTTGTTCTCATTGAAAACATATTATATCCCATAGTTTCCAGAACTTTTTAAAAATCAACAGAAAGAAATTTTACAAAATTGTATTCTGACTTACCAATATGAATAAAACCAATGCTACATGCACCTGCACTATTGGATACAGGCCCTAAAGGAAGCAGCTGGATAAACTGTCCCCGTTAGTGCTCACATGCTGAAACTGCCTGACACTTATCATTAGGATACTGCAGTATAACAACGAATAGAAGGAGAAGTGAGACAAAATAGCCTTTCCCAGTGTTAAGGTAACTGAATCAATATGCTCAGTTTGGTTCCCCTAATTGCCTAGGTTGGTATGGAGAAAAGAAAAAAATATTAAGAGGCAATTAGGGAGAGTGAAATAAACTATGAAGAAGATATACAGAAAAAGATTAAAGAAATCAAACATGATGTATAAATAAAATAGCCAAGAAGATAAACATCATATAGTTCTCCTCAAAGAATCATGATTACTCTCCTACCCACAATTACATGAGGAGGTGCTAGGTATTGGGTAGTAAAGACACACAAGAATAGTCCCAATTGATTCCATAAGCTCCTGGAATATATGCTGAGGACTTCGGCAACTTGGGAGTGCTCTAGGTGGTGCACGTATCATCTGGCCACACTCCTTCATATTTCCCAAAGGAAATCCCAAAGGATTGGAAGATTTATGTCCACATAAAAAGTTGCACACAGATGTTCACAGCAGTTTTACTTAAAATTGCCAAAACTTGGAAGCAACCAATATGTCCTTAAATCATGGTGGGTGAATAAATAAAGTGTGGTACATCCAGACGATGGAAGGTTATTCAGAGCTAAAAAGAAATGAGCTGTTAAGCCATGAAAAGACAAGAAGGAAAGTTAAATGCATATTACTCTAAATCAAAGAGGCCAATGTGAAAAGACCACATACTGTACTATTCCAACTATAAGACATTCTGGAAAATTCAAAACTATGGAGACAGGAAGAAGAACAATGATTTCCAGGGGCTGGGGGAGAAGAAGGGACGAACAAATGGAGCATAGAGGAATTTTAGGGCAGAAGAACTACTCTGTACAATACCACAATGATGGATACACGTCATTACACCTTTGTCCAAACCCACAGGATGTATGACACCAAGAACCAAGAATGAGCACTAATATAAACTGTGGACTCTGGATGACTATAATGCATCAATTTAGATTCATAAATCGTAACAACTGTACCACTGTGAGGGAGGAAGTTAATAATGGGGGAAGCTATGCATGTGTAGGGGTTGGAGTATATGGCAAATCTCTTTACCTTCCTCTCAATTTTGCTGTGAACCTAAAACTATTCTTAAAAACTTAGGACTTAAATAGAGCAATCAGCTGGGAATTAGTGAAGCCTGAAGGTTGTATGTGAAAATCAGCAAAGACAGATGCCTTAACAGAGAGACCAGGGAAAGAGACAGTTAAAGATAAGGAAAAAAAAAATAGAAAAATGTCAGATATAAATACTACCTTCTTATCATTTACATAAACTGTAAATGGAATAAACATACCAATTAAAGGGCAGATATGGGCTAAGTGGATTTTTTAAATGTGAATCGACTGTATGCTGTCTACAAGAGCTTACTGCTGTCACATTAGATTGAAAGACCCAGATAGGTTGAAAGAAAAAAGATGGACAAAGACCACACAAATGGTAACAACAACAACAAAAGAGCTGGAGTAACTATGCTAACATCAGACAAAACTGACCTTAAGACAAAAATTGTTTTTAGGGTCAAAGAAGGACATTTTATAATTATTTCATATAAATGAAATCAATAACAAATTCAGGGAGATAAATCAGCATCTATAGTTGCTAAAATACATTATCTAAACTTTCTAATTTTTTTACAAAAATTACAAGATATGCAAAAAATAAAGGAAAGTGTGACCCCTGCTCTGGGGTAAAAACTGCCAATTGTCACTATCTGTGAGGGGAGCCTGGATGCTGAAGTTAGGGAAGACTTCAGAGCAGAATTTTAAATATGTTCAGAGAATTAAAGAATCATGCTTTAAAAAATGAAAAATGATGACAATGATGCATTAAGTAGGGAATATCATAGGAGATAAAAATTATTTTTAAGACAACAGAATGGAAATTCTGGAATTGAATAATACAAGTGAAATGAAAAATTTATTAGAGGGACTCAATAGAATATGTGAGATGACATAAAAATTACACATCAAAAATTAAAATAGATCAATAGAAATTATTCAATCTGAAGAACATACAAGAAAAAAGAAAGAAGAAAAATGAATAAAGTATCAAAACCTATGGGACACAATCAAGCAAACCAACATGTCTGTAATAGGAATCCCAGAAAAGAAAGATAATAATTTTTTTTTTTAAAAGAGAGAATAATATATGTGAAAAATAGTAACCAAAAACTATCCAAACACCCAAAATTAATTTCAAAATTAATCTAAAGATCTTAAAAGCTAAAAATTTCAAAAAACACATAAATAGGATAAACACAAAAAGATCCACACCTAGATGCATCATAGTCACACTACTGAAAGATGAAGTAAAGCCTCAAAAGCAACAACAGAAAAATGACTTAATGTGCACCGGAGGAAAGCAATGATTAACAGCTAATTTCTCATAAGAAGCAATGGAGACCCAAAGTCAGAATGACAGATTTGGACTGGTGAAAGAAAAAAAAAACTAACAAGTATTCTTATATAAGTGAAAAAAAACTATACTTTAAAAAGACAAAATAAAGGCATTCACATATAAACAAAGAGAGAATTTGTTTCCAACAGATTTGCTTTACAAGATATACTAAAGGAAATTCTTCAGGCTGACATCGTGTGGCAACTTAAATCCATACAAAGAAGTAAAGAATTGTAGGAAAGATACATACAAACACACACACACACACACACACACACACACACAAACCTGACCCTCAAACAATGTGGGTTTTAGGGGCACCAGCCCCCTACAAAGTTGAAAATCTGTGTATAGATTTTGACTCCCCCAAATCTTAACTACTAATAGCCTACTATTGACTGGGAGTCTTGCCAATAACATAAACAGTCAATTAACACAGATTTCATTTTCTTTTGTTTTGTTTTGAGACACAGTCTTGCTCTGTCATCCAGGCTGGTGTGCAGTGGCACAATCACAACTCGCTGCAGTCTCAACCTCCCAGGTTCAAGTGCTCCTCCCACACCAGCCTCCCGAGTAGCTGGGACTACAGGCCTGCACCACCGTGCCAGCTAATTTTTTAATATTTTTATAGAGACAAAGTCTCACTATGTTACCCAGGCTGGTCTCAAACTCCTGGAACATGTATTTTGTAAGCTATATGTCTTACACACTGTATTCTTACAATAAAGTAAGCTACAGAAAAGAAAATGTTATTAAGACAATCATAAGAAAGAAAAAATACATTTACAGTACTGTATTTATCGATACCATAAGTTTACATCATCTGTTTACAAGGTGAATCATCTGTCAGAAATAGTAGGCAAGTGCAGCTGCAGACCACAATCTATGGGACATATCAAGCAATTCAACTTTCTCCTGTAATGTTACGACTTTTCTCTGCTTCTCCAGCATCACTAGTGGCACTTGCTATGGGTCCCACGTGTCATTCAAGGTTTACAGCATTGCACCAAACACAAGAAACACATGGGAATTGAGAGACCACGTTTTACTGCAATAGGCAATTTACTGAAGGGATGAACCACTCAGGAGGAGATGATCAGCATCACGTGGCATCTTAAGTAGATCCTCGCTCACTGCAAGAGCAACAGGAGGTGGCTGTGAAATTATTACAGTAGCACAGTATGTACCACAGTTAACTTTACACGGTTATGATTGAATGCTGCATCTTTACATGTGTTTACATTTCCCTTGACTGTGAATGGTACCATGTACTATCTGTGTGTGTGTAAGCTTTGATCAATTTCAACGTTGTATAATAGATCTGTGCATATTTTATAGAAGTAAATAAGATAGACCAGTATCTACAAAAATTTTATGCATTCATGACTTGCCTTTTGTGGATTTTTGTCTGGGGTGTGTGTGTGTGTATATGTGTGTTTCTGTGTCTCTCCCATGTGCTTATTTTCACCACTGGCCACTCACAACCCACCATCATTTTTTTAATAACTGGTTCAAAGGACAATTGTTTTTAACTTCTAAGTTCAGGGGAACATGTGCAGGTTTGTTATACAGGTAGACTCATGCCACAGGAGTTTGTTGTACAGATTATTTTGTCACCCAGGTATTGTGCCCATTACTTATTTTTCCCGAACCTCTCCCTCCTCCCACCTTCATCCTCCGGTAGGCCCCAGTGTCTGTTGTTCCCCTCTTTGGGTCCGTGTGTTCTCATCATTCAGCTCCCACTTATAAGTGAAAACATGTGGTATTTGGTTTTCTGTTCCTGTGTTAGTTTGCTAAAGATAAAGGCCTCTGGCTCCATCCATGTTTCTGCAAAAGATATTATCTCATTCTTTTTAACGGCTGCAGAGCGTTCCATGGTGCATATGTACCACTTTTCTTTATCCAGTCTACCATTGATGGACATTTAGATCAATTCCATGTCTTTGCTATTGTGAATAGTGCTGCAATTAACACACATGTGCATACGTCTTTACAGCACAAGACTTTATATTCCTTTTGGTATATACCCAGTAATGGAATTTCCTGAGTCAAATGGCAATTCAGTTTTTAGCTCTTTAAGGAATCACCACACTGCTTTCCACAATGGTTGAACTAATTTACACTCCCGCCAGCTGTGTATAAGTGATCCCTTTTCTCTGCAACTTCATTAGCATGGGTTATTTGTTGAGTCTTTAATAATAGCTATATGACTGGTGTGAGACAGTATAGCATTGTAGTTGTGATTCACATTTCTCTAATGGTTGGTGATACTGAGCTTTTATCATATGCTTATTGGCTGCATGTATGTCTTCTTTTGAAAGTGTCTATTCATGTCCTTTGCTCACTTTTTAATGCAGCTGTTGGTTTTTTTTTTTTTTTTCTTGTAAATTTGCGTAAGTTCCTTATAGACACTGGTTCCTATTAGACCTTTGTCAGAGATGCAGAGTTCGCAAAAATTTTTTCCCATTCTGTACGTTGTCTGTTTACTCTGTTGATAGCTCCTTTTGCTGTGCAGAAGCTCTTTAGTTTAATAGATCCCATTTGTCAATTTTTGCTTTTGTTACAATTGCTTTTGGCACCTTCGTCATGAAATTTTTGCCCGTGCCTATGTACAGAATGGTACTGCCTAGATTGTCTTCCAGGATTTTACAGTTTGGGGTTTAGGTTTAAGTCTTTAATCCATCTGGAGTTGATTTTTGTATATGGTGTAAGGAAGGGATCTGATTTCAGTCTTCTGCATGTGGGTAGCCAGTTCTCCCAGCACCATTGATTGAGTAGAGAGTGCCTTCCCCACTGCTTGTTTTGGTCAGTTTCGTCAAAGATCAGATGGTCACAGGTGTACAGCCTTATTTCTGGGCTTTCTGTTCTGTTTCATTGGTCTATGTGACATACCTAACTTTGACTTAATTTTTTTCAATATTTCTAAGCTATGCAGTTCATCTGTGAGTTTTTTCAAATTGTCACATATCTCCAAAAAAATTTCCCATTTATTTAAAAAGATCTCCATATAAGTGGACCCAATGCAATTCAAATCCATGTTTTTCAAGAGTCAACTGTATGTCTTTTTTATCATTTTCCTTTTTTCTCTTTAACACAAAATACATTGCATAAAATAATTGAAATGATAAAACGATTATATACGTTAGGCATATGAAGTAGAAGTATAACATATGTGACCATCAAAGCACAAACAAGGGAGGACGAATGGAGCTATACTGGAACACAATGTCTGTATTTTCCACGAAATAAGTTAGTATTAATCCAGTACAGATCGTATTAAACTAAGATGTACAGTTTAACCCTTGGAGCAATCAATAATAAAATAACTCAAAAACACAGTTTTAAAAAAAGAAACAAAGAATTAAAATGTATACAAGAAAATATAATTTAACACAGTAAGAAAGCAGTAAAAGATAAAGAGAGGAAAAAAGATACGAGATATAGTGAAAATAGCAAAGTAGCAGACACAAAGCCAAGCGTATGAATAACTGTATTAAATGTGAGTGGACTGAACATTTCAGTTAAAATGTAGAAATTGTCAGGCTAGATTTTATCATTTTTAAAATGATAACTCATGCAAACAGTAAATAAAAGTGGGCCAAAGTGGCTATACCAGTATCAGGCAAATAGACCCTAAGACAAAAATATTACCAGAGAAAAAGAGACATTTAGTAATGATAAAGTTCTATTCATCTGGATGATGTAATAATTATAAAAGTATATACACTTAACAACCAATCCTCAAGATACATGAAGCAAAAGCTGACACACTTGAAAGAAAAAATACCCAGTCCAACAAAACCGCTGAAGTCTGCAACACCCTTCTCTCAATCACTGAAAGAAGAGTTTCACAGAATATCAGAGGGAACGTGCAAGAGAAAAACAGAACTGTTAACAAGCAGGACAAATCTGACACTCACAGAATGCTCCACATAACAGCAGCAGAATACACATCACAAGTAGAATATTCTCCAAGACAGATCAAATGCTAGACCATAAAACAAGTCTTAAAAAAATTAAAAGGACTGCAATTGTGCAACATATGTCCTGTGACCACAAGTGAATTAAATAAGTCAAAAACATACAGAAACACGGGCAATCCACCAATATTTGGAACCTTCGAAACATACTTTGAAATAACCCATAAGTCAAAAAAAGAAATTATATGGAAAATTAGAAAATATTTCTAGCTTAATGAAAATGAAAGCACATTACATGTTACACTGAAGAAATGCAGAGAAGTGGTGCTGGGGGAACAGTTTGAGGAGTACTATCTTTCTGTGTTACTAAATCTTTCTGTTTGAGGAGGACACGAGTTTGTAAATGAAGTCTCAAGATTTAAAAGTATTGTGAGTAATTTTGTAACAACAATTGTAACGGAAACCATACATATTACTGATGTAGTCTTTTCCGTGATAACAGAAATTGTACTTAAATATTACACAAAATGAAACAGATCCAGGTCACACTACCTTGTAAACTTGCTGTTATAAGTAATTTAGCTCCAGACTCAACTTACAGCAAATTATATTTTATAGAAAATGAAATTAGAATGAGTTTACAAATCACAAACATAATTCATGAAAAAAAAAAAATAAGCAGTGCTATCAGAAATCTCTTAGTGGCTAAGGTAAAGCTGGTTAACTTAAAATAGTCCAATTACAACCTCCACTGTTTTCCACTTAGAGAATATGAGGAAAGATTTATAGATGTAGCCTTTCTTCATTCACCAAACAAAATATGAAATACGAAATCAGGTAAAATGCCATATGGCAAAAGTTCTAAAATCTTACCTCCATCAGAACAAAGAGCGCTGCAAAAAACAGAAGCGTTGCCCATTCCACTCTGTGTAGAATTATCTCAAAATCATGAATATCAGCTAAAATTAGCAACCAGATGGCACCCAGGATAGCGATCCATCCTGCAAATAAGTAAATAGACATGGAGATATAGTTCCACTGTTAACATACCAATTCTTTTTTTAATCTTCTGGTTGCCTTTTTCTTTATCGAGAATAATTGTCACACTACAAACTGCATACATTTAAAATGCATATAATTTCTATTTGGATATATGTATACTCATGAAACCAACACTGTAATCAAGATAATGAACACGGCCATTGACCCTAGGAGTTTATTCATGCCTATGCTCTTGTACCTCCTCTAGCTCCTCTTGTCAACCCCCACACTCCCAGTAAGCCTTCTTCTCTTTTCTTTCACTATAGATTGGTTTACATTTTCTATAAATGCAGGTTTTCTGTAAATTACACCATTGTTTTTTGTTGTTGTTGTTTTGGGGGTTTTCTTGAGACACATAGTTTTGCTCTGTCACCCAGGTTGGGCTGCAGTTCGACTCACTGCAACCTCCACCTCCCGGGCCCAAGCGGGGGAGCCTCAGCCTTCCAAGTAGCTGGGATTACAGGTGCATGCCATCACACCAGTTAATTTTTTGCATTTTTAGTAGAGACAAGGTTTCGCTATGTTGGCCAGGCTGGTATCAAACTCCTGGCCTCAAGTAATGCGCCTACCTCCACCTCCCAAAGTGCTTGGATTACAGGCACACGCCACCACGCCCAGCCAGTTGTATTTTTTTGTCTATTTCTCAATAGACAGATCATCCAGACAAAAACAATCAATATTCAGCATAATCATGTTAAGATCCTTCACTGTTGGCCAGGCGTGGTGGCTCACGCCTGTAATCCCATCACTTTGGCAGGCCCACGTGAGCAGATCACCTGAGATTGGGAGTTCGAGACCATCCTGACCAACATGGAGAAACCCTGTCTCTACTAAAAACACAAAATTAGCCAGGTGTGATGGCGCATGCCTGTAATCCCAGTTGCTTGAGAGGCTGAGGTAGGAGAATTGCTTGAACATGGGAGGCAAAGGTTGCGGTGAGCTGAGATCGCGCCATTGCACTCCAGCCTGGGCAACAAGAGTGAAACTCCGTCTCAAAAAAAAAAAAAAGATCCTTCACTGTTGGTGTCTGAGTCAGTAGTTCATCCTTTTTTAATGTGCAGTAGTATGCTAGTGTGTGGATATATTACCATGTACATACCATTCACCTATTGATGGACATGTGGATTGTTTCCAGTGTCGGCTATTTCAAATAAATGTGCTGTGAACATTCATATGCAAGTCTTTGTATGTACCTATGCTTTCAGTTCCCTTGGCTAATACCTAAGGGAATGAGATGGTTGGATATATGATAGGTTAATACTATGCAATGTTATATGAAACATTTATGCTTCAGGAAACTGCAAAACTATTTTCCAAAATAATTTCATCATTTTACAATCCCACCAGCAGTGTGTGAGAATTCCAGTTCTTACATCTTCACCAAAACTTGATCAGCCTTTCTGATTTTAGACATTATAATGGATGTGTAGTGGGATCTTACTGTGGTTTCCAGTTGCATTTCTCTCATGATTAATGACATTGAGCATCCTTTTTCTTCTATTTTTATTTTTATTTTTTTGAGACAGAATCTCACTCTGTGGCCCAGGCTGGAGCACAGTGCTGCAATCTCGGCTCACTGCAACCTCCGTCTACCAGGTTCAAGCGATGCTCCTGCCTCGGCCTCCCAAGTAGCTGGGATTACAAGTGTGCACCACCCTGCTCAGCTAATTTTTGTATTTTCAGTAGAGATGGGGTTTTACCATGTTGGCCACGCTGGTCATGAACTCCTGCCCTCAAGTGATCCACCCACCTTGGCCTCCCAAAGTACTGGAATTATAGGCATAAGCTACCATGCCTAGCTGACATTCAGCATCTTTTACTTATTTGCCATGCATATATCTTCTTTCATAAAGTTTTTGTTTAAATGCTCTGGTTATTTTTTTCCTTACTAGTTAGAGCAAATGAAACCCAACATAAGTAGAAGAAAAGAAACAATAAAGACTGGAGCAGAAATCAATGAAATAGAAAATGGAAAAAAATGTTAGAGAAAAGCAAAGATACCAAAACCTGGTTCTTTCAAAAGCTCAGTAAGATCAGTCAACATTTAGCCTATCTGAATAGAACAAGTGAGAAAACAAAATTGCCAATATCAAGAATAAGATCGGTGGCATGACTATAGATTCTATAGATATAAAAATGTGGACTTGTTTTCAATAGCTGCCATAACAAATGATCATAAACATAGTGGCTTGACATTCCCTTTGAAAACTGGCACAAGACAGGGATGCCCTCTCTCACCACTCCTATTCAACATAGTGTTGGAAGTTCTGGCCAGGGCAATCATGCAGGAGAAAGAAATAAAGGGTACTCAATTAGGAAAAGGGAAGTCAAATTGTCCCTGTTTGCAGATGACATGACTGTAGATTTAGAAAACCCCATCGTCTCAGCCCAAAATCTCCTTAAGCTGATAAGCAACTTCCTCAAAGTTTCAGGATACAAAGTCAATGTGCAAAAATCACAAGCATTCTTATACACCAATAACAGACAAACAGAGAGCCAAATCACGAGTGAACTCCCATTCACAATTGCTTCAAAGAAAATAAAATACCTAGGAATCCAACTTACAAGGGATGTGAAGGACCTCTTCAAGGAGAATTACAAACCACTGCTGAACGAAATAAAAGAGGACACAAACAAATGGAAGAACATTCTATGCTCATGGATAGGAAGAATCAATATCATGAAAATGGCCATACTGCCCAAGGTAATTTATAGATTCAATGCCATCCCCATCAAGCTACCAAAGACTTTCTTCACAGAATTGGAAAAAACTACTTTAAAGTTTATATGGAACCAAAAAAGAACCTGCATTGTCAAGACAATCCTAAGCCAAAAGAACAAAGCTGAAGGCATCACGCTACCTGACTTCAAACTACACCACAAGGCTACAGAAACCAAAACAGCATGGTACTGGTACCAAAACAGAGATATAGACCAATGGAACAGAACAGAGCCCTCAGAAATAATACCACACATCTACAGCCATCTGATCTTTGACAAACCTGACTTTGACGAATTGGGGAAAGGAATCCCTATTTAATAAATGGTGCCGGGAAAACCGGCTAGCCATATGTAGAAAGCTGAACTGGATCCCTTCCTTATACCTTTTACAAAAATTAATTCAAGATGGATTAAAGACTTAAATGCCAGACCTAAAACTATAAAAACCCTAGAAGAAAACCTAGGCAATACCATTCAGGACACAGGCATGAGCAAGGACTTCATGTGTAAAACACCAAAAGCAACGGCAACAAAAGCCAAAATTGACAAATGGGATCTAATTAAACTAAAGAGCTTCTGCACAGCAAAAGAACTACCTTCAGAGTGAACAGGCAACCTACAGAATGGGAGAAAATTTTTGCAATCTACCCATCTGACAAAGGGCTAATATCTAAAATCTACAAAGAACTTAAACAAATTTACAAGAAAAAAATCAAACAACCCCATCAAAAAGTGGGCAAAGGATATGAACAGACATTGCTCAAAAGAAGACACTTATGCAGCCAACAGACACATGAAAAAATGCTCATCATCACTGGTCATCAGAGAAATGCAAATCCAAACCACAATGAGATACCATTTCACACCAGTTAGAGTGGCGATCATTAAAAAGTCAGGAAACAACAGATGCTGGAGAGGATATGGAGAAATAAGAATGCTTTTACAATGTTGGTGGGAGTGTAAATTAGTTCAACCATTGTGGAAGACAGTGTGGCGACTCCTCAAGGATCTAGAACCAGAAATGCCATTTGACCCAGCCATCCCATTACTGGTATATACCCAAAGGATTATAAACCATGCTTCTATAAAGACACATGCACACGTATGTTTATTGCAGCACTATTCACAATAGCAAAGACTTGGAATCAACCCAAATGTCCATCAACGATAGACTGGATTCTGGATTAAGAAAATGTGGCACATATACACCATGGAATACTACGCAGCCATAAAAATGGATGAGTTCATGTCCTTTGCAGGGACATGGATGAAGCTGGAAACCATCATTCTGAGCAAACTATCGCCAAGAACAGAAAACCGAACACCGCATGTTCTCACTCACAGGTGGGAATTGAACAATAAGAACACTTGGACACAGGGTGGGGAACACCACACACCCGGGGTGGGGGACAGGGAAGAGATAGCATTAGGAGATATAACTAATGTAAATGACGAGTTAATGGGTGCAGCACACCAACATGACACATGTATACACAAGTAACAAACCTGCATGTTGTGCACATGTACCCTAAAACTTAAAGTACAATAAAAAATAAAAAATAAATAGACATAGTGGCTTGAAATAACACCTATTTATTATATCATGGTTTTCATAGGTCAGAGGATGCTGGTTTACAGCCGAATGTCTGCTTAGAGTCTCATGAAGTCACAGCCACAGAGTGCTGGCAGGGCTGCGTTCCTGCTGGAGGCTCTGAGGATGTGTTTCTCTGCTCATTCAGGTGTTGACATAATCCAGTTCCCTGCAGCTGTAAGACTAAGGCCCCTGTTTCCTTCCTGGCTGTCACCCAAAAGCTGTGCTGAGCTTCCAGAGGCACCCACATTCCCAGCCTCATGCCTCCATTCCTCCATCTTCAAAGCCAGCAATGTCCCTCGCACACTTCAAATCTCCCGCCTCTTCGCCTGTCACAGTTCTCTAACTGGCTCTTCTGTCTTCCACTTTATTTTTAAGGGCCCTTGTGATTACATTGGATCTCCCTGGATAATCCAGAAAAATCTCCCTTTATGAAGGTTTATAACCTAAATCCACCTGCAAAGTTCCTTGGCTATGTAATATAACATATATGGCCATTAACATCAGGAACTAGAGGGTGGACTCCTTTGAGGCAAAGAGGTACGTAGGAATTAATTTGGGAAAAATTAACATTTTAACAATATAGGAGCTTCTGATCTATAAACACAGTATATAGCTCCAATTATTTATGTGTTCTTTCATTTTTCCTAAGAATGTTTTGTATAAATCCCAGCACTCCTTTGTGTAGAAATTAGCAAACTGATTCTAAAAATCACATAAGAATGCAAAGGACTAGAATAACCAATACAACTTGTGTAAAAGAAGAACAAAGTTTGAGAATATACATTATCTGACTTCAAGATTTATTACACAGCAACAGCAATAAAAACAGTGTGATATTGCATCAAAATAAATTGATCAATGGAGAATCCAAAAATATACCCATATATTTATGGTGAATTGATTTTTTTGCAAAGATTCAATGGTGGTTTAATACAGAAGGACAAGTCTTTTCCACATACGGTGCTGGAACAGTTGGATATTCACATGCAAAATAACTTTTACTTTGATCTGTTCACTAATCATACACAAAATTATTTAATACAAACGGATTATAGGCCTAAATGTAAAACATAACTATAAAACTTCTGGAAGAAAATACAAGAAGAAATCTCTGACCCTGAGTTGAAGGTTTTCTTAGATATAACACTAAAAACGTAATATATGAAAAGAAAAAAATCATATTAATTGGACTTTATCAAAATCACGAATTCTTGTTTTTCAAAGGGCGCTGTCAAGTAAAAGTAGAAAAAAGCCACAAACTGGGAGAAAATATTTCCAAATCATCTATCTGATAAAAGACTAATATCTAGAATATATATATACTTTTTAATTCTCAAAATTCAACAAGTAAACAAACAACCCAATTAAAATGGGAAATATTTTAAACAAGATATAACACTGGCAAATGAGTACATGAAAAGATGGTCAAATATCACTAGCCATTAGGGAAACGTGGAGTAAAACCACAATGACATTTCACTATCTACCTTCGAATGTGTAAAATCGAAAACACTGACTAAACTGAATGTTGACAAGGAGATGAAGGAACAGGAACTTTCAAGCACTGCTGGTGGGAAAATTGTTTAACCATTCCGGAAAACAGCGTGGCAGTTTTTAAAAACGTGATCCACACACCTACCAATATGAACCCACCATTCCACTTTGAAGTATTTACCCGAGAGAAATTAAAGCACAAGGTAACACAAAGAATTGAACACAATGTTTACTGCAGTCTTAGTCTTGATGGTCAAAAACTGGAAACAATTCAAATATCCATCAACAGGTGAATGTACGTCCAAAAAAATGGTGTCATATTCAAACCATGGAATACTACTCAGTAATAACAGGAATGAATTATTGATGTATGCTACCACATGGATGAATCTCATAATAATTATGCTGAATGAAAGAAGCCAGAACAAATATATATATATATATCATTTTTAATATAAAGTTCTAGAAAATGTAAATAGCAGGGTTTGACAAGCTATAGTCCATGGGTCAAATCTGACCCCCTGCTTGTTTCTATAAATATAATTTTATTGAAACACATCCACAGCCATCCATTTACATATTTCTATGACTGCTTTACCACAACCCAGTCATTTAGTATTTGTGAGAGAGAATGTAGGCTAAAAAGCCTCAAGTGTTTTCTATCTATTCTTTTGTGGAAAAGCTTGCCAACTCTTAATCTACAGTGACAGAAAACAGGTCAGAGACTGCCTGAGGAGCGAGGTGCTGGGAGGTCAGGAGCAAGCGAGTATCAAGAGGCTCAAGGAGCTCTTCAGTGTGGTGACTGAGCCAGGCTCTTCATCAGGACGGGGTCTGACACTTCGTCTCTAAACACTCTGATTCCAACTCTAAGGTTCACTGGATTTTCTTGGAATATTTTTGCTGTCTCCAGTAAACACTGTATGCAAGATGTGCTTAGGACACTAAAGGTTCAAAGAACTGGGGCATCACCAAATTAGCCAAACAGGTTGCACAAACTGATGTATGCCTGCTCGCAACTAAATATGGATCTGATTGATAGTTATGTGTGTGACTTTCATTATAAGTATTACAGAGCTAGCCATCTCCCACTTTCAAGAGTTAGACACTAAAGTTAGGGTCCACCAAAAAGATAAAGGAGTTCTCCAAGACCAGAGTGGATCAGGCTAGTTTACAACTAGGAGAAGCAGAATACTATTCAGTTAAAAAAAAAAAAAAAAAAGTACTAAGATCTCAATTGTTTACGTGTTTGAGCGGAGGGGGGAAATCTCTTAAATAAGAATTACTTGGATGAATAAAGTATCCTGTTAAACAATTCTTGACAATTCTATACCTTGCATTTTATTTTATGTATTTATTTATTTATTTTTAATTTTAATTTTTTTGAGATGGAGTTTTGCTCGTCACCCAGGCTAGAGTGCAGTGGCACAATCTCGGCTCCCTGCAACCTCTGCCTCCGGGTTCAAGTGATTCTCCTGCCTCAGTCTCCTGAGTAGCTGGGATTACAGGTACTCACCACCACACCCAGCTAATTTTTTGTATTTTTAGTAGAGACAGGGTTTCATCATGTTGGCCAGGCTGGTCTTGAACTCCTGACCTCAGGTGATCCACCTGCCTCGGCCTCCCAAAGTGCTGGGATTACAGGCATAAGCCACCATGCCCGGCCTGTACCTTGCATTTAAAAAAAAAAAATTATCTGTTCTGATTGTTTCAAATTATTTCTACTACTCTTACTCTACCTTCAAGGGCTTAAATATAGAAAACAATGACAGTTATTGAATATGATGTATAGAATTTGAAGACGTATCCAAACTACCCTTTTCTCTCCTACAGTTCCTCCTGCTTTCCAAAGTATACCCACTTCTCTACTTTTGCAAGACCGTTGTCTCACAATATCAGGACACACTCCTGATCATCTGGTCCTCACTGGTTGTCCCCTAAATCCAAATTGTTCTATATGCCGCTTTTGGAAACCTGCTCTGTACCTGATTCTAAGCTTAAGGGATACAGATGGGAATGTAAGCAAGGCACCACTTCAAAGGCCTCACCGTCCAGTGGAGAACACATGTATGTAAATAAAGTTATACTTAATGCAATACTGTAGGTAGATGTAAACCACTGGAGAGCACCCAGAAAAAATAACAATATATGGGGACTGAGAGAAGGTTCCACAAAGGAGGCGAACCCTGCTCCCTGGTTCAGGTAGAGAAGAGCAGCATTATTCGCAAACTATTGTGAAAGTCTGTTCTAACCTGGCTGGAGGGTAGCTGAGGCACTGAAGCAAAGTATTCACCTGTTTCACCTAAGGCAGAAGAACCCAGGTCAGGAAAATGGCAGGCATTGTTCAAAAGCACTGCAAGCCAAACCACAGGTGCCTGGGGAAAGACAAGCATATAACAGGCTACCGAGGAACAGGAGCAAAACCTGGGGAGAGTTTCTTTGTGAAACTGGGATATTCAAAAGCAAACATGGGGCACAGCGGGGCGGGGTGGGGGGCAGGGGGGGCAGGCAGAGATACAGAAAGCCACATGCATATCTAGGGAAAGGCCTACGCTCAGAAAAGACTGGAGAATACCCAAAACTTTCAGCTTCGCAGTGCAAGCCTGGCTAAGTTTTGAAGGAGGGTTCTAGCACAGAGCCAATCTGTAAAACAGGAAGAGGTATTTTTGTGGTGGTGGTTTGTTTGCTTTTAGCTCCTGGAATTCAAATCAATCTCTGTCAAAACACCAGCCGAACACACTAAGCAATCACTAAGGAACAGAGATTCCAGTGACCACACATGACAAGGAATACAGTCTTTCAAAAATAGTTTGGAAATGTCACAAAACAAACAAGACTACTACAGCCTTCAATTATAAAAAAGAATTATAACAACCCTGGGGAAGGTAGTGAAACTGATTTCTAGATTTACCACAATATAATATTCAAATGTTCAGTGTTCAACCTAAAATAAATCACAAGGCATAGGAAAAAAAAAAAAAAAAGCTAATGGAATAGAATATGGAGCCCAGAAATAAACACACATGCTGATGGTCAAATGATCTTTGGCGAGAATGCCAGGACTACTCAATCACAGTCTCTTTAACAAACGGTGTTAAGGAAACTGGTATCTGCATGCAAAAGAATAAAGTTGGACCCTTATCTTACAACATATACAAAAATTAATTCAAACTAGATTAGAGACCTAAAGATAAAGTCTAAAACTATAAAACTCCTAAAAGAAAACACGGAGGAAAATATTCAGTCTATTGGACTTGGCGATGATTTCTAGGCTACAACAGCAAAAGTGACAAAAGCAGAAATAAACGAATGTGATTCCATTAAACAGACAGAAGGTAGATTAAGAGATTACCAGGGGTGGGCGGGGTGGGGGGTGAAATGGAGAGTTATTGCTTAATGATTATAGGGTTTCCGCTTGGGGTTAATGAAATGTTTTGGAGATAATGGTGATGGTGACTGTCACACCCGTCCGTGTGAAGAGACCACCAAACAGGCTTTGTGTGAGCAATAAAGCTTTTTAATCACCTGGGTGTAGGTGGGCTGAGTCCGAAAAGAGTCAGCGAAGGGAGTTAGGGATGGGGCAGTTTTATAGGACTGGGGTAAGCAGCAGAAAGTTACAGTTAAAGGGGGTTTTCTCTTGTGGGCAGGGGCGGGGTCACCAGGTGCACGGGGGACAGATCACAGGACTCATTGTCCAGATGAAGAACGTCACGAGGTCCATCGATCCATCAGCTGGGACGGGCAGGAGCAAGTCATCATGGAACGTCATAAGGCTGGTCAATCAGTTAAGACAGGGGCTGTGGCTGTTTCACTTCTTTTGTACTTTTCGGTTGCCTCAGGCCCTCTGGACGTATACGTGCGGCCTTGGGCTCAGAGGTCTCACAGTGATGTAATTAAGGCCACTGAGTAATACAATTAAAAATGGTTAAAATGACAAATTTTATGTGATATATACACACCACATATGTATCTTATATGTATAAAACATATATGTATATATCACATGTGGATACATACATATCTATATACATACACATATCACATACTTTATATGCATACACAATTTTATGTGATTATACATGTATCGCACAAGCCTTGCCATTTTAACTGTGTATTTTTAAGCATTTGACATACTATTTTTCTTACTACAACAGAAAAATTTTAAACAGGGTGATGGGGTTGGGAAGGGCATTGTCATTTAACGTGTGAAAGGCAGGCCATGTTTTTTATCATGCAAAAATGTTGGGACCCCAGTGTTAGGGAGAAGTCCATGAGATTTCTCAGCAAAGAGGCTGCAGTGGCCTAATTTTTCTACTTATGTTAGCTTTGTCTCCTAACCAGAATGTGACTTTTCTTTGAATTCTCCGGGGCACCTACCACACAATACAGAAGACAGACAGACACTTGCTTCTCTGATCATCACATCTGACGGTGACTCCTTCGCCGCTCCTCTAACACAGATCACCACATCTTTTCTTTCAGTTCTCAGTAAGAAATAATTGCTCCAGTTTCACTTGTCCTGGATAAAGCTTTTTGACCCCAGAAACGGCATCCCTTGTTTTCTCTGCCATAGAGCAATAAGAAGCTCTCTCTAAAAGTCAGTAAGAACACAAGTTCTTTTCCATGATTCTGAGATAAATTTCAGTCATGACAAAAAGCCGGAAGGTCCTTTAGGACTCTTTTTGACAGTTCTCCTTTCTCTTATCGATTGTGGAGGCCTGAACTTTCCTCCAGCCAGAACTCATGCCATAGCACTCATCCATCCAACTCCAGAAAAGGCTCCAGAGTCACGGAGATGTGTCTTGTTAGAAAAGTCCCCTGCAATAGCCTACAATTGAATGAAGACCTTGTCCCTGCAAAACCTCAATTTCCCTCTTACTTTTAATCGCACTGCCTGCAGAGCCAGTGGCACTAATCAGCCTTTTCAGGGCACAAGCCCGTCTGCCTGGTATCACCTGGTCCTGCTCTGAGTCCAGGCCGCACGTCTACACAGCCCAGGTCCCTGTGAGCAACGCTCCAGGCTGCTCGGCTCAGCGCCGGCTCCTCAGGGACACCGACAAAGGGTGAGGCAGTGGTTCTTCCACAGTGTACTGGAAGCAAAAGCCACTGACGGGAACATCCCAGTTTCCAGCTTCACATTCGATTACAAATTCTAACAACGTGTCATTCAGACTCTTTTTCTAAAAATTAAAAATGCAGTTGAGTGGAGATGAATACAGATAAAAAGTACCATTTATGTGAGCCGTCTTTATCCCATGGAGCTTCTATCAAACCCTTTCCTCGAGTGCACATTAATCTCTCACCAAGAGCTTTGCCATTTCTCAATGCAAAAAATCTGAGATAAGTGGCTCTCTACTTTCATCTGTGTCTCCAACGGAGTCAAGTTTCCATGCCGAACAAATAGCTAAAGGAGCCTCTTTTCCCTCATTCCTAAAGCCCTGGGCAACATGATTCAAAGGAAAGTAGGAAAGGGCTTCCGCCAGTCCCCCAGCCGCCTCCTACGCACAGGCATTTGCTGGGCATCTCTCAGCACCCCAGTCCAGGGGGAAACTGAGGCTCCCGAAGATGGACTGGTTTTCTGCAGGCTGCACAGCTTGCTGGGGTGAAGCCAGGATTCAATCCCCAGTCTGCAAGAATTTCCTTCCACGCTGCCACGCTGCATTCCTCTGATGTGCTCAGGCTTCTGATGGAATGCTTTTGCTCATTATGAACAGATCTGGTTTAGTTATTTCAAATCTCTTGCCACCGTGTGACTGGATTAATATACTGAGACACATAACTTAATTTTGTTCTATTTGAAACCTTGTCATCTTTTATATAAAAGACATACCGTACATGTTCCTTGCCCTGGACATTGCATAACTGACTTTGAACAAAGGCAATACTGTCCTGATCAATTCAGATGAACTAACCTATGTGCCTTGAGGCACACAGGATGCATCTCCAGAGACTATCTCAACAGTTACTCATCTCATATTCATCCTTCCAAACAGGAAAACCCGCAGATGGACTATGCCTACTGTATACAGTACAAACCACCCTGCCTGCCGCCCTTTCATGAGGTTATTACCTGAGTACTGGCCATCAACTGCCTGAAATAGACCAAGTGAGATCACAAATAATCAAGCACTTTCTGTTGCACAGGTACATTATAGTTGTCCCTGGGGTAGTTCTAGCTGTCTCACTTACCCAAGAATTCAATCTCCAGGGTGCAAACCCAGTGCTTCCTTGTGGGGAGCCCCCACTCCACAGCTGGGTGGGTGAGTAGTACAGGGCACATGGGATGAGCCAGTTTAGAAAGTCAGAAGGAGCTGAGTGACCAGGGGGTTAAGGTCTATTATGGCACCATGCATCAGGCAGTTGCTATGGGAGCAGAAGGAAGGAGCACCTAACTACTTACTCAGTTATCATATAGACTGCACAGGCTTTCTCTCAAGAGAAAACTCCCATTCTTTCTAGTTTCCCTTTAAAATCCAGCAAAAGTAAGACCATTTTTTATAATCTTTGTGTCTTCCTGCACTGCTTAGCCATCAGCCTGAGCTGTTTGTTCATATCTCATGCAATCATGCACCAGGCACTGCTCTTCAGGCCTCTGCGTGTATTACCTGATTCAATCCTCACAGCAATTGTAAAGCCTCGCTCCAACACTCAGTTGCTTTTATGGGCACCTGCTGTGTGCTGCAGGACACAGGCTTAGAATTAGGAAGACTGAGCTCCAGATCTGCTGTCTCCCTCCTAGACCCAGAAAGTGGCTGTGACTGCCCCAGATACCGGCTGTAGCTGCAACACCAAAGCTCAGAGTGAAGCTAATGGCTTCCATTCAACACCCGGAAGCTT
This sequence comes from Papio anubis, assembly GCF_008728515.1. Taxonomy (NCBI): domain Eukaryota; kingdom Metazoa; phylum Chordata; class Mammalia; order Primates; family Cercopithecidae; genus Papio; species Papio anubis. Next base: position 157,622,858 of record NC_044982.1, on the reverse strand, counting down.
CTGCATGGTTTCCAATCTGGCTAGGAAATGCCACAACTACATCAAGTGAATCATTTAAAAAGAGTTGAGGTTGGAAAGAATACAGATGATTCTATTTCTGAGCATTTTGCTTCAAATAAAGATTTCCACCAATGTGGACAGGCCAGTGCAGGGGCATGGGGACGCTGCTGACTTTCCCCTCCCTCTCTCTTCACCGTCCCCACACACTCTCTGCCCCAGAGGCTGACTTGTGCAGACCACATCAAAAGGTTCCATGCCCCAGGATGCCAGTCAGGCTCTGCCCTTGACACCAGAGAGTAAATGTGCCTGCTTCTAAGTTTTTTATAAATGGAATCATATAGCATATCCTCTTTTCTGTCAGATTTTCCTTTTGGTCAACATGTTTGTGAGATTCAGTCACGTAATACATTCATTTTTTATTTCTGTATAGTATTCCACTGTAGGACTGTCCCACCATGTGTCCATTCTCGGGGCTGATATCTGAGTTGTGTCCAGTTTGGGGCTATTGTAAATAGGCTGCTATGAGCATTTTCAGACAGTCTTTCGGTGTGCAAAGGTACATATTTTTGTTGGGCATACCACTATGAACAAAATTACTGAGCAGAAGATATACCTTGTTCTAAACTTTAGTAGATGCTGTCAAATCATTTTCAGAAGTCATTGTACAAATGTACAATCTTATCAGCAATGCACGACACTTCCCACTGCTCTACAACCTTTCAGTACTTAGTACTGTCCGTCTTTTATTCTAACCATTTAGGTGTGGATACAACGGCATCTCGCTGTGGCTAAATTTTGCATTTTACTCATGACTTACAAGGTTGAACACCCTTTCATATGCTTATGAATACTGTCAGTAATTTCAATATCTTCTTCCGTGAAATGTCTAGTTAAGATTCCTGCCCATTTTTCTATTAGAGGGTTCGTCTTTTCTTATTGATCTATAGGTGCTCTTTTTATATTTTAGATATAATTTCGAAATGTGACAATGGATGCTTTTGCACACACTTTTTTTCACTCTGTGGCTTCTTTTTCACTCATTTGGTAGTATCTTATGAGAAACAAGCTCCTCAATTTAAGACAGTCAAAGTTATCAACCTAATCTTTTACCATTAGCACTTTTCATATTCAATTTAAGAAGCTGAGTCACAAATATAAATAATAAAAGGATGGGCCAGCTTACCCTAGTGATTGCACGTTATGCATGAATAGACTGTAAGGTATGTTAGTCGGTTAATGCTGCAATAAAGCTACATAACAACAAAAGGATTTGAGTCACATGGAGATGTTTGATGACATAATATGATGTGATGAAGACACTCAGCAGGATCTCTATTTTGCAGAGGCCACTGAACCTTGCAGAGATCAGGTCCTCCTAAACCAAACGGGCACCCTGGGGAGGGAAGTGCCTGGAGCTGTGCCAGAGGGGGAGGAGGTCCACACCCGCCTCAGCTGATGTGCCACCTAAGATCTGGTGAGGGTCAGGAGGTAGCTGAGCATCCGCCCTGTCTCACCAGGGGGCATTCAAGCCCTTCTGCCCACAACTTGCAGAGGCAGGACTCCAGGTCCATCGCTTGCTAGACCAAGTGGGCTGATGCCAGCTTTTCATCAGTAAAAGTGACAAAACTGTCAGTTTTCTACGTTTGTTTTCCATCCCACTTCCAAAAACGGAAGGCAGAAAATTGTGGCGGCCGGGTCAGGGAATGGTGCAGCCCTCAAATATGCCATTAGAAGGCAGTAACTAAAACTGTCAGGACACTCAAGGGTTACTGTGCTCACAGGCTGGTAAGTTTCACCAAATATGAAGACCTCTAATGAGAACGCACAGACACAGACACAGAGGCAGGATCTTTGTCCTTGATAAACACAAGTACCGGTTACCCAGGCTGTCCCCTGAATGCCGGCTCACTCACATTCTAAAGAACTCACATTGTCGGAGAGAGACAGTGGCGGGCTGAGCTCCCGGGATGGCCTGAGAGACACCTGCATCGACGCACATGCCCTGAGCACACTCAGGTCTCTGTGGCCTTGGGAGTGGCGGACTAGACTGAGCTCTGCCCCGGGGACTGCACAGGCTCATGGAGAAGACGGTTCACATACAACTGCTGCGATGGACCTGTGATGGCTACGCTAGCCTCACACACCAGGGTACTATAGGGGCCTCTCAGCTAAATCCATACGCTTGCCGAGGCCATGGCAGAACCAACCAGAGCTTAACTGAACGTTGGTGCTGTTCTGTGGCCTCGAGCATCTTTTGAAACATGCTGAAAATCAAACAGGCTCCAAGGAGCTTCATGTTCCTGATGGTCAAACTCACGTGAACTAAAACGTCTATGACAAACTTATAAAAACGTCAGCAAGAAAGGAAGGCGCCATGACTAATGTTTCCTTGACTTTTTATTTTCACTTTTTTAGGTCTCGATGTCAAATGATTTTCTAACCTCTACTTTTAAAAAATTAACTGAAATGTTGGCAATGTTCATGAGTATTATTCACCACTCACAACAAGACTCTGCTAATATTTGTACTCAACTTCTGGTATCCTCAGGGCCTATTAAATGCAGTGATATTCGAAATATGAATATCATGCTCCCTGGATATCATGAAGGAGTAGAATTAAAATTGTGAGGGCTTAAAACGATGTCACCTCATTGTGGTTAAATTCTGCATTTTACGGATGACTTATGAGGTTGAGCGCCTTTTCATATGCTCATTCATTCATTAAAACGAGTAAATTCTTGCACAAGAATAACTAAGCATAAAGAAATAATGTTAAGTGCAGTTTAAGAATTCTCATTTTGCACTGGTGCATTTGGGCTTTGTTAAAGAATCAGGTTCATTATCACAGAGGCAGGCCCGTGCTGCAGGTGCGTTAGACGTGGTCAGGAATCGTGCCTTATTCACAGGAATCCCCGGTGCCTCTCACAGTGAGGAGTGGGTAAAAACACACTCACAAGTACCGGATCAACAAGTGAATGAACAAGCAGCTAAAGTGTCCACATAAAACAAGGAATGCAGATTCTCAGAATGCCACACACCTTGAGTCTTCTTGCAGAAAGTAACATTTACTCCTCATTGCAGGTTTTCCTGTGGTCCTTGACAACCACCCAGGTCACTGACTGCACAACTGCAGTGAGCTGAATTCCATGTGGATGCAGCCTGGAGAGGTGGGCCAGAGAGCAGCCTGACTCTGAGAAACACGCCCAGCTCTTCTTGGACGTCACACAGCTTTGCCATTGGGAGTGAACCCCCTTTATTCTCAGGCTCCTCAAAATCCAAATAGAATGCATTTTTGACTGATTCATTCCATGCTCACCAACATCCAGGCAGATTTTAGTCACCCCCACTGGTGAGCCCCTATGTAATATTCTAAAGCACCAGATAAAACATCACCTCGTGTAAAACCCTTAACAAATTGTGTAGGAGGTGTTTTGTATGTTGGTTCACTAGTAGCTTGTCAGAGCTTCCCACACCTGTCACTCTTCTCCCTACTGGACCCCCAAGAAGGTTTCCCAGCCCTGTAGTTAGGTGAAGCCACAAGACCAACCTGGCCACTAGCAATGGAACACCTAATTTCCACAAATGAACGTCATAAACATCACCGAAAAACTGCTTTTTATTATAAAAAGTTTGAGAAGTGAATGGCCACAGCACTATTCTCTTATAAGTTATTTCAATTCTTCTTCTGATTATTAATGTTGAGGAATTTAAATACGACCACAGTGTAGCTTCAGACAAGCAAGTGAAAATGTCGACACAACCTAACTCTTCTCAGCATTGTGACTGCAAAGTTAGGGATATCCTGAGCCCTGAAAAGAAGAATCTCTTGGTCCCAATATTTCTAATAATTCTGTAGCTGTGATTTCTCCAGATTTGGTTTTCTATAGCGAATATGAAGATTGTCCTTCTTATTCATGCTAAGGGGGAAATATAATTTACATAGAAAAATGTTAATATATATTGAGACAATGCAGAATGTTAAGGGTAATGATCAATGAAAAAACTGTAAGTAGTAACCATTCGATGTGAGAGGGTTAACAATTCTCTCGATGAATGCATGTCTAACACCTTACTCTCCCACTCATAACTCACAGATATTTTTACTCAAACAGAGACCACTAACATCTCTGAAAAATCCACAGTTTTAAAGCTAATGTGGTACTCCACCAAAATTATTCACCCTTTTAAAAATCTCAGCAATCTTACGGTTATACGCAGGCCTGTGATCCAAGCCATTTGGAATGAAAAATGAAGCGAGAAACAGTCATTAAATGAATTTGCTCAACCCCAAATTCATTAACCTGTGGGTACTCAATGGAGGATATTGGCTGCATTAGTCAAAACATTTTGGAGCTAATAAAAGGACACCACAACCAATGTGAACCCCCACATGTGGAGATTCATGACCAACCCTATGAAATGCCTCACTAGGCTCCTGGCAAGGCTCCGGTTTTAAGCAACTAGAGGAGGGACACTGGCCTTCCTCATCCTCGTATCTCACAGTGTGTACATGACGCTCAGGAAGGGAGACACAAATGGGTAAAAATGCTCCAGAGTCAGGAACAAAATCTCCTTCAGAGCAAAAGAAGGCTGTCGTTACTGTGCATCGCAGCTGAAATTTCCAAACCAATGGAAAAAACAAGTTCACGTGTTATTTAGTAAAAGAGCATTTCACAAATGGCCTACAAGCACAGAAAAGAGGCTCAATGTCATTATCACTAGGAAATGCAAATCAAAGCTGTAATGAAGTACCACTTCACGCCTGCTATGATGAGCAGAATCAAGGACACACACAATAACAAGTGCTGGTGAAAGTGTGGAGAAATCAGAACGCTCATGCATTTCCACCGGGAAAGGTACAACCGTTCTGGAAAAGCAATTAGCGGGGTTTCTAAAAGTTCAACAGAGAGTTGCATATGACTTTGCAGTTCCACTCCTAGGTCAATCAGTTAATAAATGGTAAATTGTGATACATATATATTATGATATATATGTGATATATGACATATTTACATATATAATATACATAGTATAATATAAAACATATATATGAATATCATACAGCCAAATGAAATGAAGCACTAATCCATGATGCAACACGGATGCACCTTGAAAATGTTATGCCAAGTGAAAGAAGCTGGACGCAAAAAACCACATGTTAAATGATTCCATTAAATGAGATGTTCAGAACAGGCAAATCTAGAAACAAAGTAGGATTAGTGGTTTCCAGGGTCTGGGGGTTGGGGAAAAGGGGGAAATAGTGTGTCAGTGACTACTTTTGGATACAAGATTATTTGGGGAAGGTTGGGGAAAAGGGGGAAACAGTGCGTCAGTGACTACTTTTGGGTACAAGATTATTTGGGGAATGAGGAAAGTGTTCTGGAACTGGATACTGGCAATGGTTGTACAACTTTGTGAATATACTAAAATCCACTGAATGATATAATTTCGCAAGATAAATTTTATGTTGTGTGGATTCTATATCTCCATTTTCAAAAAACTGAGTCATTCTCTCTCCCATGATTTCACTTCTTCAGTGTTATGATGAAATGTGGTAATTTTACCCATGGTGAGGATAATAAGGAAAGAAGCTAATTATTCTAATTGACTTATAAATCCAGATCCATATTATATTACATCATATTACATTACCTTATATTGCATTATATTATATTTATCATCATTCTGAAATAATCTCTTGGATATTTACATTCATTTAAGATGAATATTTGATGAAAATTAGAATAGAGCCATCCAGGGATTTAAATATTTTTATTATCAGGTTAACACAAACTGTATGTAATAACTGACTTAAATAGTTTACATATATCATGGATTTTTTCTAATATGCCATAGCCTTTCCAGTAAGAGCTCCTCATTTTTTTTGTAGATTTCATTAGGCCTCTCATCTGTAACTTTGTAAACCAAAAACAAATTTCTAAGCTCCTTAACCAACTGATGGAGCCCCTCTCAGCCAAGGACATTTCAAAGAAATCTGAAAAACTAGTTCAGGACATGATGGGAGGGAAGGGGGTCAGCTGTGCCTCACTGCACCGTCCTCCCTCTGGAATTCAGGCACAACTGACCAGCATTCATATTAAAACAGGGATCTTAAGACTGATAGAATAGGCATACCAATGAGAGACCAAATTCCAGCCTGAGTCTAGTACAGCATCACATGACAGACAGCAGGCCCTGAAAGAAATCCAAGTGTTTTACCCCAAAATATGTTTCTTTGACACATTTGGAGATGGCCCTGCAAAGCTGTCTTTTGTGGGGAAAATCTGTATTCTGTGGAGAATCCCCTTCCCTTTCCAGATCCTTTCCCTAAGACTCTGGTATTTTTTTAGGTCTGATAAGAGCTCTGAAACCTGCTACCTGGAGGCTTCATCTGCATGATAAAACCCTTGGTCTCTGCAACCCCCTATCTTAACCCAGGCTCTTCTTTCTATTGATTCTGGGACGTAGATAATAACTTAACTCTTTCAACCAATGGCCAATCAGAAAGTCTTTGAATCCACCTATGACCCCGCCCCCTGCTTCGAGTTGTCACACCTTTCTGGACTGAACCAATACACATCTTACATGTATTGATGAATGTCTTCCTGTAACTTCTGCCCCACTAACATGTACAAAATCAAGCTGTAACTCAACCACCTTGGGTACATGTTCTCAGGATCTCCTGGAGTGGTGTCACGGGCCATGGTCACTCATTTTTGTCTCAGGATAGATCTCTTCAAATAATTTACAGAGTTTCACTCTTTTCATGGACACCTTGGCTATGGAAATTATCATTTTGGGCTTCCCCATTTGGTACCCTTGGCCTGTCTCTACATCACAGCTCTGAAGGTCTTGGTGTCTACATTAGCTGTGTGGTCCTTGCTGCCCCTAATGTGACTGAAACCACCTTTGCAGAAATCGTTTCAGTGAGAAAATTATGACAGTGAGGGAGATCTGATCTATCCAACCCCCCTCTTGCCTTTAGCCTTCAAGCTGCCCTTAATTATTCTTGGGCTTAAGGCAAGCTAACTTTGGCAGACATTTAGTTTATAGCTTAAATGATATCAGCCCTTCCCCAAAACTCAATTGCATTTGTAAAGCTAATCAAAGAACACCAGGATAGGAGGATAGGAGACACTGAATTCTGCTAAAGTGTAGACGTAGAAGATTACCAGCCATTATTCAGGAGGTCACAAGATATGCAACTTCCCCAGTTACCCCTGCAGATAGCATCTCTATCGTAGAGCCTAAGACTGGCCTTTTGAGATACCTTTTCAGGGTTTCTGCATGTCTGAGACTGATGGCTCCATCTGGACTGGCCAGCTGCTCCTGCGGCTTACCCAGAAGTGATTCTCCGTGCAGAAGAACCATTTCCCACACCCCTGTGATTTACACCCTCGACCGATTGGCAGCAGGCGCCTATTGCCTAGCCACCCTCCCTGCCATTCTTCCCCAAAACTGTCCTTGAAAAACCCGAGCCTCCGAATCAGAGAGGCTGATTTCAGTAATAACACAACTCCAGTCTTCCATTTAGCCAGCTCTACATGGGTAAAAGTCCGTCCCTACTGCAGTAACTCTGCCTCCATAAATCTGGTCTCCTTGGGCGGCGGGCAAGAGGAACCCTCTGGACAGTTACGTGAGTCCCTGGTAGAATAAATACAGATGCATCTCCCCTCTAGAGAAGACGACCTAGGAGAGCAGCAATGTGGTTTTTATGTTCACCACACGAGCCCCAACCAACCCCGAGGCCACTGCCTGCATGTGTCATACAAACGCATGAACGAGAGGATGGATATATGAATGGCTTAGCTGACATGAATCTTACTAGTAACTAGAGTGCACAGAATATATATCAGGAAGCCTCGGGAATGTCTGTCCAGCTCATAGCGACCTCCTCTAAGAAGTATGCCTCAGCCACCCCGGGCCACGCCTCACCACTTGTTCCTGCCCGCCTGCTCAGAATTTCCTGTGCCAGGAGACGAAAGAAACCAACCAGGCCAAGCAGACCCCTCTTCACCTGGGAATTGGGTATTCAAAATAGCCTCTTGTCTGGGTGTGGCTGAAATCGAGGTCCTATAAACTGGGAAACTGGTGAGGCAACCACTATTCTGTCATGAGCAGAAAAAAGATGCACTAACCGGTCGCAGAGAAGCGAGGGGCTGAGGGCAGAGCACTGCAGATGCTGGGGCGGTGGGCGCCCTCCATCTGGACCCTTCCTCCTTCCTGAGCCTGCCCCTGAGGGGCCCCGTGTCCTTGGAGCCTGTCGGCCTGTTATTATTCTAATAATCCTCTATTTTGCTTAAGACAGAGCCAATAGACTGCTTTATCTGTAGCTAAAAATACTTTCACAAAGACAACAATAAAACTGCTCCACCAGAGGGACACCAAGGGACACGGAGAAGACCAGCAATTTCAAAACCATAATCAGGGGAATAATGACGGAAAATTTTCCAGAACTGAAATCTAATCAAACACATCATGAGAGAATCTGGGGTACATTCTGAACTAATTATCAAAGGAGGAGGCCTAGGAAACTGCTCATCAAGGCTGTAAATTTTAAGGCCAAAGACAACATTTTCAAGCCTGCCTCGCTGATTCTTTTCATAGGTTCATAATCAGTTATCCACAATCTTGAAACCCTAATTTCAGAAAAGCAAACTTTTTCTATATGTTTTGATGTAAAAAATTCAAAAACACCTGACTTGAATAGGAATGAGGTTGTTTGCAGTCTTTATTTGTCCCATTTTGTGTAAATAATCGTGTTTCGCTGCAGAAATCATGCTCGGATGACAGGGTGCGGCCCTGAACCTCTCAGAGTGTGTTACATCATATCCACAATTCAGTATGCTCACTGAATTATCTTTCTAAAACCACAAAAAAATCTGAATTTTGAAACTTCTGGGGCTCAGAAAGCAATACCCCAAAATGAAGGCCTCGGAAGCGTTAAAGCAAGTTAACGATGGCCTGAGAAGGACTCTGGGCTTCTGTATTTGAGTCCTTGTGGATGAACTGTAACCTAGCTTAACAGTTAGACAAAGTGAAAGCCTAACTAATAGTATGCATCTCTAACAATGGCCAAGTGTCGGCCAATCCCCACGGCCATACTTCAACCACTCATAGGCTGCTGAATGTTCAAACTGTGTTCAAATCAGGCAACCGCCGGGCTGTAACCAATCTGTTTCTGTACCTCACTTCTGACTCCTGTACGTCATTTTACCTTTTTTGTCTATAAGTTTGTTCTGACCAAAGGCACCCCTGGAGTCTCTTAGACTTGTTAGTCTCATTAGAGCCTTGATGAGCAGTTTCCACAGTAAATCTGCTGTGATTCTGGGGGCTGTCCGATTTGCGCATCATTCATTGTTCAGTTAAACTCCTTTAAATTTAATTCAGCTGAAGTTTTTGTTTCATCAGAAGGAAGTTTTCTCTGCCCTCCTCCTGCCTGCCCATCTCTCAGTCCCATTCTCCCCCGAGGCTGCCAAGGAAACTAGAATCCCTCTTTCCCAAGGCAGGTCATAGAAACCAGAACTCTTTTCTCCAAAGCCAGCCATAAAACCTAAAGTGTTATTCTCATTGTATCCCCCCGCCTTTCTGTGTGAAAACCGGCCACGAAGAAACGGTCTGGCCTGCCTTGTTTGACCGTAGGTCCTACGACCCCCATTCCAGAGAGGGGCCTGCCCCACACCCAGAAGGAAGGAGTGCTGCTCTGACAGGCCAGAAAGATTCTGGGCAGACAGGCCCTGCTGGGGTTCCCACGCAGTCTGTCAGCACCCAGTCATACCCCTTTTTCTCCAATCCCATTTCTACCCGGCTCTCCACACTTGGTTGAACCTAAATATTAACCTGGTCAGTGTCTCCTGTATCTCTGGGCCTTCATTCTGAAGATTCTTGTGCACGCACGTTAAATAAATGTGTGCGCCTTTTCTCCTATTACTCTGCCTGCTGTTAGTTGTTTTTTCAGCGAAACTCAAGAGGCCCCAAGGGGAAAACTCTCCCTTGGCCCCCACGAAACCCATCTGGCACCAAGGGCCTCACGCAGGGACTGCAGACCTCTGCGGAGCCAGCACCCAGGCTGGGCTCGGTCCTGCTGTGCTGTGAGGTGATGGCCCCTGCACGTCGGAAGCCACCTCTGCCGGATGGGTGTGAACTGTGACCCTGGCCCTTGCTCACCCTTCTTTGCCATTGTGCCACCTCTTGCACACCCCTGGGTCCCTCAGGGCTCTCCTGTGTGTCACCACAGCCAGCTCCATGTGGCCCGACCACCCTCACACAGATGCACCCAGAAGGCCTGCCCTGGAGCCCATGCCCTGATGCCTTCTCCGCCCGGGCCGCCCTGTGGGTGTGGTCGCATGGCCTCGGCACATGCAGCTGGACACATGCACTCTGGCATCCCATGGGAAGGAGCTGAGACCAATGGGCCACGCGCATCAGCCAGTAAACATTCCTTCTTGCTCTTCTCAACCCCACAGACAGCCCTGAGATGCACTTGGTACCTCCACTCAGACAGCCCTGCAGGATGGAGCTCCAGTGGCCTGTCACAAAGGCCAGCACGCTGGGGCAGTGGTGCCTGCGCTCGCTCTCCTCACTGCCCAGCCCCCATCCCTCACTCCTCTTCCCTGGGATGAAGCTCCTGGATGAAGCACACACATGTGAGCCTTTGCCTCAGGCTGTGCCCCTGACTGGGTCAGCCACATAGGAAATTCCCACAATAGTTAAGTTGGAATCTGCGAGCAGTAACAAGAAGTTTGTTCGTGCATCCTTTAAACCTACACCTTGCTTCTATTAATGAACCAGGCATTAGCAGCAGGCACCAGGAAGGGGAAATGCAGGCACACGGACCAGGTCCTTGAGTCTAGCTGGGAAGGGGGAGGTCAGAAGACAGAAGAGGAAAGAAATCAGGAGAATGTATTTATGGTTTGCAGAAGGTGCTGTGGAACTCCAGGGGGGTTCTCACTGCTCCATGTGCTAGTCAGGGTGCGAGGCAGCTGGAACTCCCATACATGCTGTGGGAACGCAAAGGGGTTGGCCTCACTAGAAAACGGGGTGGCAGTTTCTTTTAAAATAAAATCCACACCCATCGTATGACCCAGCAGTGCCACTCAAGAGAAGGAAATCCACCCAGAGAATAAAAACCGAAGTCCACAGAAAACCGTGTACTCAGAAGTGTCCAGAGTAGTTTTTTGGGTTTGTTTTTGTTTTTGTTTTTCTGAAATAGGGTCTGGCTCTGTCACTGAGGCTGGAGTGCAGTGGTGCGATCTCAGCTCACTGCAACCTCCACCTCCCAGGCTCCAGCAATCCTCCTGCCTCAGCCTCCCAAGTAGCTGGGACTACAGGCACACACTATCACGCCCAGCTAATTTTTGTATTTTTTGTAGAGACGGGATTTTGCCATGTTGCCCAGGCTGGTCTCGAACTCCTGGGCTCAAGCAGTCCACCCTCCTTGGCCTTTCAAAGTGCTGGGATTACAGGCGTGAGCCACCACGCCCAGCCAAATGCAATGAACTACTGATGCACAGAGCAACTTGGGTGCACCACAGAGGCATTACGCTGTGTGAGACAAGCCAGTCTCGAACGGTGGCGTACGATCGGATTCTGTGTATACGACAGCCCCAAAAACACAAGACCATAGGGATGGAGACAAGATCAGTCCTTGCCAGGACCGGGGGAGGGTGGCCACGAAAGAACAGCTGAGAAAGGTCTGTAACGGAGCTGTCCTGTACTCTGACTGCAGTGGCAGTTACATAAATCTACTTATGTGTTAAAATCCATAGAAAGCTACATCCAAAGGAAAAGTCAGTTTTGCTCTATGATAATTAAAAAAAAAAAAAAAACAAAGAGAAAGAGTCAATGCTGTGTCTAGTTTAGGATTCTTAAATGAAGGAATGTTATCTGATGTCACATTTTGTTTCATAACGCGTTATTTTTTCATGACAGCAGCCTGTGTTATATGCAATTACATTGTGTTATAATGTCACGTAGTGGACAGTGTGTGCACTGTATTAGATGATGTGTTACATCATGCACATCGTGTGATATGACGTCACTTCATGTTATATGACATCACATTGAACAAGGCTCAACTTCCACAGCAGGACACACTGAAAACAGAACTTCTGGCCGGGCGTAGTGGCTCACGCCTATAATCCCAGCACTTTGGGAGGCTGAGGTGGGAGGATCACCTGAGGTCAGCAGTTTGAGATCCATCTGGCCAACATAGTGAAACTCCAGCTCTACTAAAACTACAAAAATTAGCCAGGAGTGGTGGCGCATTCCCGTAATCCCAGCTACTTTGGAGGCTGAGACATGAGAATTGCTTGAGCCCAGGAGGCAGAGCCTGCACTGAGCTGAGATTGCACCACTGCACTCCAGCCTGAGCAACAGAGTGAGACTCTGTCTCAAAAATATTTTAAAAAAAACACTGTTACATGTAAAAAAATTAAAAAGAAAACAGAACTTCGCCAAAGATAAATGATCACGTTGCTACTGGCTAAAGCCCTGGGAAGATCTTGTGTCCATTTTGCCCCCTGTTCTATCAGAAAAGTTCTTATCACTCTAAGGAAACTGTATTCCATTAAAATATATGCCAATCAAACTCTTCTCCTAGCCAACCTAACTTATCTTGATGAATATACAAATATCTGGATCCCCAGATAAAATCACCTGAATGCAAACCCCAACTAAAAACAAAACAGGATTTAAAAGCAGAAAATAAACATGACCATCATCCACAGATGTAACAACCACACAAAAGGAGATGAGACATTTTGTAAAACAATGTAGACTTCCCAGCTAAAAGTTTCATAGTAACCAAGATTTTTAAAGTCCATATAGTTAAAGATGTGACTTTAAGTATTAAAGTATTGTTTTTTATACAAGGACTGTTGCCAAATGTTAATAAAATTGAATGCAAGCTCTTGTATCTTTTTAGTTTTTAAAATGCCTGCTATGTTCTTCTAAAGCAGACTCTCAAATAAGGGGCAAAATTATCTGTGAACACCTAATGGAACCCCTCTGCCCACAAAACACTAGTTTTTTAAATGTGTTTAATTACCAGTGGTGACTACCTAACATTCTTGTAGTCATTAGGTTTCTAATGTTAAAATTACATTCGGCCTGAGGTGTAATGAAAAATAATTACACTGCAGCAATTTCTAGATGTAGTCCACCAAATACAATTGAAATTCACAGTACCGTTACCACTCCAGCTTTGGATCATTACCTCATCAGGATTCTAAGCAGACCGGCTCTCAGGTGTGGATATATAATACGTGCCAGCCTGAACCAAGCCCAGGACACCTGGCAAGTCGGATTTGAAATTATCAAGGGAAAGAAATTGAGGGGCTGTGAATACATAACATAAAGCTGGACCTCCAGTCAAAAGCACGTACATCATGTGATGTGTGAGAATCTAGAAATGTGGCTTTTTTACATAAGAGAAAAGGAAAATCAACTTCTGGCCCATGAATTTCTGATGGTTTCCAGGAACCCCAGAAGCAATGATGTGGTGCGAATCACTGAAGCTTGCGGCATTATCCATCTATTTTACACAATTAAGAGGCTTTGCTTTCTATGGCGGCTGCACTCCTCAAATTTCACAGTGAATCAAGGTTTTATACAAAATAAGATAAAAGTTGGATATTTTAACCATCTTAGCAGAACTCACTTTTGAAGGAAAACTATGGGTAAAGCTTTGGTAAAAGAAAAGACTATGACCCCACCTCAAATTTATGCTTCTTATAAACCTACACTTTCATGTGGGTGGGTTTTGTTTTGTTTTCAATAAGGACACCAATGGAGATGACTGTGAAATTGACAAACGCCTAGGAGAATGGAGAACGTTTATGGAGGGTGGAGGAGGCCAGGGGTTGACAAGCTCTGTGGTGAGCTCCCCCTGAGGGAGCCACATCTCAGGTGGGGACAGGTCCTGGCCATGACACAGGCTAGAGAAAGTGGAGAGGTCTGAGAGCCATGGGTGTGGTGAAAGTGGGAGAAGAGAAAACAACAGTGGCTGGTGGGAGAACAGTTTCATGGGCCAGATGCACCCTCAGACGAGGCAAGCGGGCCCTGCAGAGCGCTGACCATTCACCAGGGCTCTCCCGAATTCCTGAACAGGCCGTCACCTAACTGGCACGGCAGGCGGCACAGAGGGCAGCGCTGGCCTTGCCCATGTGGCTCCTGTCTCTTCTGGGAACCATGTACAGATGTGGTTATTAACTACAGTAGACAGGACAGTGCCCACTCTACATTCCTCCTCATGGGCATCCCTGGAGGGGCCGAGGACCCATGGCACAGAGTCTAAGGGGCTGGAGACGCATCTCTCTCTCCCTCCCTCCTGCCCAGGAAACCAAAAGGAAAGGCGCCTTCTTCCCAGGGCGGGCTGCCCACCCTCCATCTCAAACCTCTCTGGCCTCCCACCAGCCCAGCTGCCCGTGGGTGAAGTCAGTGTCTGGGAACAGACTCTGAAACCTTCCCATCCAGAACGTGACAAAGCCTATGAACAAAAGCTAAATTAGACTCACCAAGATCAAGATGAATGCCAGGGACAAACGAATTGAGGAAAAACATGAAGATAACAAATCCCAACACGGTCAGGCATTTGGCGAGCAGGATCCCGTCGGATATCCTATGCTGTAAGAGAGAAACCACAGCTCACTGTCTCTGCACAACCTTCTGACTCCTGCAGGGCGTCATAACCTACGCAACTGGAATCATGACAGATTGCACGATGATGAAAAATGTGACCTCTCAAACTTGAAAGAAAATGACAAAGTACTGTGTTACAAGGAAAACCGTACAGATTCAGTATTACTGCATTCAAAATCTTTATGAAAGATAAACACAGCAGATGTCAAGAGCAGTACAGCCCTGTTATGAAACACCTGGCCAGCAGGTATCAGAGGATGACGGGGCATTTCTACAGGCACCTGTGGTGGCAGCACCGTCTTCACTGTTCCTTTCCCTACCATGCCAAGCATACAGGCAGGGCAATGAGGCTGAGCCTTCTCACGGAACTGTGACTCCCAGATAAGGCTCTGGCCATGCTCTTGACATGACATGCACGAGGCCCTTGGAACGCAGGCGGTGCACTCTTAGCGCTGGGATGACACCCACGGGAATCCGCCCAGTCACAGGGGAAGGGCAGGCCCTGAGGCATCTCATCCTCTGCAAGGCCTCCATCAACCTGGGAGTCAGCACAAGACAGGGCTCTCCCTGTGAGGCCTCAAGGGTACTGTACCCCACAGGCCACGGCTGTAGGGGGCCAGGGCAGGGAAGCATGCACAGATGGGCATCTGGTTGGCCTGCCCTGTCAACCAGGTCTCCGTGGAGACAGAGTCTCGCTCTGTCACCCAGGCTGGAGTGCAGTGGCACAGTCTCGGCTCAACGCAACCTCCGCCTCCCAGGCTCAGGTGATCCTCCTACCTCAGTCTGCCTCCCAAGTAGCTGGGACTACAGATGTGCACCACCATGCCCAGCTAGTTTTTGTATTTTTAGTAGAGACAGGGTTTCACCACGTTTCCCAGGCTGGTCTTGAACTCCTGGGCTCAAGCAATGCTCCCACCTCTGCCTCCCAAAGCGCTGGGATTACAGGTGTGAGCCACCACGCCTGGCAAGCATCAGATCCTTTCTTGAGTCTGGTCCCACCAGCACACCTGTCCACCCATCTGTCTACCCACCAGCACACCTGTCCACCCATCTGTCTAGTCTGTCTAGGTGGATAGATGCAGACAGCAATGATGATAGGTGTTGACATCTGTAGCTTTGTAGATGCAGGTGGATCTAGACATCTGTCATCACAGCAATCTACAGCTATCTGGATTTGGACAGATACAGACATGTAGATATAGACACACAGAGGTAGAGCTAGAACTACAGAGAGATTTTCTCTCTTGCTTCCTCTGGTCACATAGGTAAAGCTGCTGCCACCAAAAACACATGTAAGCCCCCCCGTGTCACAACAGCTCTGACACAGCCCCTCCACCATGTGCAGTGAGGCCACCGGTGAGCACCTGCCCCTCTCTGCCCACTGCAAAGGCTCATGGCTCGGCCAGCCCCTTCTCATCCTCCCCGTCACCCCTCTGGGGAAGGCTGATGTTCCTGCATGATTCTGTGCTGAACAATCAGGACCACAGGAGCATGGCAGGAAAAGGATTTGAAATGCTCAGAGGAGAGTGACGTGGGTTCTCACCGGGCGTGAAGGGAGGCACTGCAAACCTTCCCTGAGGTCACAGCAACCACAGAAAGCGGCCATTGCCACGGCCAGTGCGAAGATCGGAGGTGGAGGAGCGGGCAGGTCCACGAGCATTCCAGCATCCTGCAGCTCACGAAGTGGAGGGGTTTGGGGGTGGCATTCACATTCGCTCCTTCTAGATACCTGAGGTCATTTCTTTTTTTCTTTTTTTTTTTTATTTCAATAGGTTTTGGGAAGACAGGTGGTGTTTGATTATATGGATAAGTTCTTTAGTGGTGATTTCTGAGATTTTTGGTGCTCCCATCGCCTGAGCAGTGTACGCAGTACCCAATGTGTAGTCTTTTATCCCTCGCCCCACTCCCACCCTCCCGCCAAGTACCCAAAGTCTATCATATCATTCTCATGCCTTTGTGTCCTCGTAGCTTGGCTCCCACTTATAAGTGAGAACATACAATGTTTGGTTTTCCATTCCGGAGTTACTTCACCACTGGTCTCCAAGTTCATCCAGGTTGCTGTGAATGCCATTATTTCATTCCTTTCTATGGCTGAGTAGTATTCCACGGCACACACACACATACCCCTAGGGTTGCTTCTGTAAGAATTCTTACATGTGATACAGGGATGCCGCCAAGCCTTCCCTCTCCATTTCATCTCACCGTAGTCCTTGTGCAGGTGCACAGAGAGGCGCACGGTTCTTCTCCAGCTCACGACTAAAACACCACAATCTAGCAAAGCAGGCATCATCTGTATGAACTTGGGGCCTGCAAGAGTATCACAGCTACACCTTTCTTTTCTAACCCTGACCGTCTACATAGGACAGAGTGTGAAGGCACTGAGGCACCTCATCAGATCACATCCAACATCTTTATGGAAAATAGACACGAGAGACGTGAGGTGTGCTGAAGCCCCGTTAGGAAACACCTGACTCGCATGTAGACTGTGCCCGTCACAATTAGAGCGGGTGTTCAGTCTCTCCCTAGAAGATAAACCACACAGATCTGAAACGTCACTGAGATGCAGATGACTCCCAGCAGATCTCGCGCAGAGCTCTCTCGACTGGGAAGGGGCCCTCTGTGCTCATAAATGGGCTGAGAAAGAGCCAAAAAAAAAAAACCAAAGCTCTGCCCCAAGAAGTCAGAGCCGTCGGTAGGACACTCACGCATCCTATGTCCGTCCCTAAAGCTGCTCCACTTCACGCAGCACGCCTCGCCGTCCCCTCAAAGTGTGAACTCGGGCCTGCCCTTCGGGGCCAGGAGAGGGCTGGTGGTCAGGGACACCCACTCAGAGGGCAGGCCCCGCAACGCGCAGGGAAAGGGAAAGGCCCTACGAAGACGCTCGCTTTCCACGTCCTGACAAGATCAGCCTGCTGTCTCCGGAAAACATGTCTCCCCATTCACCCAAACACAGAAATTGCAATGTCCCGTGTAGGACCACAGAAATAAAAAGAGAAACGGCGTTCAGTCATGTGAGGGAAAGGAAAGGCATTGCTCACTCTCTTCTTGGAGAAGCGAATCAGAAATCCCTGAGAAAAGAAAGCTGCGTACCTTTTTCTGGAGTTCCTGGATATTGGTCTCCCAATTTTTGTCCTCCTGTGAGATCTGTCTGAAAGAGAAAAGAAGAGACTCATTACTTCCCTGGTCACGTGGAGCAGCAGCCCCAGCACTTCGTCCCTGGACGCCGTCTGCGACATGGCCTGGTAGGACTAGTCATGGGGGGCCAGTGGGCTTCACTGGTTGGCTGGAAAGGGCGCTCACTCTATCTTTTCCCAAAAAAAATACATATAATGGCCTGAATGACGAAAGAAGTGCGTGTGAGGAGGTGTGTGGGACAGCTTGCGCACGGGACGCTTCATGAAAACCCCACATCAGCACACGGACAAAGGCAGCGACGGTCAGCCTCTTTATTTTCCTCTTTACGTGCACTTCTACGTTCCCGAATCTCTTTGTTTCCAAGATGAGGGCACTGAACCTGTACAACTCTTACAATCAACTAAAGAAAAACATGGTAAAAGAAATGTCACTTGCTTTAACGTTGATTTTCATCAATCAGTGATCACTTCCACGCCTGAAATCCGAGGACTTTGGGAGGCCGAGGGGGAAGGATCGCTTGAGGTCAGCGGTTGGGGAAGATCGGCTTTGAAGGCTTTTCTGGTCTGTGCTGCTCCTGCTGGGGTGGCCTCCTCCCGCCTGTTTCAGCCCCTTTAGTGGCTCCCACTTGCCTCTCCTTTTCCATGTTTCTGACTCAGCCCACCCTCCTGGCTGACTTCCTCCTACACCAATTAGGGACAAGGGGCTGCACAACGAAGAATGCAGTTTTAGTGTCAAAGGAGGCTGACCTCACAGCCGGTCTGGGCCGTAAACAATCACAGCAGACACAGTCGAATGATTCTGAGGACAATTTTTTAAAAGAAAATGTAAAAATAAGACCTGCAGGCGGGCACGGTGACTCACACCTATAATCCCAGTACTTTGGGAGGCCAAGGCGGGCAGATCACCTGAGGTTGGGAGTTTGAGACCAGCCTGACCAACGTGGAGAAACCCCGTCTCTACTAAAAACACAAAATCAGTCAGGCGGGTTGGCACCTGCCTGTAATCCCAGCTACTTGGGAGGCTGAGGCAGGAGAATTGCTTGAACCCAGGAGGTAAAGGAGGCAGAGGCTGCGGTGAGCCGAGATCGTGCCACTGCACTCCAGCCTGGGCAAGAAGAGCTAAACTCTGTCTCAAAAAAATAAAAAAATAAAACCTGCAGAGCCCAACCTTGCCTTAGGACACCTTCATGGTAATCTGCTTCTCAGCAACTGTGTGGCCTTGGGAAGCCACGTCCTCCCCAGGTCTCAGTTTCCCCATGTGTGACTAACACCAGATGAGCTGATGGGAACGTGGTGAGCCTCGGAGCCCACATGTTTCCTCACGTTTGTAACCTGAGATGCACTAAGTGTGTCTTTAACACCCAACACCAGGACAATTTATTCTACCTCTAATTTATGAAGCGTCTTCCTCCAAGATCTGCGCCTGCTGCCAAAGGTGGTCATTTTTTCCCCAGCCTGCAACTCAGGGCCTCCCTGTGGCCTGAGGACACTGGTCCTGCTGCTCCAGCACTGCTGGGCGAGGTGGGTCCTGGGCCGGGGATGGAGCCAATGCCACAGAGCCAGCACTTCCTCCCGGGATTGTGTGGGACTCCGTGGGAATGCCTGGGAATCCTCCCACCAACAGCCAGACCCTGAGACACCCATGCAGGGCGACCCCTCAGGGCTCAGCAAATGGCAACATGCAAGACCATTCTAGACTTTGTTCATAAGGGTTCACATTTCCCTTTGCCTAGATGGACACCTCCACCCACTCGTAGCTCAGCTGTGGGGACGCTTCCGCTTTGGCATCCCTTGGGGGGTCACCAGGCTCCTGCTTCTTCTGTCTGAGCTTCCAGAACAAAGACTGCTTGGAACTCAGCACCATGTCACAGCAAGGAGAAAAAACACCAATTCATGGTTACCCTTTAAGTCCCAGCTTCGCCGGGCGCGGTGGCTCAAGCCTGTAATCCCAGCACTTTGGAAGGCCGAGGCGGGCGGATCACGAGGTCAGGAGATCGAGACCATCCTGGCTAACACGGTGAAACCCCGTCTCTACTAAAAAATACAAAAAACTAGCCGGGCGAAGTGGCGGGTGCCTGTAGTCCCAGCTACTCGGGAGGCTGAGGCAGGAGAATGGCGTGAACCCGAGAGGAGGAGCTTGCAGTGAGCTGAGATCCGGCCACTGCACTCCAGCCTGGGTGACAGAGCAAGACTCCGTCTCAAAAAAAAAAAAAAAAAAAAGTCCCAGCTTCGATTAACAACAAATGCCAGGAAACAAATTGAGTGGGGCTTTCATAGTCTTTCGGGTGCCTGAAAATCAACTACTGGCAGAATATTTTGTCCGATTAGTCTTTGCATTAATGGTTTTTTGTTTTTGTCATGCAACAATGACCATGTGGAGAGATGGGACAGCCCAGCGGTTGAGACTGTGAGCTCCATCCCCAGCCGCCACTCCTTCCAAGCTGCACAACCCTGGGCACGCTGCTCAAACTCTGAGCCTCTGGTTTTGTGTTTCGTTTTGTTTTGTTTTGTTTTTGTCCTTAAACTCGGCTGTGTACCCCCTGCAGAGCTCAGTGAGGGTTAGATAAAATGCACTTAGCACAGTGCATGTCACCTAAAAATCACATATTAGTATACAGCTAGTGTCGCTGTTTTATAGGGCCATGGAACGTTCTGCTGCACACCGGCACAGTCTGAGCAGCACCCCACCCCTACCTGTGGAAGGTGTGCAGCCTCCGGGCGAGCAGGTGCTCCAGGGCCAGCACCTTCCCCAGCAGCAGGCGGCGCACGGCCGTCTCCTCGCGGCTGGCCGGGCTGATGCGCTGAGCGGTCAGGCGCCAGACGTGAATCTCGTGCTTCAGTTCTGCAGAGAAAGAAAAGGGAAGCTTGAGTCTCCCACGATCTCAGACATCAGCAACACCCTCCTCTGCTCCCCACACAGCCGAGGCCTGACGGGGCAGACACACACTCGAGACGTGCAGGTAGCCCAGGGTCACCCAGAGCTTCTCAGCACCCGAGCTATTGCCATGCAGCCCAGATGACAAAGCTGACATGTAAAAATTATCACAAAAGCGAAGTAAAACCATTTCAACCCTTTCCGTGACGAATAAATTCCTTTCTTGAAGAAACACATCAAAGCTAGCGCCCGACAACCTTTTCCCCTTCTTGCAGGAAATATTTCGGATCTGCTTCCAGCCAAAATCTAGACATTGCCCAATCTTTGAGGGGGTTTCAGGAGCAGATCTAGTGACAATTGAAAACACAAGTGTAATTCTCAGGAGAAGGTGCTCAGGGCTCTCCAGCAGGGCATCTGGTAAGCGGCAGAAGAAGACAGGGAGGCGCCCTCCAACCAGGCCCCACTGAGCCTCTAACACAGGCAAGAGAGAGGCAGACGACCTGAGGAAATGCTGAAATCTACAGAACGAGCAGAATTTTCACCCACCACTGAATTCAGACACCTTCCGACAGAGAAGAGTAGAGAGAAATGAGGTGTCAATTCATGGCCTCTTAAGATATTCAAATATTTCATCCTGGCTAACACGGTGAAACCCTGTCTCTAGTAAAAAATACAAAAAAAAAAAAAACTAGCCGGGCGAGGTGGCGGGCGCCTGTAGTCCCAGCTACTCGGGAGGCTAAGGCAGGAGAATGGTGTAAACCCAGGAGGCGGAGCTTGCAGTGAGCCGAGATCCGGCCACTGCACTCCAGCCTGGGCGACAGAGCGAGACTCCGTCTCCAAAAAAAAAAAAAAGATATTCAAATATTTCATGAAAACCTACATTTAACCTCTATTTTACTGTTAAAAACATGACATGTTTCTTGAAATATCCATTAAAAGGATATAAGAAAGCACAATATTTTCATGAACCACCCCTTACGTGCAATGCCCCACACTACCTATCACACGAATTAAAGATGAAAAGACAAAGCCTTTCAAGCAAGCGCTGGGGCACCGGAAGAGCAGCTCGGGGCAGATTCAAGGCGATCACCCAAAGACCCGGGAAGCAGCCCGGACACGGTGGGTTCAGTGGAAAGCGAAAATGCCACCTTTCAGCCCCTTCTGCTCAGGACGCGAGTGCTCCTCACCCACGGCGTGGCAGACCTACTGCAACAACAAAGACGAGTTAGGCAGAGGGAGGCAGTCTGGAAACGAAGCATGCCGAGACTCAGAGAGAACGCGCAGAGCCTGGGAGCACCAGACTATTCCAGTTAGCACACGGCTTTCTCTAAAGCTTCAGCCCTACCAAGATGAAACCTTTAGAACTAAGATACATAATATGTTTTCATTCAGCACATATCGATGCTTTGTAGCTTTACTAAAATAAAAGAAACTTGGGTATAATTCACAGGCCTCTTCAGAGAAACAGATCCATCATTTCCTCTTGAAAAGTCTCACGCTTCGTTAAACCACCTATGAGGCTATGATAACATAAAAAGAAAGGGGAAGAGGAAGTGAAGGAAAAAACTAATGAACTCACTCTCTGAAACACTGAACACAAAAACACCATCTGTGGAAGGTCTCCAGTGTGAGTTCAGACAGAGCCAGTATTTCACCCGTTGCTCTAAATCTTGCTAAAAGCCCGTCCACAAAGTACCAGAGACTCTCCGGCCGTTCTCTAAAGGCATCGCCGTGAAGGGCCACCTTCTGAAGCGGCTCGTCAGCTTTAAAAGGCTCACACCTCTGCATGGTTCATCTCTGGTGCCAGCTGCTGGGTGCAGGCTGGAAGTCTCTCCACGCCTTTATGCTGGAGAAGCAGAGCCTGGGAACCAAGGCTGTGTTGGTGGAGCTGGCCTTCCAGTCCCTGTGCGACGACTGCAGGTGCTCACTCTCCAGGGGAGCCTCAGCCACCTCAGTGTGCACCCAGCACCTACCTGCCTTCTAACCCATCAAACCAAAAAGGATGTGCTGCTCTACTCAGATCAACCCACGCATTAATACTCAGGTAATACGCTTTTGTCTTCCTAGTTGTGGAATGTAATACACAAATTACGAAGGAATTTAGTAGGAGGGATTTTGCCCAGGAGAAGGGAGCTCACTCCATTCACCCAGAACTCAGTTTACCAAAACCTGTCCACGTATCAGTTCCCAGGCTTCCTCTGCACCTCCTCTTCATTTCCCCACCCTGTCTACTCTGCCGAGGTCCAAGACCACAGACCCAGCTGGCTACCAATATTTCCCTCTGAACCGTGTGCTGCAAACTCATAGCTGAACACTTTATCTTCCTCCCATAAAGTCTCTCTCCTACCCTTACCTTCTTAGTTTTTATATAATTGTTCTTCCAGGAACGTAAGACTGAAATGTCATCCTGGCCTTGTCAATGTCATTCTCTTTTATGTTTCCACATTAACATTATTGTGTCACAGGTGTCAGATCTGTGTCTGATGCTAAAGGAAAAAATTTAATTGGTAAGTTACAAGATGGCCTTCCAAAACTGGAAAGAGATATAAGATAAATCATAAATAAACATATGCTAGGGCAGTGTGAGCCTCAGGAGCAGCCCAGGATATGCTGGCACAGCTCTTGCCTCGTCTGCTTCTTCCTGTCCTAGGTACCTGCTTGTCCAGGCCTCACCCTCTCACATTTCTTAATTTTTACTGTTCCTTAGTAACCTTTAACTACAGTCACTTCCTACCAATCTGCCCCTGGTTAATCATAAAATACCACTTGTTCTATCTATCTATCTCAGGCCTTTAATCCTAGCACTTTGGGAGGCCGAGGCAAGTGGATCACCTGAGGTTGAGAGTTCGAGACTAGCCTGGCCAATATGGTGAAACCCCTTCTCTACTAAAAATACAAAAAAATTACTGGGCATGGTGGCAGGCGCCAGTAATCTCAGCTACTTGGGAGACTGAGGTGGGAGAATTGCTTGAACCCAGGAAGTGGAGGTTGCAGTGAGCCAAGACTGTGCCACTCCACTCTAGCCTGGGCACAACAGAGCAAGGATCCATCTCAAAAAAAGGAAAATGGCAACAAAAGCCAAAATTGACAAATGGGATCTAATTAAACTAAAGAGCTTCTGCACGGCAAAAGAAACTATCATCAGAGTGAATGGGCAACCTACAGAATGGGAGAAAATTTTTGCAATCTATCCATCTGACAAACGGCTAATATCCAGAATCTACAAAGAACTTAAACAAATTTACAAGAAAAAAACAAACAACCCCATCAAAAAGCAAAGGATATGAATAGACACTCCTCGAAAGAAGACATTTATGCGGTAAACACATGAAAAAAGCTCATTATCACTGGTCACTAGAGAAATGGCAAATCAAAACCACAATGAGATACCATCTCGCACCAGTTAGAATAGTGATCATTAAAAAGTCAGGAAACGACAGATGCTGGAGAGGATGTGGAGAAATAGGAACACTTTTATACTGTTGGTGGGAGTGTAAATTAGTTTAACCATTGTGGAAGACAGCGTGGTGATTCCTCAAGGATCTAGAACCAGAAATACCATTTGACCCAGCAATCCCATTACTGGGTATATACCCAAAGGATTATAAATCATTCTACTATAAACACACATGCACACGTACGTTGACTGCAGCACTGTTCACAAGAGCAAAGACTTGGAACCAACCCAAATGCGCATCAATGACAGACTGGATAAAGAAAATGTGGCACGTACACCATGGAATACTATCCAGCCATAAAAAAGTATGAGTTCATGTCCTTTGCAGGGACGTGGATGAAGCTGGAAACCATCATTCTCAGCAAACTAACACAGGAACAGAAAACCAAACACCGCATGTTCTCACTCATGAGTGGGAGTGGAACAATGAGAACACATGGACACAGGGAGGGGAACATCACATACCGGGGCCTGTCAGTGGGTGGGAGACTAGGGGAGGGATAGCAGTAGGAGCATTCGGAGAAATACCTAACGTAGATGACAGGCTGATGGGTGCAGCAAACCACCATGGCACATGTATACCTATGTAACAAACCTGCATGTTCTGCAAATGTACCACAGAACTTAAAGTGTAATTAAAAAATAAAATAAATAAAAATAATTACTTTTTAAATAATTAATTAAAATAATAAAATAAATCTATCACCTTCCTAGATGATAAGAAGATAACTGATATCTAGCTATTATCTTCCTAGATCTATCATTTCCTAGATTAGATGACAGATTATAGATAGATAAATAGATGACAGATAGATAAATTCCTCCTTTCAAATAACCAGTAGTTCCCTGTGGCCTCCAGAATAGAGCTAAAGATGTCAAAGATCTTCAGAGAAGACTCAAAACCCCAAAGGACCATTGTGCTGATTCTGCCATAGAAGTTTCAACTCTTTGTCTTTGCCACTCTAGCCTCTTACTAGGAGACATTGTCAGATATCCCATCTCTTACCTATCAGCCTCTACCTTTCTGAGCTTCTCAACCAACTTCTGATGGTATTACTTAAGAGTGGCCACATACATGTTTCAAACAGGCAAAGAAAGTGCCGTGTGGATGCGGTCTCACACAGGAGGTGATGGCTTCCAGGGAAGCCTAGAGTAGGAGCTCAGAGCTAGGAATCTCAGGAGAAGAAGCCTAGGCCAGAAAGACAGAAATGGAACTATACTAGTGTTAAGTTCATCTACTGTATGCTAGGTAGTATAATATCGCTTAAAGTTAGTGGTATAATAGTCACTAAAATCATAAAACAGAATTAAAGCCCAAAAAAGTAACAACCAAAAGAGGAGAAAATATAGAATATATTTAAATAATTAATTCAAAAGAAGGCATAAATGAAGAGAATAGTAATAAAGAAGCACAAATATAAAACAATAATATGTTACACTTCAATCACATCACTAAGCACATTAAACATAAATGTCTAAGAGACAGACTATCAGAGTAGGTAAAAAAGCAAGATGCAAATATATGCTGCTTACAAGAACTGTACTTTAAAGACATACATAAGTTAAAAGTAAAAAGATGGAAAAAGATATACCACACTAACACTAGTCAAGAGAAAAATGAAATTGTTATATCAACAACAAAGTATATTTCAGAGCAAAGAATATTAATACGGATCATGAAGATTGTTTTTATAATAATAAAGGTGTTAATTCATCAATATGAAAGAACAATCCTAAATATTTATGTGCCCTAATAGTAAACTTTTAAAATGCATAAAGCAAAATGATAGAATTACAAAGAGAAATAAACAAATCTATAATCACCCTTAGACACGTCTGTATCCATCTCTCAATAATTAATAAAACAAGTAGATAGAAAATCAGCAGGGATGTAGAATACTTGAATAACATCATCAGCCAATCTGACTTAAGCTACATAATTGACATCATTGAACATTCCTCCCAACAAGAGCAGAATACACTTTCATTTCTAGTACACACAGAACGGTTTCAAAGGTAGACCACATTCTATAGCCATACAGGTCTCAATAAAATTTAAAGGCTTCAAGATTTATGAAATGCATTCTCTTACTATACTGGAACTAAATTAGGTAACTGCAAAAACTTTCCCAAATACTTGGAAGGTAAATAAACCATCTAAATTATCCAAGGATCAAAGAAGAAATAAAAAGATGAATTATAAGATAATTTGGGCCGGGTGTAGTGGCTCAAGCCTGTAATCCCAGCACTTTGGGAGGCGGATGTGGGCAGATCACGAGGTCAGGAGATCGAGATCATCCTAGCTAACACGGTGAAACCCCGTTTCTACTAAAAAATACAAAAAAACTAGCCGGGCGAGGTGGCGGGCGCCTGTAGTCCCAGCTACTCGGGAGGCTGAGGCAGGAGAATGTCGTAAATCCAGGAGGCAGAGCTTGCAGTGAGCCGAGATCCAGCCACTGCACTCCAGCCTGGGCGACAGAGCGAGACTCTGTCTCAAAACATAAATAAATAAATAAAAAGATAATTTGAACTGAATGAAAATGAAATATTTAATAAATTAGTGAGAGGTCACTAAAGTAACAGTTAGAAGGAAATTTAGAGCACTAAATGCCTATAATAGAAAATAAGAGGCATATGAAATCAATAACCTTAGCCTCTAGTTTTAGAAACTAGTGAAAGAAAAATAAGTAAGCCCAAAAGTAAGCAGAAAAAAAATAATAAAGAGCACAGTAGACATTATTAAAAGAGAAAAAAAACTGTAGAGAAAAATCTATATAATCAAAAGCTGGTTCTTTGAGATCAATAAAATTGATAAACCAACCAAAAAGAGAAAGACAAACTACAACATCAGAGATGAGAGATATGACATTATCAAACATTTGATAGCCCTTAAAAGGAAAATGAAAGAATATTATGAACAATTTTATAACAATATATTCAACAACTTAGATTAAATGGACAAATTCCTCGAAATACACCAACTACCAGAATCACTCAAGGAGAAACAGATTACTTGAATAGCCATCCCTGTATGTATATTAAGGGATTTGAATTTGTAGTTAAAAACCTTCCCACAAAAACATCCAGGCCTATAAATGTCCAAATAAACATTTAAGAAAAAAGTAATAGCAATTCTACAGAAATTCTTCCAAAAACTTGAAGATGACGAAATATTTCTGTATTCCTCCTATGAGGACAACAACAAAAGACATTACAAGACAGGAAACCACATCAAGATCCCTAATGTACACAAATGCAAAATGCTAACAAAGTACTAGCAAGAAGCAGCAGGAGCTGAATATTTGGTGATCAGAGGGACAGGCGCTGGTGATTACTGTTCCTTTCACCACGTATGTCACGCTCTCTCCCATTCTGAGCACCTGGTAGGCTGGCCTGGCCTGGTCCCTTGTGACTGGGTGGAGCCTGCCTGTGTCACTCGATGGCAGAGTGGGCCCATGCTATTCTCTCTGCCTTCAAGGCCAGCCGCTCAGGACTCTAAGAACAGATGATGATCAGGGCCCCTGCCAGGCCACTGGGGAGGAGGCGAGGGGGACAAAGCCAACAAGAGGAAGAAAACACAGTTCTGGAAGTCACTGCGATTTCAGGGTTCCTTTTTCCCTGCAACAAAACCAAGCCTGTTCTGACACTGCTCTGTAGCTACCACAGGCCTGCTAAACTCAGATCTGTTGAGTGGGGCTTAGGAATCTGCAGTTTTACCAAGGACTCCAAATGTGGAGCCCTCTAGGCCCAGCAGTGGCGCAGAGCAATCACCCCAGTCCGCACTGCCAGTCTCAGCACTGCCGCACGGCTCCAGCTTCACCAGGTGTGCGCACTCCCAACCATCCCTCCCCACTTCCCTTGGAGCTTTTCTCTGTTCCCTACTCAGGAACGGTGAGGAATTGATTACAGAGATTTATTTTCTAAGTATCTAAATCTGTGTATCCCAAATTCTTCTCAAGATTAGACGCTGTGATCACCAGGGAGGTTGGGAGAGGCTGGCACAGTTGGGCAGGATGACAGCTGAGCGCTCCACGAAGGCACAGCTGTGCACACGCAAGCTCCAAGAGACAGGACAATTACCCATCGCGATCACAGTCTCCTTTGCTCTCCCTCGGTTCTAACATTTTCATCAGAAAATGAAACCTATATATTAATTTATCTTACTGTGCATATATTAGTTGATTATAAAACATTCTAAACACCTCTAGCTAGTTGTTACGAGTTGAACTAGGTCCTGGCCTCAGGTAAGATGACTAGACATTCCCAAGAACAATCTTGTTTTGTCAGATGAATCCTGAGGAGGCACACGAAACAATATTTTCTTGATGAGATTTTTTAAACACTCAAATTCTGAATAACATGAAAGTCACACAGATGTGTCTTGGACAGTCAGCATCGGAGGAACTGGAGTATGGCAGGACCATGTCAGGGCCTCCAGCCGTCCGTGTGGAAATGGAACCGGGCTGTCTTATCCAGAACAAAGACAAACTGAGATCCCGTAAAACACAGGCCAGCGGAATCACAGAGGCTGGGAGAGATCAACATACAATCCGTGAGCTCTAAAAACCCCTGAAGAAGAAGAAGAGCGCCTGCATCTGCCGAGCGCTGGTCACCTGATGCCCCTGTTACCCAGGCAACCTACACGGCACCCACATTCGGGAGCTCACCAAGGCAAGGCTGGCTGTTTCCCAAATAATCTATTGTTCCTAATACATTCTAGTCAGTAATGATCTCAGTAAAATATCTACTAAAGTGTTTAAGTGATGAAAGTGCAAAATGGTAAGATGGCCCTAAGCCCTCATCCTGCTGGCTGGTGCTCAGCATCTGCTGTTTATTTGTTTGTTTGTTTGTTTGTTTTTGAGACGGAGTCTCACTCTGTCACCCAGGCTGGAGCGCAATGGCACAATCTCGGCTCACTGCAACCTCCACCTCCTGGGTTCAGGCAATTCTCCTGCCTCAGCCTCCCGAGTAGCTGGGATTACAGGCGTGTGCCACCATGCCCAGCTAATTTCTATATTTTTAGTACAGACGGGGTTTCACCATGTTGGCCAAGCTGGACTCAAACTCCTGACCTGATTCAGGTGATCCGCCCCGCTCGGCCTCCCAAAGTGCTGGGATTACAGGTGTGCGCCACCGCGCCCAGCCTAGCATGTGCTCTTGATTGACAGGGCACATCACCTCCTGTGCCGGGTTACGTTGCTGTATTTGCAGTCATATTTAGCACTCAGGCTATGATACACTATTACAGCACTACAGTCTATGTGAGTGCGTTTGTACCACACACACATGGCTTTAGGAGGCTATGACATGTGAGTTGTACATGGTGGCCATAACTCCCCACATTTTAGCACAGTACACTTCACAGAAAACTGAAGAGGCACAGCTCATGACAGAGCCCTGAAAACACAGTGTATACGAGGAGGTGGACATGGAGATCACTGATACTGAGCATCCAGCAACCCATCGACAGGTACTTCCTGATAAGAACTTCCCCTGGTAAACAAACAATATCATGGTAATGAAATCTGAGCCTACATGAGAGGCACCTGTACTCACCAACAATCTCACTGGGCTCCTTGTTATAAAGCTTTCTGTTCCAGTAAAGCAGTCTGAGGAGTGGAAAGGAGACCAGGAGAACAAGGCAAATCCCAAGGAACATGTGTGCAGTGAATCCGGCAAAGTCCAGGCCCTGGAAATAGACAAGGGGAAATGGAATGGCGACGGGCCTTTCCTCTGCGCAGGCAGCAGCTCCCCGAGTCAGAGTCCAGGGAGGGCCAGAGCCCAGGAGGGAAGGGGCTCACCAGGAGTTCCAGGACCTTAGGCAGAGGTCCTGGAGCCCAACACAAAGCCCAAGGAACACCACGGATTCCTCACCATGATTTTGAAAATTGTTAAGGTTTGTTTCTTTCATGTCAAAAGCCAAAAACCAATTCTTACACAAATGACAAGCTGTCATAGGGAGAAACAGAAACAGGCTACCACATCTAACTGAACCTTGGCTCAGTCCGTCTTCACCACTAGATTGATGCCTTCCCCAAGATAGGGTGAAAAAAGACCGAATGGGACAAAACACTAAACAGTCTGACAATATTTGCCCATTTAAAGGTAAGTTGAATTTTTACACATCTCACTCCATTGGTTTGAAAGAGTCCTCGCGGCTGGAGAGCAGAGCCCTTCGCAGGGCACCCAGGGCCCATCAGGGCTGGGATCACTCAGAGCATGGGGACCAGCAGCAGGGATCCAGGCAGGAACCTCTCCTTCCCAGCTTTGCCTGCCTGGGGCTCTGCACATGGCCGGCCACTGAGGGTATCTTTACAGTTGGGCAAAATCCCCACTAGGTTGATCTGTCCTGGAATAAGTCAGCATCGTCATTGGTTGGTTCTGTTCTTTCACTGACATTGTGCTTTTATACCTTCAGCACATCTGTGCAGGCACCTCCTGAGCCCCCAGCAGGACAGATGAGGCTCCTATCCCCATGAAGCTGGCTATCTGGCAAGAACTCAAGGTCTTTTCTGTAGCGTCCATGGATCACATGTGCACAGAGGGGGTCAGAGGCACAGTGACAATGCACGACCATGGGGAGCGACAGGCGGCAGGGTGGAAGGGACAACAGGCAGTCCGGCTCTGCCTTGGGGGCCATGGGAGTCTCTTACACAGGTAGAGGGGTGACAAGTCACACGGAACATTAGTGAGGATCCCACAACAGGAGTTTGGAAAATCACCTTCCAAAGGTCTGGGTTTGAGTGATTTAAACTATATTAATTGTTCCTTCTTAAAATGTATGTATTTTTCTCTCACTTTTAGAAAATAGGTGAAATCACTTTCAACATTGTTAAAGATACAACACAACTAGAGGCCATTATCAATGAAGTTGTGTCAAAGTTTAGAGCTTGCCAATATATAATAATCTGAAACGCTTAATCCCTTGCAGTTACCGGTACATCCAATGGTTGTCCTTGCAAACAGCATTACAAATGACAGACGGAGTTGTATAAGCTAATTCCTCGACAGATAGCAGGGAAACCACACAGAGGCGGGACTCGTGGAATGCTTTGGGTGATCATACAGAAGAATGCACCACTTTTCTGATAGTTCTTCAATGGGGGTATTACATTGAATTTTGTGTTTATCTCTGTAATTCATACCCCAGATACCTGAAAAAGGTCCACGATACTTTCAGGGGCTTATGAAACTGTTTTAAATTCTTCTAAACTCAGAAGCAAAAAAAAAAAAAAAATGAACCGTTGAGTCAGAGAAAATGATTTAAAATATAGTGCTAATATATTTATACACTAGCTGGGTCACGAAATGCAATTGTTAGTATTTTTTAGAGAAAATGTCCCAAGAAGACAGAAGTACCTATATCCTGATTAATTCTTGGTCCCTTTAGAACATAATAACTATAAAGTTTTGCCCCATTTGAAATGTTCAGGCAATTGGAGAAAAAAGTGATGAGTACATAAAAGAAAAAAAAAAAACTAAGGAGGTCCTGGGTGTGCGTCCACAGCAAAATGACACAGCACTGAGTGAAGCCTTTGGTTGCTGCTAGACTTGTGATGGATGGATTCATCAAGTAACAGCAATGATAAGGGAAAAATCCAAACCGATCATTTTAGGAAACAGGCAGATGCAGTGTGCAGCGGGATGCAGATGTTTGAGCTAAGCTTATTAGGTGCAGGTATCTGGGCCGCCCTGCTGCTTTTACATGCCTCTGTAACGTCCTAGACTCTCCTCCTTTGTGTTCCCAGTAACAAAACCACCCACCAGCACACTCACATCAATTCAGCACCTAAATGCGTTCTTTCTGCTTCAAGGTGCCACTTCTGCTTTGCATTGTTTTGTTATGGGCTCCACTCAGTTATTTTCTTCTTAATTTTTCCTCATTTGATGGATTAAATAGCCACATATTAGGCATGTAAACCAACCAAAAGAGGAACCTCCAATCAGATTAGAACATTCAAAGATTCATAATCTACATATATTTAAGGGGACACGCCTGTGGGACTTCGGGCCCACCAATATCATTTTCTAGGAATGACGCTTCAGGCTAGCTCTGTGACAAGTCAGAATGGCTCATTAGGTTGTTAAGGGAGGGGCTCACGCTAAAATAATTTCTTGAATTCTTGCATGTGAAAAACTAAAAAAAAAAGAAAAACTTCTTACGAAGTGTTTAACTGAATCTATTGAATATTTTAGTAAAATATGCATGGTGTAATTTGAAAATATAATCCTGTCTAGACGCTCAGTAAGGAGGGGAACCAGCACCGCAGGAATGGGTATAACAGGCAGATGGGGGGTGCAGGTCTCGCTGCTTGTAAGGGCTCCATCAAGCACTGGTGCAGGGGACCTGGCACACACGGTCTAAAGGAAGAGCCTCTGGCAGAGACATGGCTCCCAGCAGGCTGGAAACAGAGCAAGCCACAGAGGGGACGAGCTCTGCTAGCCAACGCTGACCTGAGAGGAGAAAAAGGTCAAAAACGAAGACCCCTGAGTCCACAGATATTGAAGAGGTGTGTGGAAACACACAAACCAAAAAACAAAACCTGCAAAGGAAATTCAGAGGGGGCCAGAGACGCAGAACGAGGCCCACAAGAGAGAGACACTGTGTAAGTTATCACCCAACGGAGTGGGGGAAAAACAGCAGTGGGGGAGGAGCCAGAGAACTTCACAGCACATGCAACATGGCAGGAACACATGAAAAATGCCCCAGCATGCATGGCATGGTGGGAAAATATGAAGAAGCTTCCAGCACACACAGCATAGTGGGAAAATGAAAAGAATGTCCCAGCACGCACAGCATGATGGGAAAACATAAAGAATGTCCCAGCATGCACAGTATGGCAGAGA
Source organism: Papio anubis (assembly GCF_008728515.1). Taxonomy (NCBI): domain Eukaryota; kingdom Metazoa; phylum Chordata; class Mammalia; order Primates; family Cercopithecidae; genus Papio; species Papio anubis. The sequence continues at coordinate 157,589,905 of NC_044982.1, read as the reverse complement.
AAGCCGGAAGAACACCCCAGCCCGCACAGCATGGTGGGAAAACGTGAAAAACATCCCAGCACACACAGAATGTTGGGAAAACATAAAGAACGTCCCAGTACGCACAGTATGGCAGGAAAAGCCTGAAGAACACCCCAGCCCGCACAGCATGGTGGGAAAACGTGAAAAACGTCCCGGCACACACAGGATGGTGGGAAAACAGGAAAAACGTGGCAGCATGCACGGCATGATGGGAAAACGTAAAGAACGTCCCAGCACGCACAGTAAGGCAGGGAAAGCCTGAAGAACTCCCCAGCAAGCATGGCATGGTTGGAAAACGTGAAAAATGCCCCAGCACGCACGGCATGGTGGCAAAACATAATTATAACGTCCCAGCACGCACAATATGGCAGGAAAGCCTGAAGAACGCCCCAGCATGCCCAGCATGGTGAGAAAACGGAAAGAACGTCCCAGCATGCAAGGCATGATGGGAAAACGTGAAGCATGCCCCAGCACACACAGCACTGTGAGAAAGCATGAAGAACACCCCAGCACACACGGTATGGTGGGAAAACGGGAAGAACGTCCCAGCAAGCCCAGCGCACGGTATGGTGGGAAAAGTATAAAAAGCATCCAAGTGCACAACGTGGGGCATGAAGGGAAACCTGTCTTCTTAGAAAGATGCCACTCAGAAGCATAGGGGCACGCTTCCCTCAAGAGACTTTTCAGGCATCATTTTAAAGATAGTTGAATAGTTTTGTTCACCATGGTGAGTCTCTGTAGAACAGGCATAAAGGAGCAAATGTAACCAGCAAAGTAAAACTTTATCCCGTCAGCTTGTTAGGAGCTGAAAGTGCAGTGGGTTGGTGCACGTGGATGTTACAGCCAGGCCAATTCATGCTTACCCAAGGGAGGCTTGCGGCTGGGGAATAAGTGGTTGTCCATGTGGCGGATCCTGGAGGTCCTCCCTACCTACCCAAACCGTGCTGGAAATTCCACCAACAGAGAGTCATCCCAAGAGACCTGGGAGACCTGAGCCTGATGCAGCAACGGTAGGTGGCAAGAACTTTCCTCACAACTTCCCGTCATTTCTGCATAATACTCAGAAAATGTGGACAAGTTTTCAGATGTGACTTCTTTACTGTTCCAAACTCTAGTACTGATTTATTATTCCTCCGAACTACATAAGTATTCAATTTATTTGTTAATTTTTTTTCATTAGCTTTAGGGGTACAAGTAGTTTTCGGTTACATGGATAAATTGTATACTGGTGAAGTCTGGGATTTTAGTGCGCCCATCACCGGAGTAGTGGACATGGTACATAATATGTAGTTTTTCATCCGTCACCCCCTCCCAACCTCCGCTCTTCCTAGTCTCCAATGTTGTCGTTACCAGTGTATGCCTTTGCATACCCACAACTTAGCTCCCACTTGTAAGTGAGAACATGTGGTATTTGCTTTTCCATTTCTGAGTTACTTTGCTTAGAATAATGGCCTCCAGTTCCATCCAATTTGCTGCAAAAGAAATTATTTCATTCTTTTTTATGGCTGAACAGTATTCTATGGCGTGTGGGGGGTGTGTATACACGCATATATATATATATACACACACATACACATCTCAAATTTTCTTTATCCACTTATCTATTGATGGGCATTTAGGTTGAGTCCATGTATCTGCAGTTGTGAACTGTGCTGTGATAAACCTAAGTGTGCCGGTGTCTTTTTGATATAATGACTTCTTTTCCTTTGGGTAGATACCCGTGGCTGGATTGCTGGATTGAATGGTAGATACACTTTTAGTTCATTGAGAAATCTCCACAGTATTTTCATTAGGGGTCGTATTAATTTACATTCAAACCAGCAGTGTATAAGCGTTCCCTTTTTACCACATCTGTGCCAACATCTATTGTTTTTTGACTTTTTAATAATGGCCATAATGGCCATTCTGAATGTAGTAAGATGATATCTCATTCTTTTAATTTTTATTTCCCTGATGATTAGTGATGTTCAGCATTTTTTCATATGTTTCTTGGCCAGTTGCATATCTTCTTTTGAAAAATGTCTACTCATGTCATTTGCCTACTTTTTATTGAGATTATTTGGTTTTTTTTTCTTGCTAATTTGAGTTTCTTGTAGATTCTGGATATTAGTCCTTTGTCAGATTCATAGTTTGCAAATATTTTCTCCCATTCTGTAGGTTCTCTGTTTACTTTGATGGTTATTTCCTTCTTGTTGTTTGTTTTTTGAGACAGAGTCTCTCTTCGTCACCCAAGCTGGAGTGCAGTGGTGTGACCTCGGCTCACTGCAACCTCTGCCTCCCTGGTTCAAGTGATTCTCCTGCTTTAGCCTCCCGAGTAGCTGGGATTACAGGCATGCACCACCACGCCCAGCTAATTTTTTTTATTTTTAGTACAGATAGGATTTCACCATGTTGGCCAGGCTGGTCTCTAACTCCTGACCTCAAGTGATCCTCCCACCTTGGCCTCCCAAAGTGCTGGGATTACAGGTGCGAGCCACCATGCCCGGCCTGATTAGCTTTTCAGTTTAATTAGATCCCATTTATTTTTGTTTCTGCAGCATTTGTTTTTGGCGTCTTTGTCCTAAATTCTTTGCTTAGGTCAATGTCCAGAGGAGTTTTTCATAGGTTTTCTTCTAGAATTTTTATGGTTTCAAGTCTTAGATTTAAGTCTTTAATTCATCTTGAGTTATTTTGTATATCGTGAGATATGGGGATCCAGTTTCATTTTTCTACATGTGGCTAGCCAGTTTCCCAGCATCATTTATTGAATAGAGTGTCCTTTACCCAGTTTATGTTTTTGTATACTTTGTTGAAGATCAGTTGGTTGTAAGTATTTGGCTTTATGTCTGCGTTCTCAATTCTGTTCCACTGCTCTGTGTGTCTACTTTTATACCAGTACCATGCTGTTTTGGTTACTATAGCCTTTTAGTATAATTTGAAGTTGAGTGATGTGATGCCTCTAGATTTGTTATTTTTGTTTAGGATTGCTTTGGCTATTCAGGCTCTTTTTTGGTTCCATATGAATTTCAAGATTGGTTTTTCTAATTCCGTGAAAAATGATATTGGTATTTTGATAGGAATTGCATTGAATCTGTAAGTTACTTTGGGCAATATGGTCATTTTTGTGATACTGATTCTTCCAATCTATGAGCACGTTTCCACTTGTTTGCGTCATCTATGATTTCTTTCAGTAGTGTTTTGTAGTTCTCCTTTTAGACATCTTTCAACTCCCTGGTTAAGTATATCCCTAGGTATTTTGTTTTTTGGTAGCTATTGTGAAAGGGATTGAGTTCTTGATTTGATTCTTGGCTTGGTCACTGTTAGTGTATAGCAGTGCTACTGATTTGTGTACCTTGATTTTGTAACCTGAGACTTTACTGAATTCATTTATCAAATCTAGGAGTCTTGGAGGAGTCTAGAGTTTTCTAGGTATAAGATCCTATCAGTGGCAAACAGACATAGTTTGACTTCCTCTTTTCCAATTGGGGTAGTCTTTATTTCTTTATCTTGCCTGATTACTGTAGGACTTCCTCTTCATGAATAATTTTAAAATTAATTTCAAACCTAAGTTTTATTTCACAGTCTGTTTTCTTCCTATTTGAGTTCCTTGATGAAAAACCAAACAATGCAAAATAAATATGCACATCGCGTGATGCAAATGTATGACTGTGCATCACTATTGATAACGAGGCTTTACAAATTTATCTCAGCTGAAGACACTGTCCCTGAAACTACGAGCGCATCTGTGTCTCCGTACAGAGAAGTGTTTCCGTATCTCCAAACCACTGTGAAATAAATTAAAATCAAGGCCGGGCACGGCAGCTCACACCTGTAATCTCAGCACTTTGGGAGGCCGAGGCAGACGGATCACCTGAGGTCAGGAGTTCAAGACCAGCTTGGGCAACACAGTGAAACCCTGTCTCTACTAAAAATATAAAAATTAGCCAGGTGTGCTGGCGGGCACCTGTAATCCCAGCTACTCAGGAAGCTGAGGCAGCAGAATCGCTTGAACCCAGGAGGCGGAGGTTGCAGTGAGCCAAGATCACGCCACTGCACTCCAGCCAGGGCAACAGAGCGAGACTCCATTATGGTTTAATTCCCAAATTCAGGGAAAGTCATTATGTAGAAGACAAGGAATGCCATCTTCAGTAAAACAAGGACAGTCCTAAGGCCATCTCCGTAGAGAATGTCACTTTGGCAGAAAATTGTATGACAAGCCTGGGCTGAGCCTCAGCAAGACCATAGCGGGTACCTCACTTCCAGGACCCTCTGAGTATTTCTGCAAAACCTCACCTTTCTCTCCTACCATCATATTTAAATTCTGGATATCTTAAAACAGCTTGTCAGCATGCCATGGAGGATTGTAGCAGTGGTCTGACAGACTGTTCTTTGCCCTCCGTTTTCTACATGGCTTGGTAGAAACACAGCCAGTGTCTGTCTTGGGTCACTTCGTATCATTTAGTTCAGAATATTTCAATCTAGGACTGCAAAGGCAGGCTAAAAATGGCGCAGAGTTAATTCGGGTTGTGTGTAAGAAATACACCATGCCTAGGATTTTACATTAACACTAATGCGATACTAGTCAGGAGAGTTAAACTGTTGCAGCATTCATTAAATGTTGTCATAAAAAGAAGAGAAAAACAGCCAAGTTGACAGCCAAGTTCTACAAAGAGTCTAATGAAGTACAGTAGCCACATCTTCACTTGAACTATTTTTCTACCTATTCTACTACAACTTAGGTTTTCCACTAGAAATTAAGGTTTTCGGTTTTACACTTACATCTATGATCCAGTTTGAGATAATTTGTGGATATAGTGGGAGGTGTGGACTGAAGTTCATTTTCCTGCATGTGAATATCCATTTGTTCCAGGACAATTTGTGGAAAACACTATCTTGTCTCTGCTGACTTGGCTTTGCACCTTGGTCAAAAATCAGTAGTTCACTTATGTGTGGGTCTGTATCTACACTCCCTACTTTATTCTATTTATCTGTCTGTCTGTCTTGATGCCAAAACCACTGTGCTGGTTACTGAGACTTTATAATACATCTTGGTGTCAGGATTTACTAGCCCTTTCAGTTTGTTTTTCTTTTTTTGTCATTCTGGATACTTTGAATTTCTATATCAATTTTAGAATCAGCTTGTCGGTTTCTACCCAAAGAAAAAACCTGCTATGGTTTTGATGGGGATTGCTTGAATTTATAGATCAATTTGGAAATAATTGATAGCTTAACAATATTGAGTTTTCCAGCCCATAAACAAGGTGTACCTCTTAATTTATTTAGATCTTCTTTAATTACTCTGCAGTTTTGTAGTTTTCAGTATATAGACCCTGCATCTGTTTGGTCATATGCAATACCAAATACAGTATATGTTTTGTGCTACTGTCAATGAAATTTTAATTTTAATTTTCAGTTATTTATTGCTAAATATGGAAAACCATTAATTTTTGTATATGGACTCTGTATCCTGCAACCTTGTCAAATTTATTTATTATTTGTAGGAGCTCTTTTGTGGATTGCATTAAATCTTCTACATGGACGATTGTGTCTTCTGCAAATAAAGACTTTTAATTCTTCCTTACCAATATTGATGCTTTGTATTTCTTTTCTTGCATTATCGCATGAGCTACAGCCTCCAATAAAATGTTGAATAAAAATAGTGAGAACAGACATCCTTGTCTTGTTTCTAATCTTAGAGGGAAATCATTCAGTTATTCTCAGTAAAGTGTGATGCTAGCTACAGATTCTCAGATATTATTGGGTTGATGAATTTCTCTTTTATCCCTAGTTTCTTGAGAGATTTTATCAGTAATAGATACCGGATTTTGCCAAATGTTTTTTCTGCATTTATTGAGATGATCACATGGTTTTCTCATTTAGTTTGTTAGCATAGTAAATTACATTGATTAATATTTCAAATATCGTAAGAATCTTCCATTCCTGGATAAATTCTACTTGGCTAAGATGTATTACCTATGTATATACTGTTAAATTGGATTTACTAATTTTTAAAATATTAAATCTATGTTCACAAGAAATATTTATCTCTCGTTGCCTTTTCTCATACTGGTTTTGTCTAGTTTACATATCAGGGCCTCATAGAATTAATTGGGAAATATTCTGCCCTCTTCAATTTACTGTAAAGCTTTGTATAGAATTGGTATTATGGGAGGGGCGGAGCAAGATGGCCGAATAGGAACAGCTCCAGTCTCCAACTCCCAGCGCGAGCGACACAGAAGACCAGTGATTTCTGCATTTTCAACTGAGGTACTGGGTTCATCTCACTAGGGAGTGCCGGACAATCGGTGCTGGTCGGCTGCTGCAGCCCGACCAGTGAGAGCTGAAGCAGGGCGAGGCATCGCCTCCCCTGGGAAGCGCAAGGGGAAAGGGAATCCCTTTTCCTAGCCAGGGGAACTGAGACACACAACACCTGGAAAATCGGGTAACTCCCACCCCAATACTGCGCTTTAAGCAAACAGGCACACCAGGAGATTATATCCCACACCTGGCCGGGAGGGTCCCACACCCACGGAGCCTCCCTCATTGCTAGCACAGCAGTCTGCGATCTCGCGGCAAGGCAGCAGCGAGGCTGGGGGAGGGGCGCCCGCCATTGCTGAGGCTTAAGTAGGTAAACAAAGCCGCTGGGAAGTTCGAACTGGGTGGAGCTCACAGCAGCTCAAGGAAACCTGCCTGTCTCTGTAGACTCCACCTCTGGGGACAGGGCACAGTAAACAACAACGAAAGCAGCAGAAACCTCTGCAGACGCAAACGACTCTGTCTGACAGCTTTGAAGAGAGCAGTGGATCTCCCAACACGGAGGTTGAGATGTGAGAAGGGACAGACTGCCTGCTCAAGTGGGTCCCTGACCCCTGAGTAGCCTAACTGGGAGACATCCCCCACTAGGGGCAGTCTGACACCCCACACCTCACAGGGTGGAGTAGACCCCTGAGAGGAAGCCTCCAAAGCAAGAATCAGACAGGTACACTCGCTGTTCAGCAATATTCTATCTTCTGCAGCCTCTGCTGCTGACCCCAGGCAAACAAGGTCTGGAGTGGACCTCAAGCAATCTCCAACAGACCTACAGCTGAGGGCCCTGACTGTTAGAAGGAAAACTATCAAACAGGAAGGACACCTACACCAAAACCCCATCACTACGTCACCATCATCATCAAAGACCAGAGGCAGATAAAACCACAAAGATGGGGAAAAAGCAGGGCAGAAAAGCTGGAAATTCAAAAAATAAGAGCACATCTCCCCCGGCAAAGGAGCGCAGCTCATCGCCAGCAACGGATCAAAGCTTGACGGAGAATGACTTTGACAAGATGAGAGAAGAAGGCTTCAGTCCATCAAATTTCTCAGAGCTAAAGGAGGAATTACGTACCCAGTACAAAGAAACTAAAAATCTTGAAAAAAAAGTGGAAGAATTGATGGCTAGAGTAATTAATGCAGAGAAGGTCATAAACGAAATGAAAGAGATGAAAACCATGACACGAGAAATACGTGACAAATGCACAAGCTTCAGTAACCGACTCGATCAACTGGAAGAAAGAGTATCAGCGATTGAGGATCAAATGAACGAAATGAAGCGAGAAGAGAAACCAAAAGAAAAAAGAAGAAAAAGAAATGAACAAAGCCTGCATGAAGTATGGGATTATGTAAAAAGACCAAATCTACGTCTGATTGATGTGCCTGAAAGTGAGGGGGAAAATGGAACCAAGTTGGAAAACACTCTTCAGGATATCATCCAGGAGAACTTCCCCAACCTAGTAGGGCAGGCCAACATTCAAATCCAGGAAATACAGAGAACGCCACAAGGATACTCCTCGAGAAGAGCAACTCCAAGACACATAATTGCCAGATTCACCAAAGTTGAAATGAAGGAAAAAATCTTAAGGACAGCCAGAGAGAAAGGTCGGGTTACCCACAAAGGGAAGCCCATCAGACTGACAGCAGATCTCTCGGCAGAAACTCTACAAGCCAGAAGAGAGTGGGGGCCAATATTCAACATTCTTAAAGAAAAGAATTTTAAACCCAGAATTTCATATCCAGCCAAACTAAGTTTCATAAGTGAAGGAGAAATAAAATCCTTTACAGATAAGCAAATGCTTAGAGATTTTGTCACCACTAGGCCTGCCTTACAAGAGACCCTGAAGGAAGCACTAAACATGGAAAGGAACAACCGGTACCAGCCATTGCAAAAACATGCCAAAATGTAAAGACCATTTAGGCTAGGAAGAAACTGCATCAACTAACGAGCAAAATAACCAGTTAATATCATAATGGCAGGATCAAGTTCACACATAACAATATTAACCTTAAATGTAAATGTACTAAATGCTCCAATTAAAAGACACAGACTGGCAAACTGGATAAAGAGTCAAGACCCATCAGTCTGCTGTATTCAGGAGACCCATCTCACACGCAGAGACATACATAGGCTCAAAATAAAGGGATGGAGGAAGATTTACCAAGCAAATGGAGAACAAAAAAAAGCAGGGGTTGCAATACTAGTCTCTGATAAAACAGACTTTAAACCATCAAAGATCAAAAGAGACAAAGAAGGCCATTACATAATGGTAAAAGGATCAATTCAACAGGAAGAGCTAACTATCCTAAATATATATGCACCCAATACAGGAGCACCCAGATTCATAAAGCAAGTCCTTAGAGACTTACAAAGAGACTTAGACTCCCATACAATAATAATGGGAGACTTCAACACTCCACTGTCAACATTAGACAGATCAACGAGACAGAAAGTTAACAAGGATATCCAGGAATTGAACTCATCTCTGCAGCAAGCAGACCTAATAGACATCTACAGAACTCTCCACCTCAAATCAACAGAATATACATTCTTCTCAGCACCACATCGCACTTATTCCAAAATTGACCACATAATTGGAAGTAAAGCACTCCTCAGCAAATGTACAAGAACAGAAATTATAACAAACTGTCTCTCAGACCACAGTGCAATCAAACTAGAACTCAGGACTAAGAAACTCAATCAAAACCGCTCAACTACATGGGAACTGAACAACCTGCTCCTGAATGACTACTAGGTACATAACAAAATGAAGGCAGAAATAAAGATGTTCTTTGAAACCAATGAGAACAAAGATACAACATACCAGAATCTCTGGGACACATTTAAAGCAGTGTGTAGAGGGAAATTTATAGCACTAAATGCCCACAAGAGAAAGCAGGAAAGATCTAAAATTGACACTCTAACATCACAATTAAAAGAACTAGAGAAGCAAGAGCAAACACATTCAAAAGCTAGCAGAAGGCAAGAAATAACTAAGATCAGAGCAGAACTGAAGGAGATAGAGACACAAAAAACCCTCCAAAAAATCAATGAATCCAGGAGTTGGTTTTTTGAAAAGATCAACAAAATTGACAGACCGCTAGCAAGACTAATAAAGAAGAAAAGAGAGAAGAATCAAATAGACACAATAAAAAATGATAAAGGGGATATCACCACCGACCCCACAGAAATACAAACCACCATCAGAGAATACTATAAACACCTCTACGCAAATAAACTAGAAAATCTAGAATAAATGGATAATTTCCTGGACACTTACACTCTTCCAAGACTAAACCAGGAAGAAGTTGAATCCCTGAATAGACCAATAGCAGGCTCTGAAATTGAGGCAATAATTAATAGCCTACCAACTAAAAAAAGTCCAGGACCAGATGGATTCACAGCTGAATTCTACCAGAGGTACAAGGAGGAGCTGGTACCATTCCTTCTGAAACTATTCCAATCAATAGAAAAAGAGGGAATCCTCCCTAACTCATTTTATGAGGCCAACATCATCCTGATACCAAAGCCTGGCAGAGACACAACAAAAAAAGAGAATTTTAGACCAATATCCCTGATGAACATCAATGCAAAAATCCTCAATAAAATACTGGCAAACCGGAGTCAGCAGCACATCAAAAAGCTTATCCACCATGATCAAGTGGGCTTCATCCCTGGGATGCAAGGCTGGTTCAACATTCGCAAATCAATAAACATAATCCAGCATATAAACAGAACCAAAGACAAGAACCACATGATTATCTCAATAGATGCAGAAAAGGCTTTTGACAAAATTCAACAGCCCTTCATGCTAAAAACGCTCATTAAATTCAGTATTGATGGAACGTACCTCAAAATAATAAGAGCTATCTATGACAAACCCACAGCCAATATCATACTGAATGGGCAAAAACTGGAAAAATTCCCTTTGAAAACTGGCACAAGACAGGGATGCCCTCTCTCACCACTCCTATTCAACATAGTGTTGGAAGTTCTGCTAGGGCAATCAGGCAAGAGAAAGAAATCAAGGGTATTCAGTTAGGAAAAGAAGAAGTCAAATTGTCCCTGTTTGCAGATGACATGATTGTATATTTAGAAAACCCCATTGTCTCAGCCCAAAATCTCCTTAAGCTGATAAGCAACTTCAGCAAAGTCTCAGGATACAAAATTAATGTGCAAAAATCACAAGCATTCGTATACACCAGTAACAGACAAACAGTGAGCCAAATCATGAATGAACTTCCATTCACAATTGCTTCAAAGAGAATAAAATACCTAGGAATCCAACTTACAAGGGATATAAAGGACCTCTTCAAGGAGAACTACAAACCACTGCTCAGTGAAATAAAAGAGGACACAAACAAATGGAAGAACATACCATGCTCATGGATAGGAAGAATCAATATCGTGAAAATGGCTATACTGCCCAAGGTAACTTATAGATTCAATGCCATCCCCATCAAGCTACCAACGAGTTTCTTCACAGAATTGGAAAAAACTGCTTTAAAGTTCATATGGAACCAAAAAAGAGCCCGCATCTCCAAGACAATCCTAAGTCAAAAGAACAAAGCTGGAGGCATCACGCTACCTGACTTCAAACTATACTACAAGGCTACAGTAACCAAAACAGCATGGTACTGGTACCAAAACAGAGATATAGACCAGTGGAACAGAACAGGGTCCTCAGAAATAATACCACACATCTACAGCCATCTGATCTTTGACAAACCTGAGAGACACAAGAAATGGGGAAAGGATTCCCTATTTAATAAATGGTGCTGGGAAAATTGGCTAGCCATAAGTAGAAAGCTGAAACTGGATCCTTTCCTTACTCCTTATACGAAAATTAATTCAAGATGGATTAGAGACTTAAATGTTAGACCTAATACCATAAAAACCCTAGAGGAAAACCTGGGTAGTACCATTCAGGACATAGGCATGGGCAAAGACTTCACGTCTAAAACACCAAAAGCAACGGCAGCAAAAGCCAAAATTGACAAATGGGATCTCATTAAACTAAAGAGCTTCTGCACAGCAAAACAAACTACCATCAGAGTGAACAGGCAACCTACAGAATGGGAGAAAATTTTTGCAATCTACTCATCTGACAAAGGGCTAATATCCAGAACCTACAAAGAACTCAAACAAATTTACAAGAAAAAAACAAACAACCCCATCAAAAAGTGGGCAAAGGATATGAACAGACATTTCTCAAAAGAAGACATTCATACAGCCAACAGACACATGAAAAAATGCTCATCATCACTGGCCATCAGAGAAATGCAAATCAAAACCACAATGAGATACCATCTCACACCAGTTAGAATGGCGATCATTAAAAAGTCAGGAAACAACAGGTGCTGGAGAGGATGTGGAGAAATAGGAACACTTTTACACTGTTGGTGGGACTGTAAACTAGTTCAACCATTATGGAAAACAGTATGGCGATTCCTCAAGGATCTAGAACTAGAAGTACCATATGACCCAGCCATCCCATTACTGGGTATATACCCAAAGGATTATAAATCATGCTGCTATAAAGACACATGCACACGTATGTTTATTGCGGCACTATTCACAATGGCAAAGACTTGGAATCAACCCAAATGTCCATCAGTGACAGACTGAATTAAGAAAATGTGGCACATATACACCATGGAATACTATGCAGCCATAAAAAAGGATGAGTTTGTGTCCTTTGTAGGGACATGGATGCAGCTGGAAACCATCATTCTTAGCAAACTATCACAAGAACAGAAAACCAAACACCGCATGTTCTCACTCATAGGTGGGAACTGAACAATGAGATCACTTGGACTCGGGAAGGGGAACATCACACACCAGGGCCTATCATGGGGAGGGGGGAGGGGGGAGGGATTGCATTGGGAGTTATACCTGATGTAAATGACGAGTTGATGGGTGCAGCACAGCAACATGGCACAAGTATACATATGTAACAAACCTGCACGTTATGCACATGTACCCTAGAACTTAAAGTATAATAATAATAATAAATAAATTTAAAAAAAAAAGAAT